>NW_006921676.1:3422245-3447063 GCF_000298275.1 Orycteropus afer afer | reverse complement strand
AATTTCTTACATATACAATTCAGTGACATTAATTACATTCATCATATTGTACAACCATCACCACTATCTGTTTCCAAATTTTTCCAACCCTCTTAACAGAATCTCAGTGTCCCATGAGCTGTAAACTAGTGCTACTTTCTAATAACCCCAATATTTCTACCTAAGTATGCCCAGCAGAAGGTGAAGTCTGTTTCTTTTACTCCTGCCCTCTGTATTGATGGGTAACAGCTGGGTCCTATGTTTTTTAAAATAACCTTTTAAATTCTTAGAGACAGTTATTAATCTTAATAACCCTTCTTCTCCAAGGTAAAGAACTCCTCTATCTCCCTGCCATCAATAGAACATGCTCACTAGTTAGATCATTATCCATTCCCCTTCAAATACAAAAGTTTAATGTGATTGTAATTGATCATAATGAAGTCTTTTTTTTTTTTTCAGAAGTGCTTGATCCTTTTCACATCTTTAGATTATTATCTGTCTCCAAAAAAACTCAGAAAAGTTTTCAGATTTTATAATAAATTTAAATATTTGACCTTTTGTTAGCTTGAGATTCAGTGGGCTTCACTCTGGAGGGTTTTTTTGAAGATAGAGACATGGGGTTAAGTATGCCCGGAATGAGGCCCCGGGCTTCCTGACCTCACCCACTCTCTAACCCCTGCCTTATTAAAGCCTGAAGCTATGGGTCAAAACCTCAAATTTTCCTTAGGGCACTGACAGTAGAACTGCAATCATATTCTATTTCAAAGAAAGACATCTTAACCTGAGTATAAAACTGTTGTTCAGTGTTGCTTATCTTAAAGCTGAAATCATATGACCTAGAATAACACATGATCCCCAGGCAACTCAAACCCAGGAAGGGGGTTAGATGGGCCCTTCTACAAGGGGGCATTCTTCCTCCTGTTGCCTGGAATTCCTCTTTGAACTTGCAAACTCCTCAAGAGACAAGTGCTCATACCAGGATATGAATTCACAAAAGACTTTCTTCTTGAAAGCCCACCTGATTTCTGTCACACAGAGAAAATGAGAGAGGGGAGAAGGGAGAAGAGGAAGCAGGAGGGATCATTTTGGATGAATAGAAAGAGAGGCCTATCCAAGGGAGAGGTCTGACCAGTTGGCCAAAGGAAGGTCCTAGAATCAGATAGGGGAGGTGGATGGAGCCAGACACCAGGAAGTTTGTAAAGAAACATCAGAGGGGGCTAAAACTTTACCTGTAGCTAATTCCATACAGCAGGAGCTCTGGTAGCATAGTGCCTAAGGCACTTGACTGCTAACCAGAAGGCTAGTGGTTCAAACCCACCAGCCACTCCTCAGAAGGAAGATGGGTCAATCTATTTCCATAGTGATACTGCCTCAGAAACCCAAGGAGGGGTCGCTCTGAGTCGAGTCCAACTCAACGGCATATAACAACAACAACAACAACAACAATCCCATACAGCAGTCCCTGGGTAGTGCAAATGGTTAATGCACTCAGTGGCTAACCAAAAAGTTGGAAGTTTAAGTCCACCCAGAGGCATTTTGGAAGGCCTGATGATCTACTTCCAAAAATTAGCCATTGAAAACCCTAATGGAGGACAGTTCCATTCTGATGCACATGGGGGTCTTACTTATTTTTCTGTATTTGACACCTACTTGACAATCACTAAGGCCAGTGCTTGCTCACCTTAAAAACAAAGCAACCTTACAGTAACACCCCAGAGGGTATTATTAACATTTCAAAGACAAGGAAACTAAGGCTCTAAGCCTGATCCTTTCACAATTCCATACTGTTTCTCGATGCTCATATCTGCTGTTCTTGGAAGCACAACCTTTCTAACTGATATGAGGAGGGTTGTCAAAGCTTTTGAAACAGGGTTACCCAAGAAATATCATTGAAATCAAGGCATTAGAAAAGAACACTTTTGATATTCAGACAAAGCCAACTCCAGCATAGTCCATGAAAAGACTGTCTACTTGCTCACACCCTAAGCCTGGGACTTAATGAGCCATCAACAATATTTGTTGAATTAATGAATGAACTGAAGATCTAGATTATAAGATTTTAATGTTTCAGAGGCAAATTTCAAAGCTTTATTAAAAAGAAATTTGAAGTTATTCAGTATTCAGTATTCACTATGTACCGTTGTTGTTGTTATGTGCCGTCAAGTCAGATCCGACTCACAGAGACCCCTCCTTGGGTTTCTGAAGTGGTTATCACTATGGAAGTAGATTGCCAACCTTCCTTCTGAGAAGTGGCTGGTGGGTTTGAACTGCCAGCCTTCTGGTTAGCAGTCAAATGCCTTAGGTACTGTGCTACAAGAGCTCCTACAAGGCCTACAGCTCCACCTAAATGTTCCACATGACCCCCAATCCAGTTAGACCATGTGTTCAAGGCATATTAAGGGTGATTAATAACTAAGGTTATTATAAAGATTATATGAGATAATCATATTTCGTAAGTTCTAAAACACACTCCTCCTGCCCCAACCTATCACACAAACATTTTAACAGCTTTGAAATGGGAATGCTTCTTACAATGTATGATATAACATGGTTTTATTAGCAGCAATTTTTCTTTCTTTGAAAACAAAAAAAAATAAAATTCATTGCTGTCAAGTCAGTTCCAATTCATTCCAACCCTATAGGAAAGAGTAGAACTGCCCCATTGTGTTTCCAGGGCAATAATCTTCACAGAAACTGACTGCCAAATCTTTCTCCTACAGAGAGACTGGTGGATAGGAACCAATGCCCTTTTGGTTAGCAGCTGAGTGCTGAACCCTGAACCACCAAAGTTTCTTTTCTTTCTTAAGGAGCTCTGGTGGGGCAGTGTCTCAAGCATTTGACTACTAACCAGTCAGGTTGGCAGTTCAAACTCCAGTTGCTCCATGGAAGGAATATGGGCAATCTACTTCCATAAGGATTTACCACCTCTGAAACCTAGTAAGTGTCACATAAATCAATGAATGGCAGATTATTATTAATAAGGCACAGTATGTGTATTTAGAATAGTGCCTGGTACATAAGAAGTGCTCAGTGAATGTTCCTTATGGTGACTTTCCAAGCAGAAGTCCATCAAACCCGTTCCACTATTAGTCCCTATTTTAACTAATCTCCCCATATTTACCCAGTCTCTTAATCTTAATGCCTGTAATTCATTCTTTACTCCTTGCTCTTCTCCATGACTGCATCTTAATCAGGTGCAAATAGCGACTGATCCTTCTCTAACTGTTGCTACCTGACTCAGGTCATCTTCATCTCTCATTGGACCACTGCAGTAGGTTTTTAATTGGTTCCTCCTCCAGTCTCATTGTCTCCAATCCATTCTCCACATTGTCTCTCTCCAGAGTGATCTTTCTAAACTTACAAAATTTGAACTTATCACTCTCTGTTTTAAGCCTTTCGGTGGCTTCCTGTTGCCTTCAAAACAGTGTCAAAACTCCTAAAGCTGCACCCAAGTCTTCCAAAATTCAGCCACTGTCAACCTCCTGTAATCCAGCCACACCAGCACACTTGAATTCTCTCATATGTTCTCTGCTGCATTAGGCTGCCATGCTATCTAGGATGCCTTTTCTCTCATTTGCCTGGTGAACACCTACTATTCATTCAAGACTCAGTCTCAGCATCCCTTCTTTTTTTTCCCTCATTGCCACCTCTTCCCCACAGCCTCAGGAAATGCTGAGCATTCTCACTTTGTGCCCCCAGAGCATTTCTAACACAAGGTTGCATTTATCCCTCTACAGATAATTATCTTTCTTCACTGAGTTATATAGGTCCCTGAGTTAAATGACTTTCTTAACCATCTCTGAAGCCCATCACCTCCCAATCCTAGTCCCTGAAGAGGAATGGTTAATTGCATATTTGCTAAACAGATAAGCAGTGAGAAAATGCTGACCTCCCTGGGCAGCCCTTCCTGACTGGGAGATTGGTCAGCACCCCTTGTGGAGACAAAATCCCATTCTTTTGAATGCCTAATAATAAGCTTCTGTCATACATCCTATAACTGTCTTAGTATTTTGAGAGATGTGTGTGCTGTTTTTTGGAGTCTAAACAGGAGAAAAAGAGAACAGGAGCTTTGCAGAATGCAAAAAGAGAACAAAACCATTCTGGAAAGAATCACAAAGACACAGTCCTGTTATCAAGTTCAAAGATGGCATGAAGACTGGGAAAGGATTGAAAAGTACAGGGATGCTATTGCGAAATACCCTCGAAGATGGTATAATACACCAAGTGAAAAGGTAATAGTGGATTTCTTTTTTATTTAAATCCAAGTTGATTTGAAATTTTCATCTTTTTTTCATTTTGTTTCATCAGATTTGTCAAACACATGGATGTGCTGATTCTTGGCTGTATTAAGGCATTTTGTTCTATTGTCAGCAAGTGTATGCCAAATGGTCATATCCCAATAATAGAATACACAAAACAATGACTCAACTAATGAATTTCCTCACAAATTTATGAGGAGATAAAAATGAGCTTAGCTGATTATGAGTTCTGGAGAAAAGATTTGGTGAAAAACAATAACTTAGCAGGATACATATAAAACCTTGTTAGGAAGCCAAGTGATAATCCTGAACTAGCTGTCACACATTCCATCAAACAGGTAAAGAAAATTAATGATTTGAAAGAGTTTGCCAGATAATCTAAACTCTAAACTCTCCCTCTTCATGCTATCCTCATTGCTGGCGAAATCATCATTCGGAATGAAGGAAAATGAGATTTTCAATTTGTTGTTAATTATCCTGCTTGCAAAAGTTCCAATGAATTGAACTAATTAAAGAGTTGGAAAAACCTTCACTTGCCTTACCTGTATATACAGCCATTACATTGTGGGACATATCAGCAGATTATTTTCTCTTGAAATCCAGTCCATTATGGGGAAAAAATGCATGTATTTCCAAGTTTAAGAAAAATCAGCCTCAAAGCATAATTTTCACAAACTCTTCGAGAGCATATGTGGGTGGTTACAAACTAGATGCTTACCATCCACATTCAAGAATGTAGAAATATTTGATTTGCACAGAG
Organism: Orycteropus afer afer; assembly: GCF_000298275.1. Classification (NCBI taxonomy): domain Eukaryota; kingdom Metazoa; phylum Chordata; class Mammalia; order Tubulidentata; family Orycteropodidae; genus Orycteropus; species Orycteropus afer. Next base: position 3,442,065 of record NW_006921676.1, on the reverse strand, counting down.
TTGGCTAAAGAAAGCTCAAAATTTGTTTTTCAATGTGTTAATTTGTTTTATAATTTTAGATATTTGCATAAAAATTGAGATTTCTGGGGTTTTGTGTGTGTGTGTGTGTGCGTGTGTAAAAATTGGCAGATCTGACAAAACTGGGCCCCTTTTACCTGGTTATCATGCATAGGATCTGGAATCTGCACTCGCTCTTGGAGGTTATGGCTGCTGGTGGCCCCACAGGCATTTCAGTTAGTATTATTTCCTGCAGCACTTAAAAAAAAAAAAAAAAAAAAACATGTCTAGTAGGTACATTTAGGAGCTCTGGTGACGTAGTGCATAAGGCATTTGACTACTAACCGGAAGGCTGGCAGTTCAAACCCACCAGCCACTCCTCAGAAGGAAGGTTGGGCAATCTACTTCCATAGCGATTGTTGTTGTTATGTGCTGTCGAGTCGGACCCGACTCAGCGACCCCTCCTTGGGTTTCCAAGGCAGTATCACTACAGAAGTCAGGGTCATTATGAGTCAGGCTGACTCCATGGCAGTGAGTTTGGTTTGGTTAGTGGATATGTTAAGAAGCCCCAATATCTCCGCCTGCTTGCTAAGGCATTTTTTTTTTTTTTTAGGATTTGGGTGAAGATTTACAGAGTAAATTCACTTTTCATACAGCAGTTCACATATACTTTGTCTCATGACATTGACCAAAATTTACAATGCAGCAGCTCCCCTCCCACTTCCTCCCCATAGTTACCTCCTCCCAGTGTCCATCCCTTCATACTCTTCTGCACCCTGAGCTATCTCCCTGTGCATAAGCAGCCCTTTCTTCTCCCATGATTGTTCTCTCCAGGGTGTGTGTCTACTTGAGGTAAATGTTTAACTCACATGCCTGTACTTTGTTTGGCTGGAAACCACAGTTGTGGGTTCAATTCCAGACCTGAAGGGCAGCTAGGGGCCATAGTCTCAGTGGTTACACCAGGCTCCATTGGACCAGCAAACCTGGTCCCCACCTTCTTTTTTTTTTTTGCCTCCAAATGATTGTGAGTTTTGTACCACATTGTTCTCCCTCTTTATGCAGGATCTCCTATATCCCTTCCAAGTGGATGGCAGTGGTAGCTGGGCACCATCTAGTTCTTCTGGTCTCATAGTTGTATAGGTTGCAGATCGGATAGTATACCAGTCTCTAGGACTGGTTGTTTCCATTAATTTTGGTTTTCTTCTTTCTTCTTGACGAGGAGAGACCCGTTGTTGCATCTAGATGGCAGCTTCCTAGCTTTTAAGGTCCCAGTCGCTACTCGCCAAAGTAGTAGGTGGAACAATGTTTTGTATAGTATGTTATGCCAATTGAGCTTGATGTACCCTGCGACTATGGTCCCAAGCCCGCAGGATCAACTACTCGGTCCCTCTGGGTAGCTGGCTGTGACCAAGTAATGACCATAACCTTGCCCCTTGTCAGCTCTACTATACACCTGGGAATTCTGATCATTCACATGAACTTATAGGCCCATTGTTTGTCAACCCTATATATGATCTTGGATACACTCTCCATTTAGACATACCTAATTGTTTAGCTGGGAGCTCTGGTAGCATAGTGGCTAAAGCACTTGACTGCTAACCAGAAGGCTGGCGGTTCAAACCCACCAGCCACTCCTTGGAAGGAAGATTGGGCAATCTTACTTCCGTAGTGATACTGCCTCGGAAACCCAAGAAGGGGTCGCTATGAGTCGGGGCCGACTAGACGGCACATAACAACAACAACAACAGGTAGAAGGTGAGAGTCCTCTTCTGACTCAACTCCCTAGAAGGAATCACTGTTAACAACTTGTGTGTGAATATTGTATTTGTATGCAAATTACATGCCCATATAAATAAAGTGTGCTAGCATATAATGTGCACAGAAAAAAAAAACATGTCTAGTAGGTACATTTAGGAGCTCTGGTGGCATAGTGCCTAAGGCATTTGACTGCTAACCAGAAGGCTGGCGGTTCAAACCCACCAGCCACTCCTTGGAAGGAAGATTGGGCAATCTTACTTCCGTAGTGATACTGCCTCGGAAACCCAAGAAGGGGTCGCTATGAGTCGGGGCCGACTAGACGGCACATAACAACAACAACAACAGGTAGAAGGTGAGAGTCCTCTTCTGACTCAACTCCCTAGAAGGAATCACTGTTAACAACTTGTGTGTGAATATTGTATTTGTATGCAAATTACATGCCCATATAAATAAAGTGTGCTTGCATATAATGTGCACAGTGCTCATGGAGACTGAGATGGGAAGGAGTTGCACAGTTTGCTAAAAATAAATTCTATAACTTGCATGTTATTTGCATACAAACACAGTATCTATATATAGACACATTAACATAGATCTACATAATTGTACCTGTTGCCATCAAGTCAATTCCCATTCATAGAAACCCTATAGGACAGAACAGAACTGCCCCATAGTTTCCAAGGCTGTAATCTTTACAGAAGCAGACTGCCACATCTTTCTCCCAGGAGTGTCTGGTGAGTTCAAAATGCTGACCTTTCAGTTAGCAATTGAATGCTTAACTAACACTGTGCCACCAGGGCTCCATCTATAGCCAAATATATATTTGTTTAAACAAAAAATAGAATCATACTGTATATATTTTCCTGTAAATTGCTCATCTCATTCAATAATATTTCTTGGAAATTGTTTTCATGTTAGTATATGAAGAACTTCCCCATTCCTTTTAAAATTTACAGAGTATATTTTTTATACAAATATAATTTATTTCATCAGTCCCTTAATTATAGACATTTAGGTTGTTTCCAATTTTTCATTATTCCAAATACAACTGTGGTGATCATCTGAGTACAAATACCTTTTTACACATAATTATTTCTGTAATTTATGTTCTTACTAGTAAAATTGTTAAATTGATAGGTATACACATTTACATTTTTAATAGCTAGCTGATTTTTCAGTGTGGTAGTTAAAGTTATGTGTTAACTTAGCTGGGCCTGGTTTTGAGTGACTGGGCAGCTGATGGTAGTTATTCCCCACGATGAGACTGGCAATCAACTCCATGGTGCAATCTGCCACAAACAGCTGAGTAGCTACTTTAGGGATGTGGTCCACTTCCCATATATAAGGAGAAGCTATGGGGGTGGTCTGCAGCTTTTGGCATGCTTGAATCCTGTGTGAAGCCTGTCATGTTGTCTGCTGATCTTGGGACTGTTAATAGGACTTGAATCAGTGGCCTGCCGTGTGGTTTGGTAATATTGGGACTGTGCCTTTGTACTTGTTGACCTTGGGTTTGTCAGCCTCAGCAGCCAGCAGCTGCCTGAGTGAAGAAAACCCTTCAGCTTCAGTAGGCCAGAAGCAAGAGGCAGAGCTGAAGCCCAAGGTCGAAAGGCTTTCACCCAGCCCCTAGAGCCTGGTACTTGGAACTTGGACTTCTAGCCTCCAAAACTGTAAGAGAATAAAGCCATTCCACCTGTGGTATTTCTGTTAGCGCAGCACTAGATAACCAAAACAGCTAGTACTAAAAATTGCTCTCCAAAAATGGTCTAGCAATTTTCACCTCTACCTCAAGTGGTTGGTATAAAAGTGTCTGTTTCGTTATAGTCTGGCCAAATTGAGTAGTATGTATACTTTTAAATTTTGGTCAATTGAAAGGCAAAAAAAAATTATATTTTATTGTTTTACTTGTATTTCTCTGCCTAATAGCAAAATTTAAGTGTTTTATATGTTTATTATTTATATCTCTAATTCTATGAATTGCTTGTCCATATCCATTCACTAATTTTCTGCCAGAAACATCTGGCAGATATTTAATTAATATGACCAAAAACCAAAACCAAACTCACTGCCGTTGAGTCAGATCCAACTCATAGCGACCCCCCCTTGGGTTTTCGAGGCGGTATCTCTATGGAAGTAGATTGCCCAACCTTCCTTCCAAGGAGTGGCTGGTGGGTTTGAACTGCCAGGCTTCTGGTTAGCAGTCAAATGTCTTAGGCACTACTCCACCAGAGCTCCCAATTAATATGTAGGAACTGTTTATATGTTATAAAGATTTACTTTTTTCTGTTGTAGATGTCATAAATATTTTCTTCTACATTATTACTTGTCATTTCACATAAGGTTATTTTTAGGAAGTCAAATCTGTCAATATTTTCCTTTAAGGCATCTGGTTTTTATGACACCACGCAAATAGCATAAAAATATTCTCCTATAGTTTCTCCTAAGAAGCTCTGGTAGAGTAGTGCCTAAGGTATTTGACTGGTAACCAGAAGGCTGGCAGTTCAAACCCATCAGCCACTCCTTGGAAGGAAGGTTGGGAGATCTATTTCCGTAGAGATACCGCCTTGGAAACCCAAGGAGAGGTCACTATGAGTCAGATCAGACCCAATGGCAGTGTGTTGTGTTGTGTTGTGTTTTTATAGTTTTATAGTTTTATAGTTTCTCCTAATACTTTTATAGATCTCTTGATTATCTTCAAATCTTTAAATGGAAATTAACATGTATAAAATTTTCAAAAGTTAGAGATAAAAGTTCATTTTTTACAAATTTATTACAAGTCTAAAAAATCCATTTGCAATATCAAAAACTTTCAATGTTCTTCATACTTCATAAAAATTGCTTTCCAAAAGTTTATAATAATGAGCTCTGGTGGCATAGTGCCTAAGGCATTTGACTGCTAACCAGAAGGCTGGCAGTTGAAACCCACCAGCCACTCCTTGGGAAGGAAGATTGGGCACTCTACTTCCATAGAGATACTGCCTTGGAAACCCAAGGAGGGGTTGCTATGAGTCAAATTGACTCGACAACAGGGAGTTTGGTTTGGAAGACTCCCCTGGAGGAGCTCTGGTGGTACAGTGGTTAAGGCATTTGGCTGCTAACCAAAGGTCACTGTTTTGAACCCATCAGCCTCTCCGCAGAAGAAAAATGTGGCAGTCTGCTTGTGTAAAGATTTACAGCCTTTGAAATCCAATGGGGGTCGCTATGAGTTAGAATTGCCTTGATAGCAGTGAGTTTGTTTTTAGAGGAGTACCAAGGTGGTGCAAATAGTTAATGGAAAGTTGGAAGTTCAAGTCCATCCAGAGGCACCTCAGAAGAAAGGCTTGGAGATTTACTTCCAAAAAATCAGCCATTGAAAGCCTATGAAACATGGTTCTACTCTAACACACAGGATGTCAACATGAGTTGGAGTCCACTCAGCAGCAACAGGATTTTGGGTTTGTTGTTACTGTTAGGTGTAGCAGAGCGTTTTGACCCATAACAACCCCATGTGACACAGTAGAACTGCCCATAGGATTTTCTAGGCTGTAATCTTTATGGGAGCAATTGTCATGTCTTTTCTCCCTCAGAGCCACTGGGTGGGTTCGAATTGCCAACGTTTTGGTTAGCAGCTGAGCATGTAAATCATTGTGCCACCAAGGCCCCTTGGTTTTGGCTCAGCAGTACATAAAAGACCCATTTCACACTTTATCGCAGCATTCCAAATTAACATGTGGGAGTAAATCACCACTTTGCTAGTTTGAGGAAAAAGTGGTATCTTGTTTGATTTTGCACTTCTATGCCACCAGAGCTTCTCTCTGATTATTAGTGAAGTTGAATATTTTTTTTCCTATTCTTATTGGCCATTTGTATTTCCTTATATGAATAGCTTATGTCCTGCACCCACTTTTCTATTGGGATCTTGCTATTTTTGTTCATATTGTTACCTCTGCTGCACTCCTCTGCCTTATATTTTGGGCCATCACCTTATTAACACTTCTGCATATTTTTGTCTTAGGTATGTGTCTTATATGCGTAGTACTGTAATTTTACATTTTAACCTAATCTGAAGTTTTCTCTAGTTTTATCCACTTATATTTATTGACATAAATATAAAGTCTGCTCTCACTTCTGTTTTTGTTTCCTTTTCTCTTCTTTTATATTGTTGTTTTCTTTTGCTGAATGTCAAGAAATTGCTTGGCACCTATGCTTCAAATGCATCCTTTATATATTTACTTGGAGTCTATTGCTATTCCCTTTTTACATAACAGGAAACAGTTAGAACCCACATGCAAAGACAGATGCTAAGAAATAAAAGGAAAAATAGAAGTGCCCAGAAATAGGGTTTCCTGTAGCAAAGCTGTGCAGAGAAACGCCTTTTATGTGAAGTGTCACCAGCTTTGTCTAAAAACATTTCCACTATGTATCCCTGAGAAGGCCCTGTGAGGTGGTGCCGTGGGAGAGAAGTACTAACAGCACTGGCAAAAATCAGACCTCAAGTAAAAGAGCAAGAGCTGGCTTCCTGGGCAGCCATCACTTTGCCGTCCAGTTCTAGGCCTCTCTGTTGAGGCTATATGACTTCTCTGTAATTTCCTTCTTTATAATAAAGATAGAGATAGAAAGCATCAGGAAGCAGCTACCAATCCATTGTTTCTTGACTTCAAGTCAGAATTACAACCTGAGTGTCCCAAAGCAAAAAACTGTGTTGTTATGAGTTGCCTTTGTGTAGTTGAGTTTGTTTTAAGTTCCTAAGCCCTTTGTTTCTGCATGGAATTGTGAGGGAGGATGATAGTGACTGGCACAAAGATAGGAACTTCCGTAGAGTTGAGAGGCCCAGGGTTAGAGACTATCTCAGTCATAAACGATCTTCCCCTCCAATGGGTCTGACAGACTCCACTATGAAATAGCAGGACTAGGAATGACTTTCTCTCTGAGCCTCTACACTTACATTTATTCTCAACTTGCTCCCCCTGCCTTCCAGACTTTGAAACATACAGAATGTAGCCAGCGTCAGTCAGGAGGTTAGCATGACACTTTTTAGGTGAGAATTCTTCCTTTTAAAAGAAGAGAACAAACCAAACTATTTGAGAACTATGAGTTTAGGAAAGGAAAGAACTCAGCTTTATATGATCAAAAAACTGGAAAGCAGTCCTAAGAAATAACCGTGTGTGTGTGTGTGTGTGTGTGGGTGTGGGTGTGGTAGCAAGCTCTTGGCCCATTGTCTGAAGTGGAAAATAAAACACCATCCTCCTTTAATGTTCTGCTAAACTGGGTTTGGGCCATTGTTGGTTCTGCACAGACAGGATATGCCACAGTTTGTAACTCCTTTTTTAAAATGTTTCTTCTTTGATTTGGTAGTGAAAACCTTATCATTTTCTTCTAGATGCTGCATATTGTTGTTATTGTTAGCTGTCATTTCCAAACCAAAAATCCAAACACTGCCATCAAGTTGGATCCGACTGATAATGACCCCTCCTTGGGTTTCTGAGGCGGTATCACTACGGAAGTAGATTGCCCAATCTTCCTTCCAAGAAGTGGCTAGTGGGTTTGAACTGCCAGCCTTCTGGTTAGCAGTCAAATGCTTTAGGCCCTATGCCACCAGAGCTCCCTAGCTGTCATTTAGTAGGTGTAAATTCATTTTGACTCATGAATAACAAAACAAAATATACCATCTTCATGATCAATGGCATGTTTGAATCTAGTCAAACAATATTCAATTCTAATTCACAGAAGTTTCACTGGCTAATTTTCAGAAATAAATTGCCAGGCTTTTCTTCCTAGTTTATTTTAGTCTGGAAGGTGTGCTAAAATCTGTCCAACATGGGTAACCCTGCTAGTGTTTGAAACAGTGGTAGCATAGCTTGCAGGATCATAGCCACATTCAAGGCATCACAGTATGACAAACAGAGACGTGTGGTGGAGATTCCACATACCTGAGTTTAATATAGGAAGCAAAAGTATTCTTTCACCCATTCCCATGAAGATTATCTTACGGGAATGCTGCGCATGTCTTAGTTAGTTGAGTGGCTGCGCTGCCAGCTCTCCTGGATGTGTCACTTTTTTTTTCTAGTTTAAATATTAACTTGAAAATGTCTCAAAAATTTTAAAGGACATTGAAATTTTTCAGCCTCCTACTCTTTTCACATCATTTCTCATTTATCCCTAACTCCGAAGTAAGAAATTACTAGATTAATTTAGTAACTGTTTTTACCAAGGGATAAGATTTCCATAAGAACATCCAATAAAAACCAATGAGCTGTACTGGAACTTACTAGAGCCCTCAGTTAAATAGATGTATGCATTACTCTCCATCACTCACCTTAGCAGTTTGTTGTACTGTGCTGGCTTGTATGTTGCCAGAAGATAAGACCCTCAGGTTGAAAGGCATCAAAATATGAATGAAGAAGAGCTGACTGCTCAAAGTAGTCAACTTTAATGATGTGGATGGAGTAAAACTTTTGGGATGTTCATTTACTGATGTGGCACGACTCAAAATGAGAAACAGCTGTAAACATCCATTAATAATCAGAACATGGAATGTATGAAGTATGAATCTGGGAAAATTGGAAGTTGTCAAAATGAAATGGTATACTTAAATCCTAGGCATTAGTGAGCTTAAATGGACTGGTATTGGCCATTTTTAAATAGACAATCATATGATCTGCTATGCTGTGAATGACAAATTGAAGAGGAGTGGTGTCACATTCTTTGTCAAAAAGAATATTTTAAGATCTAGTCTGAAATATAATACTGTCCGTGATAGGATAATACACATAAAGAAGACCAATTAATGTGACTGTTATTCAAATTTATGCACCAACCACAAAGCCAAAGATAAAGAAATTAAAGGTGTTTTTTTTTTTTACCAATTTCTGCAGTCTGAAATTGATCAAGCATACAATCAATATGCCTTGATAATTATTGGTAATTGGAATGAAAAAGTTGGAAACAAGGAGAAGCATTGGTAGTTGGAAAATATGACCTTGGTGATAGAAATGACACCAAAGATCACATGATAGAATTTTACAAAACCAACAAAGTATTCACTGTAAATACTTGTTTTCAACAATATCAATGGCTATACACATTGACCTTGCAAGAGAGAATACATAGGAATTAAATCAACTACATCTGTGGAAAGAAATGATGGAGAAGCTCAACATCCTCAGTTAGAATAAAGCCAGGAGCTGACTACAAAAAGAACATCGGTTACTCATATGCAAGTTCAACAACTTGAGGCTGAAGAAAATTAAAATAAGTCCATGAGAACTGAAGCACAACCTTGTATATCCCACCTGGATTTAGAGAACTTGCCAAGAAGAGATTTATTGCATTGAACACTATTGCAAAGACCAGAGGAGTTGTGGGAATGACATCAAGGACATTATACATGAGGCAAGTAAAAGGTCATCAAAAAGGCAGGAAACAAAGAAGAGACCAAAATGGATACAAATAAAGACTGAAACTTGCCCTTGAACAGAGAGTAACTAATGCAAATGGAAGAAATGATGAAGTAAAGGAGCAGAACAGAATATTTCAAGTGGTGGCTCAAGAAGACAAAGTGAAGTATTATAATGAAATGTACAAAGATATGGAGTTAGAAAAACAAAAGGGAACAACATGCATAGTACTTCTCAAACTAGAACTAAAGAAAATATTTAAGCCTCAAGTTGCAATAAACTCAAACTCAAACTCAAACTCACTGCCATCGAGTCGTTTCTGACTCATAGCAACCACATTGGGTCTCTGAAGTAGTAAATCTTTATGAAAATAGATTGGCCCATCTTCCTTCTTGGGTTTGTTCAAACCCAAGCTAGTGGTTTTGAACCATTGACTTTCTGGTCAGCAGCTAAATGCCTTATCCCTGTGTCACCAGAGCTCCTTTTGTATTTGTAATACTATGGGCAAAATATTGAGTGACACAGGAAGCATCAGAAGAAGATGGAAGGAATAAAGAGAGTCACTGTACCGTAAAGAATTGGTTGACACTCAACCATTTCAGGTGATAGCATATGATCAGGAACCTATGGTACTGAAGGAAAAAGTCCAAGCTGTGTTGAATGAATTGGTAAAAAACAACGCTCCAGGAACTGACAGGATACCATTTGAAATGTTTCAACAAATGGATGCAATGCTGGACACACTCACTCACATATATGCCAAGAAATTTGGAAGATAGCTACCTGGCCAACTGAATGAAAAAGATGCATATTGGTGCCTATTCCAAAGAAAAGTGATCCAATAGAATGCAGAAATTGTTGAACAATATCATTAATATCATATGCAAGTAAACTTTTGCTGAAGATAATTAAAAAACAGTTGCAGGAGTACATCAGTAGGGAACTGCCAGAAATTCAAGCTGGATTCAGAGGACATGGAACGAGGAAAATTATTAATGATGTCAGATGGATCTTGGCTGAAAGCAGGGAATACCAGAGAGATGTTTACATGTATTGATTATGCAAAGGCATTTGACTGTGTGGATCACAATAAATTATGGATAACATTGCAAAGAATGGGTATTCCAGAACACTTAGTTGTGCTCATGCAGAACCAGAACACAGACCAAGAGGCAGTCATTTGAACAGAACAAGGGGATACTGGATGACTTAAAATCAGGAAAGACGTACATCAGGGTTATATCCTCTCACCATACTTATTCAATCTGTATTATGACCAAATAATCTCAGAATCTGGACTATATGAAGAACAACGCACACCAGGATTGGAGGGAGATTCATTACCAACCTGAGATATGCAGATGACATTATCTTGCTTGCTGATATTGAGGAGAGTTTGAAGCACTTATTGATGAACATCAAACACTACAGCCTTCATTATGGATTATACCTCAACATACAGAAAACGAAAATCCTCACAATGGGACCAATAAGCAATAGCACAATAAATGGAGAAAAGATTGAAGTTGTCAAGCATTTTTTTTTACTTGGATCCACAATCCCATGGCAGTAGCAGCCAAGAAATCAAACAACATATTACATTGGGCAAATCTGCTCTAAGATACCTCTTAAAAGTGTTAAAAAGCAAAGATGTCACCTCAAGGACAAAGGTGTGTCTGACCCAGGCCATGGTATTTTCAATAGCCTCATCTTGCATGCAAAAACTGGATGATGAGTAAGGAAGACAGAAGAAAAACTGATGCATTTAAATTATGGTGTTGTCAAAGAATATTGGATTTGTCCATTTGAATATTGGTACTGTCAAAGAATACCATGGACTTCCAAGAAAATGAACAGATCTTAGAAGAAGTACTTCAAGAATGTTCCTTAGAAGCAAGGATGGTAAGACTTTGTCTTACATACTTTGGATATGTTATCAGGAGGAACCAGTCCCTGGAGAAGCACATCATGCTCGCAAAAGTAGAGGGTCAGCAAAAAGAGGAAGATCCTAAATGAGATAGATTGACACAGTTGTTGCAACAATGGCTCAAACATAGCAACAATTGTGAGGATGGTGCAGAACTGGGCAACACTTTGTTCTGTTGTACATAGAGTCACTATGATTCAGAACCAACTTGAGAGCACCTAACAACAACATGAATTACTCTAATTTAGTAGCCCAACTCCAAATAATCTATATACACAAGAAGGAAATAAAAATAAAAGAAAGACAAATGATCTCTAAAAGTAACAATTAAATTTTAAAATAAATAGCCTTCAATGAATTAAGGTCCCTGAACGTTGCAAACAGTTAACACACTTGGTTCCTAACCTAAAAGTTGGTGGTTTGAATTCACTCAGCAGTATCACAGGAGAAAGGCCTGGTGATCTAGTTCCACAAGATTACAGACTTTAAAAACCCTATGGGGCACATTTCTATCCTGAAGCACACAGGGCCACTATGAGTCAGAGTTGATTCAATGGCAATGGGATTTATTTAAGAGACAGAATGGTAAAATACTATGGATTGTGATCTAAGTATGACTTGAGTCTTACTCCAAGTTCACCACATGCTCCTTTGATCATCTTGAATTAATCCCAGAGCTACTGAGGACCTCCTGTTCTGGATAACTAGTGCCACTCTGACAGGAATATACCACGAATGGGATGGCCTTAACAAACAGGAGTTTTTTCTCTTACAGCGTGGAGGCTTTAAGTCCAAGTTCAAAATGCCAGGCTCTAGGGGCTGGATGAAAGCCCCTCAATCTTGGGGTCCAGCTCTACTTCCTACTCCCGGTCCACTGGAGCTAGAGGCGTTTCTTTAATCAGACAGTTGCTGGCTGCTTAGGCTGACAAACCTAAGGTTGACAAGTAAAAAGGCACAGTCCTGATGTTACCAAACCACATGGCAGGCAATTAATTTAAGTCCATTGTAAGTCCCAAGGTCAGCAGAGCAAGGCAGGTTGCTGAACAACGACACGGCTACATGCACAGTCCAAGAGTGCCATAGGCTAGAGACCATTCCCAAGGCTGCTCCTTAAATACAGGAAGCAGACCACATCCCAAAAGCAGCTACTCAGCTGCTTGTGGTAGATCCCACCATGGAGCTGATTGCCATTCTCATCATGGGGAATAACTACCAACAACTTCCCAGCCACTCAGCCAGGCCCAGCCAAGTTGACATACAAATTTAATGACCACACCTCCATTTTCTCATTTGTAAAGAAAAGATATTAACTACCTCCCAGAATTCATGTTGTTGCTGTTGTTGTTATGTGCTATCAAGTCGTCTCTGACTCATAGTGACCTTCCTGCTATACCTGAGCCCACCATTGCAGCTACTGTGTCATTCCATCTTGTTGAGGGCCTTCCCCTTTTTCATTGACCCTCCACTTTACCAAACATGATATTCTTCTCCAGTGAATGATCCCTTCTGACAACATGAACAAAGTAGGGGAAACGAAGTCTGGCCATTCTCCCTTCCAAGGAGCATTCTGTCTGCCCTTCTTTCAGGACAGATTTGTTAGTTCTTTCAGCAGCTCCGTGGTACTTTCAGTATTCTTTGCCAACACCACAACTCAAAAGCTTCAACTCTTCATCAGTCTTCCTTATTCATTGTGCAGCTCTCACATGTATATGAGATGATTGAAAATACCATGGCTTGGGTTAGGCAGACTTTAGTCTTCAAGGAGACATCTTTGGTCTTCAGCATTTGAAAGAGGTCTTTTGCAGCAGATTTGCCCAATGCAATATATGTCTTCTGATGTCTTAACTGTTGCTTCCATTGGTGTTGATTGTAGAACCAAGTAATATGAGGTCTTTGACAACTTCTATCTTTTCTCCATTTATCATGATTCTGCTTATAGGTCCAGTTGTGAGGATTTTTGTTTTCTTTATGTTGAGGTATAATCCATACTGCAGATTGAAGTCTTTGGTCTTCATCAGTAAGTGCTTCAAGTCATCCTCACTTTCAGCAAGCAAAGTTGTGTTGTCTGCATATCGCAAGTTGTTAATGAGTCTTCTTTCAATCCTGACACCATGTTCTTCTTCATATAGTCCACCTTCTTGGATTATTTGCTCAGCATACAGACTGAATAAGTATGGTAAAAGGATACAACCCTGACACACTCCCTTCCTGATCTTAAACCATCCAGTATTCCAGTGTTCTGTTCGAATGACAACCTCCTGGTCTATGTATAGGTTCCTTATGAGCACAATGAAGTGTTCTGGAATTCCCATTCTTCTCAGTGTTACCCATAAATTGTTATGATCTACACAATTGAATGCTTTTGCATAGTCAGTAAAACAGAAGTAAATATCTTTCTGGTGTTCTTTGCTTTCAGCCAAGATCCATCTGATATCAGCTATGATATCCCTTGTCCACATCCTCTTCTGAATCCAGCTTGAATTTATGGAAGTTCTCTGTCAATATACTCCTGAAACCATTTTTGAATTGTGTTCAGTAAGATTTCACTTGTGTGTGATATTAATGACATTCTTAGATAATTTCCGCATTCTGTGGGAACACCTTTCTTTGGAAGGGGTACATATATGGATCTCTTCCAGTCAGTTGGCCAGGTAGCTATCTTCCAAATCTCTTGGCATAGCCAAGTGAGTGCCTCCAGCACAGCATCCATTTGTTGAAACATCTCAATGGGTATTCCATCAATTCCAGGAGCCTTGTTTTTTGCCAGTTCCTTCAATGCAACTTTGACTTCTTCCTTCAATACCCTTGGTTCTTGATCATATGCCACCTCCTGAAATGGATGAGCATTGACCAATTCTTGAATTTGATATAGAGACTCTGTGTATTCCTTCCATCTTCTTTTGATGTTTCTTGCATTATTCAATGTATTGCCCATAAAATCTTTCAATATTGCAACTCGAGGCTTAAACTTTTTCTTCAGTACTTTCAGCTTAAGAATGCCTAGTGTGTTCTTCCCTTTTGGTTTTCTAGCTCCAGGTCTTTGCATATTTCATCATAATAATTGACTTTGTCTTCTCATGTTACTCTTTGAAATCTTCTGCTCAACTCTTTTTATCTTGTCATTTCTTCCATTTGCTTTAGTTACTCTCCATTCAAGAGCAAGTTTCAGAGTCTCTTCTGACATCTGTTTTGGTCTTTTCTTCCTTTCCTGTCTTTTTAATGACCTTTTGCTTTCTTCATGGGTGATGTTCTTGATGTCATCCCACAATTCTTCTGGTTTTTGGTCATTGGTGTTCAATGAATCAAACCTATTCTTTAGATGGTCTTTAAATTCAGGAAGGATACAATCATGGTCATATTTTGGCTCTTGTGGACTTCTTTGAATTGTCTTCAGCTTCAACTTGAACTTGCATATGAGGAGTTGATGGTCTGTTTCACAATCAGCTCCTGGCCTTGTTTTGGCTAAAGATATTGAACTTCTCCATCACCTCTTGCCACAGATGTAGTCTATCTGATTCCTGTGTATTCTGTCTCGCGAAGTCCATGTGTATAGCTGCCATTTGTGTTGTTGAAAAAGTATTTGTAAAGAATAAGTCATTGGTCTTATAAAATTCTATCTTGAGACCTCCATTATTTCTATCACCAAGGTCATATTTTCCAAATACTGGTGATTCTTCTTTGTTTCCAACTTTTGCATTCCAATCACCAGTGATAATTAACACATCCTGATTGCATGTTTGGTCAATTTCAGACTGCAGAAGTTGATAAAAATTCTTCAGTTTCCTCATCTTTGGCCTTGGTGGTTGGTGTGTAAATTTGAATCACAGTAGTATTAACTGGTCTTCCTTGTAGGCATATGGATATTATCCTATCACTGACAGCATTGTACTTCAAGATAGATCTTGCTACATTCTTTGTGATGATGAATGTCATGCCATTCCTCTTCAATTTGTCATTCCTGCCACAGTAGATCATATGATTGTCTGATTCAAAATGGCCAAACCAGTCCATTTCAGCTCACTAATACCTAGAATATAGATCTTTACATGTTTCATTTCATTTCTGACAACTTCCATTTTCCTAGATTCATACTTTGTACATTCCATGTTCTGATTATTAATGGATGTTTGCAGCTGTTTCTTCTCATCTTGAGATCTCCCACATTAGCAAATGGATGTCCCTAAAGCTCTACTCTATCCACATCATTAAGGTCAGCTCTACTCTGAGAAGGCAGCTGTTACCCAATCATACTCTGAATGTTCCCTGACCTGAGGGGCTCATCTGCTGGCACTATATGGGACAATGTTTCAGGGCTATTCATAAAGTTTTCTGGTAATATATCAAACACTGTTTTACTGCTATTCATAAGGTTTTCACTGGCCAGTTCTTTGAGAAGTGGATGGCCCCTTCCTTCTCCTGAGTCTGTCTTAGTCTGGAAGCTCCACTCAAACCTGTCCATCATGGATAAACTTGCTGGCATTTGAAATACTAGTAGCATAGCCTCCAGCCTCACAGCAACATGCAAGCCACCACATTACAACAAACTGACACAGAAGTTTGTCTCCCTTAGTTTTTCCAAACTGCTCTACTCACTTCCTCCCCCAGCAGCTCCAACACCCACCTGCCACACCTGGCTCACTTCCTGGACTGCCCCAGGTACTCCAACACCCACCTGTTGTGCCCCGCTCACTTACCTGACCTATCTGAGGCACTCAATCCAACACCTTTTCACCATGCCCATCTCGCTAACCAGCCTTTCCCAGGCACTCCAACCCCAGAATTCATATCAGGATGAAATAAGTAACCTTTATAAAAATGACAGGGAAGTGTCTGGCACTTACTTGGCAAACAATAAAACAATAATTTCTGTCTACCTTCACCTTATGCTTCTGCCATATTGTATAAAAACTCTGGTGTTTGGATGATGTTCTGAAGACCCCTCACCAACAAACCAATACGTTTTAGTTACTAAATTAAACTAATAAGTTTTATTTACTAAAATTACATTGATGCATTTTAGAAAGATTTATAATAATATAATTGGAATAATAAATGATTATCAAACTATTTCCATAGACATTTCTCCAACGAAGATAAATAAATGGTCAATACATACACAAATAGACAATAACAAATGTTGATGAGGATATAGAGAAATTGAATGCTTGATACACAGGTGATGATTACTTTGGAGAATAGTTCCTAAAAAAATTGCTGTAACCCAGAAATTCCACTACTAGGTATATAGCCAAGAGAATTGAAAACATATGTCCACACAAAAATGTATATATGAATATTCATAGCAGTATTATTCATAATAGCCAAAAATCGGAACCATCTTAAATATCTACCAATTGATGAATGGATAAACAAAATGTGTTACATTCATACAATCAAATGTTGTTGCAGTTAGATGCCATTGAGTTGGCTCCAACTCATAGCGACCCTATGTGAAACAGAAGAAAACACTGCTCAGTCCTGTGCCAGCCTCACAATCCTTGCTATACCTGAGCCCATAGTTGCAGCCATTGTGTCAATCTGTCTCATCGAGGTCCTTCCCCTTTTTCACTGACCCTCCAAGAAGGAATGAAAGACTGATACATGCTACCACATGGGCAAACCTAGCAAACATTAACCTAAGTGAAAGAAGTCAGAGACAAAAAGCCATATATTCTATATTCCACTTATGTATAGTATCCAGAATAAGCAAATCCATAGAGATAGCAAATAGATTAGCGGTTGCCTGGAGCTGAGAGAAGGGAAGATTGGATGTGACTAAGGGGTGCTAGGTTTCTTTTTGAAGTGATGAAGATGTTTTAAAATTAGATTGTGGTGATGGTTGTACAATTCTGTGAATATACTGAAATATATACTCTAAAAAGAAGGAATTTTATGGTATAGAAATATACTGAAATTTAAAAAAAGATTATATAATTGATTCTAAGTAATGCCAAATTGTCAATGAACTGAACTACTCCATTTCCCACACATTCTAGTAAATTGATATTTTACTGTAGTTGTCTAATGAAAGGATTCATTTCAAATATATATTTTTTTACCCAGCAGGAGCTGAAACGGAAATTTAGCAAGGGCGTATCAAAGACTGGACCCAAAAAAGTGACATGGGAAAAGGATGAGAAATCAGAACACAAACTGGCAAAAGAAGACAACAAGGCTGATTAAAGTGGTGATGGGGGAGCTGCTAGTGTCAGTATTGGGTTCGCCCAGTGCTGAAGGGTTAGTTGACCTTCAGAAATGTTCACATTGACATTGGAAGCTCAGAGACCCAGAGCAACCCTACTCTCTCCACTGTTATCACACTGAGGACAGTTGTTAAATAAGAATGAGGCAGCACTCTGAAAGATGTGTATGTTTAAACAGATGATGCAGCAAAACTATTCTTGTGCTTCTTAACCTGATAACTGAAAACAAATTATGCAGAGTAATATATTGGGAGTTAAAGAATTTCTCAATTAGGTTATTTTCTCTAGTTAGGAATACTTTTTCTGTTACCATATTTTGTGCTATTAGGATTTGTTTGTAATTCCTACATGGATCTATATAATTTACCCTGAAAAATCCTGTGATTGTTACTTTAATGAATATCTGAATGAATCAGATTAAAGTTCTTTAACGTGATGAAACTACAATCTGCCTCCAGAATATATAACCTAAGATATTAAAAGGACCCAGTGGATTTGGGTTAGATAAATTAAGAAGTGGTTTAAAGAGTCCTTGAGACTGTTTATTTTCTGTCACTCCCAATTAAGATCATGTTTATACCATCCCACAACAGTGAGCATCTATCCTGTTGTTAATCCTAAAAACAAAACAAAAAAAAGATTTAAAAGACTCATGCACACCTTCATTTATTTATTCAACAAAATTCCATATATGCACTCAGCACTATGGTAAACCCTGGGATTCAAAGAAAAAGAAGGTAAGACATGGGCCCTGCCCTCATGATGCTGACAAGACAGACCTCTTGGTGTTAGGTATTACATTATTTAACTATTCTTTGCTACATTTCACTCATACTGTAGATTTATACTGAATTTTCTACAAAAACAATAAATTAATCCCATTCCTTTATGCAAACACCTTTAAAATATATTTGAAGGTCAAGACTAAGTCTCTCCTTGGATTCCTCTTCTCCACATGCAATAATCCCAGGTTCTTTATTCTTCGGCCAGGCCCTTCAATCAATAGGTGTTTAAAAGCATGGACTTTGAAGTCTAGCAGATCTACATTGATTTGAATTTTGGCTGTTCTGCTAATTAGCTGTGTGACTTTGAGTATATTTCTTAACCTCTCTGAACTATGTCATTTGTAGAGCAAAGTAATAATAGAACTCACCTAGTGATGGCATTGTATTAAAATAGCACTCAGTCTGGTACACGTTCAATAAATTATGAATATTACTGTGCCCTTCAAAACCCTCTCCACGTTTTCTAAGTCCTTTTTCTGTTGTAAAGCTCCAAATTGGCACAATACTTTTATTAAAGGATTATATCAGTGATGCATTTGATAGAAAAATTACCTCTTAGCCTCAATTTTATAGATATCTGGGTGATACAGTTTGTGCTTGGCTACTAAACAAAAAGTTGGAAGTTCAAATCCATACAGCGGTGCTACAGAAGAAGGCCTGGCAATCTGCTTCTGTAAAGATTACAGCCAAGAAAATTCTCTGACCCTCACTTCTACTGTGTTACACTGTGTTACACATGGAATCACCATAATCAGAATCAAGTCAATGGCAATGGATATTTTTTTAAATCAGTTTTACAAGCTATCATATTTGCACCTCCTTTTTAACAGTGACAATTTAGGGTTGATATTACCTGTATTTTCTTGGCTATAACATTTGTGTTTTCCCTCCTGAATTACTTTTATATGCCAACAACCATATTACTACTAACAGTAATGTGATTTAATAGCCCTCGCCTCTGCCAATCTTATCCTAATAGCACATCAAAACCAAACCAAACCCACTGCCATCAAGTCGGTTCCGACTCACAGAGACCCCTCCTTGGGTTTCCAAGGCAGTATCACTATGGAAGTAGATTGCCCAACCTTCCTTCTGAGGAGTGGTTGGTGGGTTTGAACCACCAGCCTTCTGGTTAGCAGTCAAATGCCTTAGGCACTACGCCACCAGAGCTCCATTAAATTGAAAGAATCTATCATAATGTTATATTGCAGAGACTGCAATCAGTGACATGAAACAAAATGTGTATGGATTGTTGACTAGAAACTGATTTGGTCTGTAAACTTTCACCCAAATCACAATAAAATGTGGAGAGAAAAAAAAATCTATCATAAAACTGGAAAAAACTATTTGGTCATAAGAACACTATCCTCTGTCTTACCCTGCTATATTTCAGAAAGGCAACAGTTTATAAAGACTGTGTAATTGTTTCAAATGGTAAAGAAGCAGATCTCTTTGAAAACTATATAATAAAATTATCCTATTATAGGATGATGGCTGCTCTGATTTCCTCTCTGAACTGTGCTCAGAGAGCGCTTGGTCGGCAAATGTGCCTTATTCCACAAGGACCTCCTAGGATAATAACCAGCTATCCAGCCCCAGGGTTACAGGTGAGGAGAGACAACTCAGGGACGCCCAGAGTAGCAGGCCAGAAGAGCAGGAGAAAGGGGATAAAAGCCAGGAAGCCAGAGAGAAGAGCAATCAGCCGAAGAGATTAGGTGAGGAGGGGAAACTCAGGCCCACCCAGAGTAGCAGGCCGGAAGAGCAGGAGAAAGGGGAT
>NW_006921676.1:3386009-3420125 GCF_000298275.1 Orycteropus afer afer | reverse complement strand
ACGAAAGAGGGGGAGGCCTTCAGGGAGATGGATTGATACAGTGGCTGCGATGATGGGCTCAAGTATAGCAGGGATTGTGGGGCTGGCGCGGGATGGGGCAGTGTTTCGTTCTGCTGTGCATGGGGTCGCTATGAGTCGAAAACAACTCGACGGCACTTAACAACAACATCCAGGTCCTTTGATTTCAAAGATAACTTGAAAAAGTATCACGTGCATTTTCAGGTCCAGGAATGTGTTGGTCGTATTTTACACTGTGCATCAAATTAGTTTAACTATGTGTTGTTGTTGTTGTTGTTAGGTGCCACCGACTCATCTCCAACTCATAACGACCCTATGTATAGCAGAACAAAACACTGCCTGGTCCTGTGCCAGCCTCAAGGTCCTTGCTATATACCTGAGCTTATCATTGCAGCCACTGAGTCAATCCATCTTGTTGAGTGCCGTCCCCATTTTCATTGACCCTCCACTTTACTGAGCATGATATCCTTCTCCAGGGAACGGTTCCTTCTGACAACATGACCAAAGTAGGTGAGACAAAGTTTGGCCATTCTCACCTGCAAGGAGCATTCTGGCTGCACTTCTTCTTCCAGGACAGATTTGTTAGTCCTTTTAGCAGTCCATGATACTCTTAGCATTCTTCCCCAACTTAACTATGTAAGACTCTAAAATATCTTAAAATCACTATAAATACAATGAATGGGAAGAGTGAAGGGGGCATGGGCATGTCTATCTGGCCTTGACATAGGTCAACATTTGGGAAATATTTGTTAAATATATGAGGGAAGGAAAGAAAAGAAGGAGGTAGGGAGGAAAGGACAATAGGAAGGGATGAGAGGAAAGAAGGAAGGTAGTAGTGAGGAGAAAGACAGGGAAGAGGAGGAGGAACAGGAGGGGGAAGGAAGCAAACTTACAGATAAGTAGTGTGCCTGTGGTGTGCTGTGGCACAGAGCTGACACTAGGGTGGGCAAAGGAGCCTCCTAGAGCGCAAACCTGAAGGAGGTATTCCTCTTGGGGTTATGCAATGTGCTGACTTCGTACTTGGGAGCCAAGAGCAAGTGCTTCCTTAGATTTTACACCCCAGCCACCTCCTTTGCCTTACTCTAGTCCTCACCTTGCTGTGGCACAGTTCAAGTCAAAGGGCTACAAGGGCATGGCCATATTCCATTTCCTCAAAGACAGTGAAATATGGGCCCGCAGAAATCCCAAAATACATTTTGGACCAAGTTTCACGTTACCCACCCTCTCGCTTGCTCCTAATCAGTCAAAGGAGCTGAAAGGAGTACATAAGGCCACCCACAGGGCTCCTGGACCTCATTCTGTCTCAGAGAAGAGTGTGGTCACTACAAAATGTTGGTTTCCTCTCACTTGGCCTTGAAGAGCAATTCAACACAGAATCCTGAATGTAACAGAATGTTCCTCCACATGGTAGACTGGATGGAGGATCTAGGCCTTTCTAGTTCCAAACTTCTATAACTTCTTACTTCAAGGAATAATGTACCTGTCCAACAAAGAAAGCATACTCCTGTAAACTAAAATTGGGTTCAACAAATCAGGTTAGGTAGAAGATAAGGCCAAAACCAAAATAAAACAAACTCCCATCGAGTTGCTTGCGACTCATAGCGACCCCTCCTTGGGATTCCAATGTGATATCTCTACAGAAGTAAATTGCCCAATCTTCCTTCCGAGGAGTGGCTGGTGAGTTTGAACTGCCAACCTTCTGGTTAGCAATCAAATGCCTTAGGCAATACACCACCAGAGCTCCCAGAAGATAGAGCTAGACAAAAATATTTTGACACCTGGGCAGAGGGCTTTGGTAATGCCCTTTAACATAATAGCACCAGAAAAACATCTACTTATTAATTTATTTCATTTCAAAAAAACAAATTGACAACTGAGGAAAATAATGTAATAAAAATATATATGGAGCCTTGTCAGTGAGTGCTTCCTGACAGCTCCCTTCCTCACAGGGTGCAGCAGTCCCTGTGCACCCACTTCTGCCCAAGCTGCTTTCAGGGACCCTCACAGGGCTGTCAGTTAGGGTGCAGCTTCTTTAGTTGTCTGGATGCATCCTAGCACAGTGGTGAACATTTCCTCCAAGATTAAAACTGTAACTCGTTTTCAAATGTGAGAATGTTTCCTACAACGGGTTTCCACACCCAACTTATGCCATTGTGCCATAGCATAGTTTGGAAGCATCTATATAAACTTCTGTTAAGTACTTGATATTTAGTTTGATAGCATTTTAGTCAAATTAATTTTTGACACATATCAAATGTGGTGCCCCATTAAACCTAACACCCTGGGTGGCTACCCATATAGCCTACCCCTTAAATCTGGCCCTTGTACAACACTAAGGAATACATTGAGACATAACTTAAAACTAGAAATTGTGTGGCATAGGCTTAAAACATCAGGAAACAAGAGTAGCTGAGAGAATGAAATGCAGTCACTCTATGAGACCTGGTTTTGCTCCTTTAATTCCCATGGCTCTTTGTACCCACTGTTGGTATTTATCACCTATGACTTTTTGCTTTATAGATTATTTGTTTAATTGTTTCTTTCTTCAATATAACTGTAATGTCCACCAAACATTGTAGACACATAATAAATACTTCTTGGAAGGCAGAATGAAGTTTCATATAACCCATTAGTAGACTGGGAAAATCACAAAGAGCACTGACTCTCAAAAGTGGCTCAGGGAAGATTCCTAGTTCTTAAACTGGGACCCTTGGAAATCCACCTTTAAAGCGTTTATTGGTTCTCAAATTCTATGATCCAGACCACATGACAATCTCCACATGTCCCTACTTTGATCAAGTCCCAATCTTGGCAGAGACTTCCACAAAATTAAAATATCCTAGAGCCAGCCATGATCTAGCAAAATCAATTTTGGAAAAAAACAATATATGCATGGAGAAATGGCAACATCTACTGGTGTTCTCTAGAACTGCAGCTTCTGACTCAAAAGCTGCCAAAAGAAGGAGCTGTTGTTGTGTGCCTTGAGTCCGACCGACTCATAGCGACGCCTCCTTGGGTTGCCAAGGCAGTATCACTACGGAAGTAGATTGCCCAACCTTCCATCCGAGGAGTGGCAAGAAGCAGCAAAACCTGCAGTTAGCAATTCAACCTAAACATTATAAGTTAAGATTTTCTCTTTTCCTACAAATTTGAGGAGAAATTTTAAGGAACCCATAACTCAAACTCACCTAATTAGCAAAATTTTGCTCATGCTTTTTTCTCAGTGTCTTTAGTGCAATGTAAATTGTATCAAAATAGTCTACCATTCTCAATGAATCTATGCTTCGCAAACCAAAACACTAAGAACTGATCAAATAAGCAGAATATATGCAACTACCCAAAGCATTTCATTCACTAAAATCAGCAACATATAGACTGTTGTGTTGTAATAAAATTTCTCCAAAATATGGAATTAAATTAGAGGCCTTTGATTTTCTTCATGCTGCTTTTTTGTTCCAGAAAGGAAAAGGCCAACAGTTGCACTTTAGGTGGCCACTCGTAAGCTTTAAGATCCCAGTGGCTACTCACCAAAGTAGGATATAGAACATTTTCTTTGTGGCCAATTGACCTCCATGTCCCCCGAGGCTATGGTCCTGGGCCCCTAAACCCAGCAATTCATTCCCTCAAGGTGTTGGTTATAGCTAAGAAGTTTTCATAACTTTCTGTCCCCATTTGCTCTACTACATTCATGGATATATTTGCAGCATTATGTAGGTACCTATGTAGAAATGGCCTCTGTCAGACATACATATATTCATGGGTATAGTCTCATTCTCCTTCCCATACTTGTTCAGCTCTCATGTGTATCTATGTGTCCACTCTTAGATTGTTGTTATTACTATTATTGCAGGATTGTGTATGTAATACTATTTACTTCTGCTGCTTTTAACTCTTGTACTCCAGTGTCTTCATTTACCTTGATCATTTTCACTGACCTCCCCTTATCCTTCAGTTTTTAATGTAGATGTCCCTTCCACTGGAAAATCTTTTCTGACCACTGACCCCACCCCCCCAGACTAGTCAGACACTGACTATGGGGTCCCATAAACAAGAAACCAAACTCACTGCCGTCGAGTCGGATCCGACTCATAGTGACCCTTCCTTGGGTTTCTGAGGCAGTATCACTAAGGAAGTAGATTGCCCCATCTTCCTTCCAAGGAGTGGCTAGAGGTGCCCTGGCCTCTATAATTCCTGTGTACAAGCTCTTAGCACACTCTTAAAGTGTTTCCTTTAGAGTTTCTCTTTCTTGCTAGGCTGTAGGTTCCTCTTTATAATCTGAGCTAATGTCACAATAGGGAGCAGGTAAGACATACTAGGGCAGCAACATGTGGTACAAATACTTAAGCACTTGACTACTAGCCAGAAGGTTGGTGGTTCAAACTCACCGAGAGGAGCCTTGGAAGACAGGCCTAGAGATTGGCTTCCAAAAGCTCACAACCTTGGAAACCCTATGGAGCAGTTCTACTTTGCACATACAAGGTCACTACGAGTCAAACAGAATCAACTCAATGGCAACTGAAAACTAATAATACTTAAAAAAAAAAAAATGCTGAATGAATTAGTGAGAAGAATTTCTTATATTAAAAAATACTTTTCCTGAATTTGACATCACAATTGAAACAGATAGCTCCTTCCTTGGCTGATAATGAGGTTTGGGTCTACTTAACACAGAATTGGACCATTATTCAGTTAATCTGATATATTTAAACAGATAATCAGATAGACATCTAGAGAATACATTTCTGAACTGGCTGCTTATCCTGAAGGAAAGACCCTGGTCATGCCTGTCTAGTCTGTTGCCTCAAGCCTTACAACTTGGAGGTAACCAGCTGCCCATGCCTCAAACAGGCTGTCTTTGCAAAGCAGAAGTGGAAGTGTGGGTATGACTGATCATTATTCTATGCCCTGTGGACACCATGGCATGATGCATTGGCTGCTAAGAAGGAAAGCTACACAGAACTGGAAGCCATGTCCAGGTGATGCAGCTTGCTAAAGGCACTGTTTATAATCATATTAATGCTGCAGTTTCAGAGAGGGATGATTGGAGATACAAGAGGCTTGGTAAACCATGGCCACACTTCCTGCACTGGCCAGAACCCCATCCATACAGACAGCATGCGATCACCGCCAACCAGAGAGCCTTTTTATGGAGATGCTGCCCTCGCAGAACAAACCATAGGCTACTGTTCTCTGGTGACCTTAAATAATAGGGTTCTCTCAGCTCATCCAAAGAGGATTTATGTGTCAGGTGCTCATTTTTCCAAGCCTCAAAACTACTTCCCTGCAGGAAGACTCCAATTGAGCAATGTGTTAGGGTGGGTGCCATGGAGTTGATTCCAAGCAATAAAAACCAAACCCAAACCCACTGCCATAACTATGAGTTGATCCCAACTCGTAGTTACCCTTTAGGACAGAGTAGAACTGCCACATAGGGCTTCCAAGGCTGTAAATCTTTATGGAAGCAGACTGCCTCATCTTTCTCTTGCAAAGTGTCTGATAGGTTCAAACCACCAACCTTTGGTTAGCAGCCAAATCTTTTAACCACTTTTAACCAAATCTTTTTAACCAGAGAGACTGGGTAATTTCCAAGTGTTCATGGAAAGCCTTGTAAGCATAAGTTAAATGTGTCCTCCACCATCTGCTCTTCCCATTGATAATGAAATGTGATATGATCCAAATCACATGACTTAACCTGGCCCAACTAAATAATTCAATAAATAAACCAATAGTATTCCACAAAGCAAATATGCCTGAATAACAGACAATAGAGCACATACGCACAACTGTGAGGCAAAAATGAATCAATTTTCCAGCATCTTACAGAACACATGATCAAGGAAGCAAGCAATCTGCAAGAATCTGAAGGTTCTAAAATGACATTTGCCTCAAAATACTTTGCACAGAATTTGTAATTGACTTAAAATCTCACAATTAGAGTCATTAATGGGTAAGACAATAAAGAAGTCTTTGCCAGTTCCAAGCCTGAGTTTTGGTTGTGGCTTTAGTATTAATTGGCTGTATGATCCTGCACAGGCACTTTAACCTCACTGGGACTCATTTCCCATATCAACAAATATCACAAAGCTCTATATCTATAAACCAACAGAAGTCCTCAATTTCAATAGACATAACTCACAATTAAACATTTGTTTTTTTTTTTTTTTAGGATTTGGGTGAAGATTTACAGAGTAAATTCACTTTTCATACAGCAGTTCACATATACTTTGTCTCATGTCATTGACCAAAATTTACAATGCAGCAGCTCCCCTCCCACTTCCTCCCCATAGTTACCTTTTGATGAACTGCATTTAAGTTGGGTGATATATAGGAAGGTTTATTGTGAAGAATCAGAGGCCTATTTAAGAAAATTAAAATAGAGATAGTTTTGAGCTTATGAAAATTACTTTTAAATCTGTATTATTATTATTATTATTATAAACTTCATTTTAACAAAGTAAGACATGGCTTAGAAGTGACCTGTGGCTCAAATTTCCTTCATCTGCAGCAGCCCCAGCATACATATATATATGTGTGTGTGTATAGAGAGAGGCAGACAGACAGTGACAGAGACAGAGAGAGAAATTTATCTCAAGGAAATTACTCACATGGTTGTAGAAGTTGGCAAATCCCAAATCCTTAGGTCAAATGTCAAGCTGGAGGCTTCTCCTGACTCATGCAGCTGCAGAGGCTGACAAACCCAAGATTAGCAGGCAGAGTAAAAAAAAAAAACAGCCAAACTCATAGCCATCAAGTTGATTCCAACTCATAGTGACCCCTATTGGGTTTCTGAGGCTGAAAATCTTTGCAGAAGTAAATTGCCCCTTCTTCCTTCCATAGGGGAGCTGTGGTGGCATAGTGCCTAAGACAATTGACTGCTAACCAGAAGGCTGGTGGTTCAAACCCACTAGCCACTCCTCAGAAGGAAGATTGGGCAATCTACTTCCGTAGTGATATTGCCTCAGAAACCCAAGGAGGGGTTGCTATGAGTCGGATCAAACTCGACAGCAGTGAGTTTTTTTTTTTTTTTTTTTTTTCTTCTGTAGAGCAGCTGGTAGGTTTGAACTGCCGACCTTCTGGTTCGCAGACAAAATGCCTTGTCCACTATGCCACCAGAGCTCCCATGCAGGCAGTATAGCAGGCTGCTATTTTTGGAGGCTGTCGAATCCAAGATCAGTGTGTAAAATGGCAGACTATTGACTCACAGGTTGTGAAGAAAACAATCCCAAGATTGGCCGGCAATATGGCAGGCCACTGGTTCAAGTCCAGGAACTGGAGATGATGATCAACTAGCTGCAGGATCAAGATCCAGCAGAAAACCAGAGAATTTTCCCTAGACGTCCATATGTATATATATATTAGAAGCAGGCCACACCCCTGAGGAAACTCCCTTTCAACTGATTGGCTGCTCAAAGCACGTCTCATCATGGAGGTGATTACACTATATTAGATTTCACCATGAAGGATGACAAAGGAGCTCTGGTGGCACAGTGTCTAGCAATCAAATGCCAGCTAACCAGAAGATTGGTGGTTCAAACCCACCAGCCACTCCATGGAAGGAAGACGGGGCAATCAACTTTTGGAAAGATTTACCACACTGGAAACCCAATGGGAGTCTCTATGAGTCAGAATCAACTCGACAGCAGTGGATTTGGTTTCTTGGGAATGACAACATCATAACTACTAAACCACTTACTGTCATGGCCTAGCCAAGTTGACACACAACCTTAACTATCACACTATTACTGGCTTCACACTGAGCCAGTGTGTCTATAATTGTGATATAATAGAAGAAGTGTTGGACTGGGTGAAGACATCAAACACTGTGGTGGGATCCTTGGTGGTATAAAGCATAATAGAGTAGAAGTCAATTGACCCAAGTGTTAATGCTGGTTTGTTAGTAGCTGGCAGTTAGAAAGTAGAAAACCTCTCTGGCCCTCAGTTTTTACATCTATAAACCCCATTGCCATAGAGGAGAACTGCCCCCATTGGTTTTCAAGGCTGTGATCTTTATGGGACAATATTGCCACATCTTTCTCCCACAG
Source organism: Orycteropus afer afer (assembly GCF_000298275.1). NCBI lineage: Eukaryota > Metazoa > Chordata > Mammalia > Tubulidentata > Orycteropodidae > Orycteropus > Orycteropus afer. The sequence continues at coordinate 3,412,065 of NW_006921676.1, read as the reverse complement.
AGTGGCTGGTGGGTTCGAACCACTGAACTTTTGGTTGGCAGCTGAGTGCTTAACCACTGCACCAGCACGGCTCCTTATTTACCTCTATAGAATAGGAGTATTAAACTAACAGGGGTCCTTGGGTGATACAAATGGTTTATGTGCTGTTGCTAACTGAAAGGTTGAAGATTCAAGTCCACCCAGAGGGGCCTCAGAAAAAAGACCTGATGATCTACTTCCAAAAAAATCAGCCCAGGAAAACCCTAGGGATCCAGAGCACTATGAAGGGAAGGCACGTATCTAACTTCCACCTAATATGATTATGAAGAAACCTCTGTTCCTGGATTTCTGCTCTTCTCCTCTTCCACTTGGATGATATGGTGTTGACATTGGAAAGCATGTGTTGAAGATGCAGAGCCACCTTCATCCGGGGTCCCTGACTGACCACATGGAAGAAAGCTGCCACCATGCTTTCACACTCACTTGGAATCTGTTACATGGGAGAGAAATAAATTTGTTTATTTTATTTAAAACACTGAACCTATGTATCATAATAGTCTGATCTACAATCTATCATGGGTATGGCTTGGGACAGGGCAGTGTTTCATTCCATTGTACGTGGGGTCACCGTGAGTAGGGGGCATAGCAACTAAGAACAAAACAACAGTGTTTGAGTGTTATTATCACACATGAAATACCTTGATAAGCCCAATAAAAGAAAAGGCACAAAACTGAAGCATTTGCCTAAGGAGAAATTGACTTTTTTGTTTTAATCAAACTTTCCCTACTTTAGCAAAATCATCTGGTACTGCCAACAGAGAAGAAACAAAATCCTGAAACCAGAGGAAACTGAAGTTTCAATGGAAAGTTATTGTTGTTGTTGTTGTTGTTATGTGCCGTCCAGTCGACTCATAGTGACCCCTCCTTGGGTTGCCAAGGCAGTATCACTACGGAAGTAGGATTGCCCAACCTTCCTTCCGAGGAGTGGCTGGTGGGTTTGCACCGCCAGCCTTCTGGTTAGCAGTCAAGTGCCTTAGGCACTATGCTACCAGAGCTCCCAGGAAAGGTATTAGCAAGGAAGATTTTGTTTTCGCCTCAAGAGTTCCCCTTCCTCATGTTATCAAATGGTCTCTCTGTGGTGCTGGTGGCAGGTTTTCATTCACAAAAGGCCAGTAGAAGGGCTTTGTTTCCCTACCCCGGCTCATCCATGACTCAGCCGTCCTTTGGCAGCCTGTTGACACAAAAGGCCTTGAGGGAGACACTGCCAGTTCATCAAAGCCCAAATGGATCAACTTGATTGTTTTGTAAAGAAGGTATTCAGTACAGGCCCTTAGTGGCATGTCCCAGCCCTGAGCAGCAAACTCAGCTGCACCCAGAGACAATGGAAAGTAAATCGAAATTTGAGGTTTGCACAGAGGTTAACTCCAAGCTTTAGAAGATGTACAAAAATGATGCCAAAGCGATGTTTGCAAATCATCATCTTCTTATTGATTATTTGTTTTTTCAAAGCCTGAATATTTTTCTGTTTTTGCCAATGGGATTCTACCAATGTGTAAGTTCCTCTCCTGTGATGACAATATCACAACCTGTCTCAATCCCATGAGCAAGAGTCTAGTTCTCTCTTCCTTTCAGAATAATTTAAACTCTCGAAAAAATAACTTGGGATATTTAACAATCTGGTCATACTGAACAAAAATCATGTCTTATTTTCCTCACTATGTTTTATGGACTATTTAAGGACGTCTGGTGGTGCAGTGGTTAAAGCACTCTACTGCTAACCAAAAGGTTGGCAGTTTGAATCCACCAGCAGCTCTGTGGGAGAAAGATGAGACAGTCTCTTTCTGTGAAGATTTACAGCTTTGGAAACCCTATCAGGCAACTCTACTCTGTCCTGTGAGTAGGTCACTATGAGTAGGAATCAACTCTAGGGCAGTGGGTTTGGTTTGGGTTTTTGTTGTTTAGGAAGTCATTCAGAAAATAGCAAAACTGGTATTTTTAATGCAATTTCTCAAAGTTTAGTATTGTATAAAAATATCAGTGTGCAGCTGTTCCCCAGCATTTGATTTCAGACCATTGCACTTTGTATGTACATAATGTAAATCATGCACTTATGAATAAACACACATAGCACTCATAGGAAGCTGGTGCACAAGGGAGTTGTGTGGTTTCTAAACACCATATAGCACAAGTGTTGTTTGCATAAAAATAAGGTAGTTAACATACCAGGAAATCATTGCTCTGGGATTAAGAAACCCTTTGATGATAATTTACTCTTGTCTAATATAACCCATAGGAGCTCTGGTAGCGTAATGCCTAAGGCACTTGACTGTTAACCAGAAGGCTGGACGTTCAAACCCACCAGCCACTCCTTGGAAGGAAAGTTGGGCAATCTACTTCTGTAGTAATACCGCCTCGGAAACCCAAGGAGGGGTTGCTATGAGTCGAGGCTGACTCGATGGCACATAACAACAACAACAACAATATAAGCCATGTCTTGGTTGATGATATCAGTATCCTGGTTTCTTTCTATGCATGACATTCCCTAGTCCCATTTAGAAGATAGTGGAAATTACTTCTGCAAAAAATAAAAATAAAATAATAAGACAATTTGAGAAGGGCAAGGCTTTAGAGTGAGATACATCAAAAACAAAAAATAATATATCTTCTAACTGTAATAATAGTATTGTGATTAAGTAGGATAATGTTCTTTTTCTTAGGAGATGAAGGCTGAAGTATTATATGTGAACATACATTTAAACAGTTCAGAAAATAATGTATAATAGAGTTGTATACATATGACAGAAAAAACTTGAAGGTTTATTATTGTTGTTAGTTGCCCTTGAGTCAGTTCTGATGCATGGTGAGAGTAGAATTGCTCCATAGAGTTTGCAAGGCTGTGACCTTCCAGAAGCAGATCACCAGGCCTGTCTTCTGAAGTGCTTCTGGGTGGGTTCAAATCGCCAACCTTTTGGCTACTAGTTGAGCTAATTGTTTGTGCCACCCAGGAAATCCATAAACTGAAGTTGAATATAGTAAAAAATCAAGAACTGAACAATCTGGGTGAGGAGTATACAGGCATTCATTCTTTTTTATTTTCCCCCAACTTTTCTCTAACTCTTTCACAAGTTTGAAAATTTTCAAAATAAAAAGGAGGAGAAAAATCTTACCATTCCTATGCTCAGGAATAATCCTAGCAATCCTGTGCATTCTTTCCTGAACATGTTGTGGTGGATCTTAACATCATATTCACATATATTCTAATTTAACAGAACAGTTGTCATTGAGCTGATTCTGACTCACGGCTACCCCACATGTGTCAGAGTAGAACTGAAGATAATTCAGAAACTGCTGCAGCAGTATACAGAGAACTGCCAGAAATTCAAGCTTGATTCAGAAGAGGATGTGGAAGGAGGGATACCATTGGTGATGTCTGATGGATCCTGACTAAAAGTAAAGAAAACCAGAAAGATGTTTACCTGTGTTTTGTTGACTATGCAAAGGCTTTCAACTGTGTGGATCATAACAAATTATGGATAATATTGCAAGGAATGGGAATTCCAGAACACTTAATTGTACCCATAAGCAATCTGTTCATAAACCAATGGGATACTACATGGTTTAACATCAGGAAAGATATGCATTAGGGTTGTATCCTTTCACCCTACTTATTCAATCTGTGTGCTGAGCAAATAATACGAGAAGCTGGACTACATGAAGAAGAATGCAGCATCAGGATTGGAGGAAAACTCATTAACAATCTCAATATCCAGATGACACAACTTTACTTGCTGAAAGTGAAGACTTGAAGCACTTACTGAGAAGATCAAAGACTACCAAAGCCTTCAATGTGGATTACACCTCAACATAAAGAAAACAAGAATCCTCACAGCTGGACCAATAAACTACATCATGATAAAGGGAGAAAAGATTGAAGTTGTCAGGATTTCACTGTACTTGGATCCAAAATCAATTCCCATGGAAGCAGCAATAAAGAAATCAAACAATGTACTGATTTGGAAAATCTGCCGCAAAAGATCTTTTTCAAAGTGTTAAAGAGCAAAGATGTCACTTTGAAGACTAAAGTGCACCTGACCCAAGCCATGGTATTTTCAATAGCCTTATATGCGTATGAGAGCTGGACAATAAATAAGGAAAACTGCACAAGAATTGATGTATTTGAATTATGATGTTGTTGAAGAATGTACCACAGACTGCTAGAAGAACAAATAAATCTGTCTTGAAGGAAATAAAGCCACAAAGCTCCTTAGAAGCAAGAATGGCCAGACTTCATCTCTTGTACTTTAGTCATGGTGTCAGAAGGACCAGTCCCTGGAGAAGGATATCATGCTTGGTAAAGCAGAGGGTCAGTGAAAAAGGGGAAGACCCTTAATGAGACGGATTAACACAGTAGCTGTGACGAGGGGCTCAAGCATGGCAATGATTGTGAGGATGGTGCAGGACCAGGCAGTTTTTCATTCCATTGTACATAGGGTCACTATGAGTTGGAATGGTGATCCAGTGGTATCTAACAACAACAACGACATCAAATATTGCTGTTACTGTGCTGTGGTGTCGATTCTGACTCACGTTGTTGCTATTAGACGTTGCGGAATTGATGTCATCTTTATAGAGGCAAATCACCAAGTCTTGTCTCCTGCCAAGCAACTGATGGGTAAGAGCTACCAGGGCTCCTTATAATAGGAGCTCTGGGGGTTCCTTATAATAGTCTAATTATATAATCATTATCATCAATGTGTGTATTTTTGTACCCCAAACTGTTTTACATACCTTTAAAAAGATTTTAATGTCTTACAGGGCAAGCCCACCAATTATTTCTATTTGTAAAATGTGGATAATAATAGTATCTATCTCATTGTGAGGGTTACTTGAGATAACAAATATAAAGCACTAAATCATGTAACATAGTAACTATGCCAATTAGGTAGAGCATTAACATTATTGACTGACTCTTGTTATTTTAAACAGAATGTGAATTTATTGTAAAAGCCACAAGTAGCTCAGAGACTTGATGGGCAGGCTGGCAAGCCAGATTTAGTAAGGAGTTAAGAGAGGCAAGGTTAAGCCAAAGACTTACTTCAAGGTGATATGTTTAGAAAGCTGCAAAAACAGGCACCAATGCCCTGGACTGTCTCCTGGGCACTGCTGCACTACTGGACTCTGTTGCCTCTGTCCACTTGTTGTCATGTGGCCAAACTCCCTCCTCTGTATAGGTATTGGAAAGAGTCCCCAACTGTCCCTTGGCTTCAGTCTTCAAACACCTGAACAGTAGTTCTGACTAGTTGCATTTAGGTTATGTGCTCTACCTGTGAAGGAACAAGTAGAAGGAATATCTTCTCCACTTCAGCTTTGATAGTGTTTTTGTTGCTGTTGTGGTTGTTGTTAGGTGCTGTCGAGTCAGCCCCAAATCAGAGCAACCCTATGTACAACAGACCGAAATACTGCCCAGTCCTGCACCAGCCTCACAATCTTTACTATACCTGAGCCCATAGTTGCAGCCACTGTGTTATTCCACTTGAGGGCCTTCCCCTTTTTCAATGACCTTCCACTTTACCAAGCATGATATCCTCCTCCAGTGAATGGTTCCTTCTGAGAACATGACCAAAGTAAGTGGGATGAAGTCTGGTCATTCTTGCTTCTAAGGGGCACTCTGGCTACACTTCCTCCAGGACAGATTTGTTAGTTCTTCTTGCAGTCCATGGTACTTTCAGTATTCTTTGCCAATACCATAACTCAAAATCTTCAACTCTTCCTCAGTCTTCCTTATTCATTGTCCAGCTTTCACATGCACACGAGACTATTGAAAATACCATGGCCTGGGGTAGGCAAACCTTAGTCTTCAAAGAGACATCTTTGCTCTTCAGCACTTTTTAAAGAGTCTTTTGTAGCAGATTTGCCTAGTGCAATATGACCTCTGACTTCTTGACTGCTGCTTCCATGAATTTCACCACCACCTCCACACATTTTTCCTGAATTTCCTCATATTAAAAGTTTGTTTGGAGATTGGACAGTCAAAATGACAACTGTAGACCACATGTTGTATCAACAAACACACTTTGGCTATATAATTTTTAAATGCTATTACTGAAAATAATGTAACTATCCCTTGTACATGGTAAATCCAATAAGCCTCAGTACTGTTGGCTACAATTTTACTTCATCTACCTGGTTAGAACCAACGTTGTGTGTATACCTTAAAGATGAGTAAGGCAGTTATAAAGTCCATGGATGGTGATGCTGATAAAAATTTGAGAGTCAGAGAAAACAAATCCAAATTCAAATTAAGTTGTTATTCTGGGTAGAAAAAATTGCCACTCCTTCCATGCCACTAGTCCAATGTAATCAATGGGTTACTCAATAGCTGGCTGTATCCCTTGGTATTTAGGACCATTAAGGAAGTCCCTGGATGGTATAAACAGTAAATGAGCTCAGCTGCTAACCAAAAAGTTGATGGTTCAAGTACACCCAAAGGTGTCTCAGAAAAAAGTCCTCGTGATTTATTTCTGGAAAATCAGCCATTAAATTATGGAGCACACCTCTTCTCTGACATGCATGGGTTTCCAATAAGTTGGAATTGACTGGATGAAAACTAGTTTAAGGACTCCGGAAAGGGTATGCAGCAGGGTTGTATCCTTTCACCTACTTATTACTTATTCAATCTGTATGCTGAACAAAGGTTCTGAGAAGCTGGACTATATAAAAAAGATAGCATGAGGATCAGAGGAAGACTCATTAACAACCTGTGATATGCAGATGGCACAAGCTTGCTTGCTGAAAATGAACGTGACTTGCAGCACTTACTGATAAAGGTCAAAGATTATAGCTTTCAATATGGATTATACCTGAACATGAAGAAAATGAAAATTCTCATAGCTGGACTGAAAAACAACATTATGTTAAATGAAGAAGAAACTGAAGTTAATGATTTCATTCCACTTGGATCAACAATCAATGTTCATAGAAGCAGCCGTCAAGAAATCAAATGATGTATTGCATTGGGCAAATCTGCTACAAAAGATCTGTTTAATGTTCTAAAAAGTAAAGATGTCATTTTGATGGCTAAGGTGCATCTGACACAGGCCATGGAGTTTTCAATCACCTCTTTTATATTTAAAAGCTGAACAATGTAAAAGGAAGACAAAAGAAGAATTGATGCATTTGAATTGTGATGTTGGGGGAAAATATTGTATATAACTTGGACTGCCAGAAGAATGAACAAATAGTCTCAGAATAAATAAAGCTAGAATGCGCCTTAGAAATGAGAATGGTAATGTTTTGGCTCTCTTATTTTTGGACACATCATCAGAAAGAAGAGTCACTAGAAGAAGACATCATGAGCGCTAAGGTAGAAGAGCAGCAAAAATGAAGGAAATACTCTATGAGATGGACTGACACAATAGCAGCAACAATGGACTAAAGAATACCAATGATCCTGAAGATGGTGTGGGACTAGGCAACATTAGTTCTGTTGCACAGTTCTACTCTGACACCCATGGGGTGGCCGCGGGTCGGAACTAACCTGATGAAAACTAGCCTAAGAGTTGACTTCATGGTGACTAACAACAAGGACTCAGGAATACATTGGGTTATTAAGCAATGAATCCTCTGGGGCAAGGGGAAGTTCATGTTGCTAAGCTTGCCTAAACCCACTACCACTGAGTCGAATCCAACTCATAGGGACCCTTTAGGACAGAGTAGAACTGCCCCATGGGGTTTCCAAGGCTGCCTCATCTTTCTCCTGTAGAGTGGCTGGTTGATTCGAACCACCAACCTTTTGGTTAGCCGCCAAGTGCTTTAGCCACTACACCACCAGCATTCCTTAGACATTCTCCCTAATCACCAATTATTCTTTTCTCTTTTAACCTTGAACTCACTCCAATTAGACTTTCAATTCACCACTCCACCAAAACCAGGCTTGTCAAGGTCACCTATGGAGTCCTGTTAGTTAAATCCAGGTGATATTCACTCTTCACCTTGTTTGATCAACTGGCAGTTTTGATATAATTAATTGCTCTTTCTTCCTTACAACACTATCTTCCTTAGCCTCCAGGACCCCACACTCTCCTGATTTTCCTTCCATCTCACAAGACTCTTCTATTGAGCTTATTATTCCTCTTCATCTTCCAATCTCTAAATGTTGGTCATATTCAGGTCAAATTATTTATAAGCAGCACAGATTACTTCTGTGCACATCCGACTGGCCAGAATTCAGTCACATGGTCCCATCTAATGCAAAAGAACAGGAAAACATAGTTTAACGGTGCCACTAGCATTTTCTGTTACAACCGCCTATCGCTTTCTGGTATTTGTATTTCTGAGACTCAATTTCTTCATCAATAAAATGGGGATAAGACCAATAAATGCCTCATAGGGTTGTTGTGAGATTAAATCACGTCAGGCAAATACAAGCCCTAATCAGATGTCATCATCATCACTATCATCATTATAATCACCAACACTACAAGAACTATGTTAAATTATATGTAATAGCAGATTTTGTTGTTGTTATGTGCCATCGAGTCGGACCCAACTCAGAGAGACCCCTGCTTGGGTTTCTGAGGCAGTATCACTATGGAAGTAGATTGCCCCATCTTCCTTCCGAGGAGTGGCTGGTGGGTTTGAACTGCCAGCCTTCTGGTTAGCAGTCAAGTGCTTTAGGCACTGTGCTACCAGAGCCGATACTCTTGCTTTTTTTCTGGTTTCAATGGAATATCCATTCCACTCTCACTGACATTTGATACTTTAGAGAAGTAGTTATGAAGTCTTATTTTATCAAGAGTTTTTATTTAGAGGAAGCCATGATTACTTTTAAATGAAAAGATAAATATTTAAATTAAAAAATTAAACTTAACTTGTTAAAGTATCGGTCTGTGTTTTTTTAAACTTTTATTATGTTATGCAACCATTTAAATGCAGTAAATTCTATCTTATTTACAAATCAACTAATCATAATTTTCCATTAAATATTTTCCCACACTTTAGTGAGAAAGAATAAAACAACAAGGAAATGAGAATCATCCTGAATAAGTTAGAAAAATACTTCCGTGTATGGTCTGAGGTTCATATGATCAGTTCAATTTCTAATATTTTTTATTCCCCTCCAATCCCAACAATAAGGGGCTTTGGTGGTATAGTAGTTAAGGTATTTGGCTGCTAACCAAAAGGTCAGTAGTTTGAACCCACCAGCTGCTACATGAATAAAAGGTGAGGCAGTCTGCTTCTGTAAAGATTTACAGCCTTGGAAACCCAATTGGGGTTGCTATTAGTCAATTTTGACTTGATGGTAGCAAGTTTGCTGAGTTTATCCCAACTATAATTTATAGCCACTTCATAAAGCAATGCTCCTTTAGTTAAATCTTCCATTATTTTATTTCCTCTACCACATTTGTTAATCCATTAAAGAAAACTGATATGGCTTATAAATATTCTCAGCAATTTGAAACAAGAACTATTAACTAGAACATTTCATGACCCATTAATAAAAGTTTTACTATAGCTAAGAATACTGCATGCATCTTCAGAAAGAGCATGAGACTTAGGGTGAGTCAGCCCTCCTAGGGTTTGTGGCACTCCATAAACTCTGAGTCTCAGATTCTGTCTTACCCAATGAGGATAATACCAATGCCTACTTTACAGGAAGAAGTGAGATGTTAGTGAAATATCCATATGAAAGTATTTTGAAAATAATAAATATTATATATTAAAAAAAAACCTCACTGTCATCGGGTCAATTCTGACTCATAGAGACCCCCTTTGGGTTTGTGAGGCAGTAAATCTTTATAAAAGTAGATTGTCCAGTTTTCCTACTGCAAAGTAGCTGGTGGGTTTGAACCACCAAACTTCTGGTTACCAGTCAAATGCCTTAGGCACTATGCCACCAGAGTGGTATTATATGTTGTTGTTGTTATGTGCTGTCGAATCAGTCCCGACTCATAGCGACCCCTCCTTGGGTTTCCAAGGCGGTATCACTACGGAAGTAGATTGCCCAGCGTACATAAATGGTAGTTATTATCTAAAGATTTTTAGATCTTTGAAATGGAGCATTCAAAGATTTTACACTCCATAATAATCAAATGTCACAGTAATCATCTAGATTTGTGTTCAGTAGAGAGGAATCTGATTGCTGGTATCAAGAGCAGGAAAGAACAAGGTAGGAAAAACTAATAAATTGTGCTTTCAAGTGCATATGTTTACTTTATTAAACCTTTTTGTAGCAAAGCTTTTAATATGTGAAAATATTTGGAGGGCCTGGCTGCATGGTATAAAATAAAAGCTACATGAACTTCAAACATATCTGGTAAATGTCAATATGGTTCAGTTACTAAGGACTTGTAATTCAAATTAAATTTATTTTTTGTTTTTATCTTTTTAAAAATAAGTTTGGTAGGAAAAACACATCACATCTTTGTGATTTTACTAACTACTTGTGTCAAACATATGACTTTAACTAGGACATATGAGTAAATAAAAGATGCTCAATAAGGCTTGGTTCACCTGGTGTGTTAGACTGGGTTCTCTAGAGAAACAAAATCAGTAAAGCTTATCTGTAGAGAGAATGAGAAATTTATCTTAGGAAAATGGCTCATACACTTATAGAAGCTGGCAAGTCCAAAATTCTTGGATCAAACGTCAAACTGGAAGCTTTTCCCGACTCAAGCAGCTGCAGGGGCTGAGGAGCTCAAGGTTGGCAGGCAGTATACTGGCTGATGCGTCCAACGAATGACAAATCCAAGATCTCCAGGTCAAATGGTGGACTGTTGTAGGCAGCACAACAGAATCCCGATCCACAGAAGAGTGTCTCTTTTCCCAGGATGTCCATAAATACACTGGAAGCAGGCCACACTCCTAGGGAAACTCTCTTTCAACAGATTGGCTGCTCAAAACATGTCCATCTGATCACATCATGGGAAAAACCACATCACAACTGCTTAAACCACACAGGATTATGGTCCAGTCAAATTGACACACAGCTCCAACCATCACACCTGGTCAGCCTTGCCACAATAGAGAAACTCCAGGCCTATCTGACAGGTTCTGGAAACTTTGCTTGGTGGCTTGTTGTTGTTGTTGTTATCCTACTTCCGTAGTGATACTGCCTCGGAAACCCAAGGAGGGGTCGCTATGAGTCGGGGCCGACTCGACGGCACATAACAACAACAACAACAACATAGAGCTGGGCAGTTAAACAAGAATCATTTTGGTGCAGAAACCTCAAATGGATCTGGAACAAACTAATTCTGGGATGAACTCTAAGAAGTAGCAAAGATGGATTTCTACTATGCTAGTTTGTGTCTCTTAGACTTGTTATCAAAGACTGTTGTTGTTGTTTGCCGTTGAGTCGGCCCCGACTCATAGCGACCCCTCCCTACGGAAGTAGGATCGCCCAACCTTCCTTCCGAGGAGTGGCTGGTGGGTTTGAACCGCCAGTCTTCTGGTGAGCAGTCAAGTGCCTTAGGCACTATGCTACCAGAGCTCCCTATCAAAGACTACTACTACTAATAGTTGGTGTCAAGTCGATTCTCAGTCATAAGAATCCCATGTGTGTCAGAATAGAACTGTGCTCCGCATAGTTTTCAATGGAACCAGTTTGTCACAAGCACTTTGCCAGGCTTTTCTTCTGAAGTGGCTCTAGGTTGATTCAAATCAACTTTCGGTTAGCAGCCAAGCATTTGCACTACCAGGGACTCCAATAATAATGATAACAATAATAATACCATTAATCATTACAATATACTCAGCATTACTTTAAGCACTTTACATGAATTATTTCACTTAATCCTTACATGTATCAATCTTGTGAAGTATAGCTATTATTATCGCTGTTTTACAGATGAGGAAAATGAAGCACAGAGAGGTTGAGGAACTTGGCGAAGATCACCAGGCTAGTCGGCGGTAGGGCCAAGCTTTGAACCAAGGTAGTCTAACCTCTACAACCCCCTTTCTTAACCATACCCAAACCGCACCATAGGGTTTCCAAGGATATAAACTTTGTGGAAGCAAACTGCCACATTTTTGTACTGCAGAGCGCCTGGTGGGTTCGAACCACCCACCTTTCAGTTACCAGCCCAGTGCTTAACTGAGCCACTGGAAGTTGCTTTCAAATCCAGTCAGAAAAGGATAGGCAACTGTTCCAAGAGAATGCTGGGGCACTGTTAGACTGTGCTTACCAGTCCCTTTGCATTCGACGGGACTATGTGACTGAGTTCTGACTCCACTTTGCATGAATTTTTCCAGTGTATTACTAGTTTGCTTCAAGCAAGTAAGACCTGTCCTCTGGGTTTTCCAGAACGCAGTCACTCCCAGGCCAACTTACTCAGGCTGGCAACCCTAGACCCACTAAGACGGTATTAATGACTGAATGGCTGCGTTAACAAATAAATGTGCCATACATCCTAGGAAGACTTGAGTCGATAAGCAAAGCCTGGACAAGGCTTGCCAAGAATCACCCTCACCCTAGCTAGCAGCCAACTCGACGCAGTCCTCGAGTGCGAAAAGGAATACGAGAACGCCTCGGAACCAATGGCGCAACTCTTGTTTCCAGCGCCAGTGGGGGACGCATTTGCCGGAGATACGCCGAGGGCGGAGTCTGGCCGCGAGCGCGGTACCGAGAATTGCAGCCCGAGCCGCAAGGTAGCTGCAGTGCCCCAGGGGGTGCACAGGCTCATCGGGTAGCAGGAAGGAGGGCTACGCATCTAGGCAGGGGTGTATGCCGGAGCGGCCAGAGCGGCGGCGTCGGACGCTGTGCCCCAGCCCGGTCTAGGCGCTGCGGCGCGCGCCTCCCCGGCCCGCGCGATCATGAATCTGGAGCGGCTGCGAAAGCGTGTCCGGCAGTACATCGACCAGGTGGGGGGCTGGGGCGCCGGTCGGGAGGGACGGCCGACCCAGGGCAGCGTGGGGCCCCGGAGCGCTGGAGAAGAGACCCGCCCTGAGCCCATTTCCAAAGGAGCTTGGAAGGAAGAGTTAACTGTCATTAGTGTTCTTCGTGGGAAGTGATTAGATATTGGCGTTAATTTGCGGGTGGGGTGGGGGTGGTAAACTCCCTTTTCTCCTTGTATCTCTTACCTATAAGTAAGCATTTCCTGCTTATTTATCACTCCTAACTCCAGAGCTCTTTTGTGCAGCCTGGAGGATAAGCAACATTTAGAATGAAAGCCACTTCAGTTCAGGGATGATTTGTACACCTGCTTAAGGTCCCACTCTGGATCCATCGTAACACTTGAGCACATAATATGTGCTTAGTAAATAGTTGTGCTAAATTGTAGTTGAAGAATTGTTTTAGGGGGAAAGTTACACGGTGGCTTCGAGTTTAGCTTGCTAATAGTAATTTATTCTAGTGGTTAAATTGCTTGCTAATAGAAATTTTTTCTAGTGGGTGAATTGTAGTTCCTATTTGGCTGAATTAGAATGAAGATGTAAAGAGTCAAGCCTGTTGTCTCAAATCGATACTTTTAAAAATTCACATTGATTGTATCCCCATTCCCTGAACTACCTATGAGTGATCAACAAAAAGTGTTTAAAAGAAGCGTCTCCAGAATCAGCCTTGATATCACTGATTTTTCATTTAAATGTGTGCTCTCCTGGAAAGGAATAAGGGAGGAAAAAAACAAATATGAGACATGTGAAGTGCTGCAACCAAGCAGTATTTTCGATTACCACACTTTATTCAATTGAACAAATATTCAGAGTACTTTTTCTTGCACCATGGATGCAGTGAGGAACAAGACAGGCCTAGTTTTCACTTACGTTGAGCAGATCTGTAACCATCCCATAAAACATTCCTTCTCTCAGGCATGACTGGCAGCAGAGTTCCTAGTTTGCATCCAGGGGGACTGAGGCGAAGATTGGAGAAAAGACTGAAAACAGGGACTAAAGCTATTCACGATAAATGTGATTTCAGACTTCAAGTGACATGAATTGTTAGCATCTTCACTTTTAGAGTTGGCAGTCTCCCCACACACACACACCACACCCCGTGGTCAGAGACGCTTAGTTAATGTGTGTGTGTGTGTGCATTTAATTAGAATGTTACTAAAATTCCAACTGTATTATATGAGGTATTTGATACAGTATTCTTCCTACTGAACTCCAATTTGAGATTAATTGGTAAGAAGTACTAATTACTTGCCCTAACCTCACCCATCCACCAGCCACTCCTCGGAAGGAAGGTTGGGCAATCCTACTTCCGTAGTGATACTGCCTCGGAAACCCAAGGAGGGGTCGCTATGAGTCGGTGACGACTCGATGGCACATAACAACAACAACAACAACAACAACCACCTCACCCATTGCGACTGAGTCAATTACAACTCATATAGAACATAGGACGAGTAAAACTGCCCATTGCATTTTGAAAGCTATACATCTTTACAGAAGCAGACTACCTTATCTTTCTTCCCACTTTTTGGTTAGCAGCTGGATGATTTAACCAGAGCTCCTTACTAGTGACTGTTGTGTTTGTAATGTGCCATTAAGTCGGCCTGACTCATAGCAACCCCTCTTTGGGTTTCCGAGGCAGTATCGCTATGGAAGTAGATTGCCCAATCTTCCTTCCGAGGAGTGGCTGGTGGGTTTGAATTGCCAGCCTTCTGGTTAGCAGTCAAGTGCCTTAGGCACTAGGCTACCAGAGCTCCTTACTAATGATTAGCTATTGCAAAATAAAATAGTACTTAAATTAGCTACTCTTTGGGTACCTACTGATATATTTTTTTGAAGTGTATCAATTAAAAACAAAACTATCCTCATGAATTGTGTATATCAAAGATAGTATCATAATGTTTTTATTGTACCAATGAACTAAAATTCATCTTAGTTGAGCTGTAAGATAGACCCCCCCCCACACACTACTTATAAAAGCATATTACATTAAGATGTTGCTTTGTATATAGCATTATAATATTAGATGTCTGTTTAAAATTATTGAAATAACAGTGCAGTTACCTTTTTATTTTCTTTAAACAGCAACAGTATCAAAGTGCTCTATTTTGGGCAGATAAAGTAGCTTCACTCTCTCATGGTAAGTGACAAATGCTGGTTTTTTTCTTGTTTTACCCTAATCTTGAAAAATTTGTCTATTCTACCTTGTACTCTGACCATTCATGTAATTTTTCCTTCAGAAGAACCCCAGGACATTTACTGGTTGGCACAGTGTCTTTACCTGACAGCACAATATCATAGAGCAGCACATGCTCTTCGGTCCCGAAAACTAGACAAAGTAAGTAATTATATCAGCTTTAAAAGTTTTTAAAGCTTTTTTTAAAAAATGCCTCTGGATTAGTATTTAAAAAACCCAACTCACTGTTGTGGAGTCGATTTGACTCATAGCAGCCCCTCCTTCAGTTTCCAAGGCAGTATCTCTACGGAAGTAGATTGCCCAACCTTCCTTCTGAGTAGTGGGTGGGCAGTCTACTTCCAGAGATCCTTTAAATGGTATATAAAACCAAAACCAAACTCACTGCCATTGAGTCAATCCCGACTCATAGCAACCCCTCCTTGGGTTTCCGAGGTGGTATCTTCTGCAGAAGTAGATTGCCCAGTCTTCTGAGGAGTGGCTGGTGGGTTTGAACCACCAGCCTTTTGGTTAGTAGTCAAATGCCTTAGGCACTACGCCACCAGAGCTCCCTTGGATTGGTGTTGTTATTGTTGTTACGTGCCGTCGAGTTTGACCCGACTCATAGTGACCTCTCCTTGGGTTTCCGAGGTGGTATCACTACGGAAGTAGATTGCCCAACCTTCCTTCCAAGGAGTGGCTGGTGGGTTTGAACCACCAGCCTTCTAATTAGCAGTCAAGTAAGTGCCTTAGCCACTACGCTACCAGAGCTCTTGGATTAGTGTTAGGTGTATGTTATTTTTCTTTTTAAATAATTTCAGACTTGTAGAAGGTTTCAAAATTCTATATACTGTTCACCCAGCTTCCTTAAACATTAATATCTTAAATCTAAAACCAAACCCACTGCCATTGAGTCCATTCCGACTCATCGTGACCCCCAGTGGGCTTCTAAGGCTATATAAATCTTTACAGAAGTATACTGCCTCATCTTTCTTCCTTAGAGCAGCTGGTGGGTTTGAACCACTAACCTTTTGATTATCAGCCAAATGCCTTAACCACCAGAACTCCTTAATATTTTAAGTAGCCATAGCAAAATAACCAGAACAAGGATATTAACACTGATATAATATCATTAATTAATCTACAGACTTTATTGAGATTTCACCAATTGTCCTACTAAGGTCCTTTATCTGGTCCAGAGTCCTACTTTGCATTTTACTGTCATGCTTCTTTAATTTTCTCCAATCAGAGACAGCTCTCCAATCTTTTTTTTTTTTGTCACTAATAACCTTGACACTAAGAATACTGGACAGTTATTTTGTAGAATGTTTATTAAACTGTTTCCTCGTGATGAGATTTAGGGTTTGAATTTTTTTTTAGAAAGAAATTTACCAATGTTTTGTTTTATTTTCTTCCCCCTTCACCAAAATTAATATGCATCTATCCTCTAGTTAGTAGCTTACCCTCCCTTCCCCACCTATCACTGGTGGTAACCATCAAAGAATATTTCCTTTTTTTGTGAAACCCTTTTCTTGACTTTTTACAATAGTGGTCTCATACAATATTTGTCCTTTTGTGATTAACTAATTTCAATCAGCATAGTGGCCTCTAAGTTCATCCATGTTATGAGATGTTTCAGATTCTTCATTGATGTTTAATGTTGTGTAGTGTTCCATTGTGTGTATATATACCATAGTTTGTTGATCCATTGTGTGTATATACCATAGTTGTTGATGGGCATTTAGGTTGTTTCCATCTTTTTGCTATTTTGAATAGTGCTACGATGAACATGAGTGTGTATATATCTGTTCCTATCATGGCTCTTATTTCTCTAGGCTTTATACCTAGTGATGGAATTGCTGGATCCAGCTTTTTAAGGAAATGCCATACCATTTTCTACAGTGGTTGCACTATTTTACTGTCCCACCAGCAGTTATGAGGGTTCTAGTCTGTCTACACCCTCAATGCCTTCGTTGTTTCATGTTTTTTGAACTTTGCTATTATTGTGAGTGTGATGTGATATCTCACTGTCATTTTGATTTGCATCTTTCTAATGGCTAATGATTGCGAGCGTTTCTTCAAGTGTTTGTTAGTTGCCTGAATTATCTTCTTTGGTGAAGTGTCAGTTCATGTCCTCTGCCAATTTTTAATTGGGTTATTTTGTTTTTTGTTGTTAAGGTGTTGAAGTTTTCTATGAATTTTAGAGATTAGCCCCTTGTTTGATAATGTCATTGACAAAATTTTTTTCCCAGTCTGTGAGTTTCTTTTTACTCTTTTGGTGAACTCTTTTGATGTACAGAAGTGTCTAATTTTTAGGAGGTCTCAGGCATGTATTTTGTCTTGATGTTTATTTGTTTTTATTATATTCAATAGTGTATTTTTGCCCTGAATTAAGGTCCCTTAGTTTGTCCCTGTTTTTTCTATTATGGTCTTTATGGTTTTAGGTTCAGATATTTGATCTAATTTGAGTTCATTTTTGTATGTGGTGTGAGATATGGGTCCTATTTTTCATTTTTCTGCAAGTGAATACCCAGTTTTGCCAGCACCATTTATTAAAGAGACTGTCTCTTCCCGATTTAATGAGTTTTGGCCCTTTGTCAAAAATCACATGTCCATAGGGTAGATGGATTTACTTCTGGGTTCTAAATCTTGTTCCACAGTCTGTGTGTCTGTCATTGTACCAGTAGCAGGTTGTTTTAACAGGGTTGTGCTCACTTTGTAGAATAAATTTGGGGAGATTTTCTCCCTTTCTATATTCTGGAATAGTTTGAGAAGAATTGGTATTAGCTTTTCTCTGAATGTTTGGTAGAGTTCACCAGTGAAGCCATTTGGGCCAGGAATTTCTTTTGTTGGTACGTTTTTTTTTTAATGACCTGTTCAATTTCTTCTTTTGTTATGAGTCTGTTCAAATTTCTACCTCAGTCTGTGTTAGTTTAGGTAAGTAATGTGTTTCTAGAAATCTGTCCATTTCTTGTAGGCTTTCAAATTTGTTGGAGTACAGTTCTTCATAGTATCCTGATATTATCCTTTTTATTTCAGTTGGTTCTTTTGTGATGTCTCCCATTTCGTTTCTTATTCCTGTTATTTACATCTTCTTCTCCTTTTCCTTTGTTAAATTTGCCAGTGGTTTGTTGATTTTATTAATTTTTTCAAAGAACCAACTTCTAGTCTTATTGATCCTTTTTATTGCTTTTCTGTTTCATTTATTTCTTCTCAAATCTTTATTATTTCTTTTCTTTTTTTGACTGTAGGCTTTTTTTTTTTTTGCTGCTTTTTTTAAAAAAATTCTTTGAGATGTCAGGTAAGGTGTTGATTTTGGCTTTTTTTTATGTGCGCCTTTATTGCTATAAATAGCCCTCTGAGCACAGCTTTTGCTGTGGCCCAAAGATTTTGATCTGTTGTGTGTTCATTCTTGTTTGATTTAAGGAATTTTAAAATTTCATTATTTATTTCTTATTTTACCCAGTTTTTAAGCAGGGTGTTACTCAATTTCCATGTGTTTGCTTTTTCCCTTTTATCTTCTGTTTATCTGGTTACCTAGTTCCACGAATGAGATGGCTTTTAAGAATATGCCACAAATGAGATGGCTTTAAGAAACGAGTTTATTCTTACAATTTTTGGAAGGTAGAAGTCCAGGTTCCAAGTGCCAGGCTCTAGGGGTTGTGTGAAAGCCCCTTGATCTTGGGCTTCAGCTCTGCCTCTTGCTCCCAGCCCACTGAAGCTAGAGGCACCTCTTCACTCAGGCAGGTACTGGCTGCTGGGCTAACAAGCCCAAGGTTGACAAATAAAATGGCACAGTCCCAGTGTTACCAAACAACACAGCAGGCCATTGCTTCAAGTCCATTAAAAGTCCCAAGGTCAGCAGAGCATGGTAGGCTGCTGAACAACAACACAACTACATGCAGGTTTCAAGCATGCCAAAAGGCTAAAGACCATTCCCAAAGCTGCTATTTATATATGAGAAGCAGACCACATCCCTAAAGCAACTACTCAGCTGCTTGTGGTAGATCCCACCATGGAGTTGATTGCTGGTCTCATCATGGGAAATAATAACCACCAGCTGCCTGGCCACTCAACCAGGCCCAGTCCACTCTTTGTCAACTTGACATCTGTACAGATCTTCAGTGGGTGATACCTGTACAGATCTCTCACTGGGTGGCTCCAGTCCCCTAGTTCCTGAGTGGCAACCTTATTCCCTTGGCCTGGTGAGCCTCTTTCCTCTCCCTCTTGGGCAGCAGCTGTAACTCCCATTGCTGATTTCTAATTTTATAGCATTGTTATCTGAGAAGATGCTTTGCAGTATTTTGATGTATTATATTTATTGAGGCTTGCTTCATGGCCTAACATATTGTCTGTTCAAGAGAATGTTCCACATGTACTAGAAAATGTATATGGTGCTGTTGTTGGGTGAAATGTCTTTCTGTATATGTCTATAAGGTCAAGTTGGCTGATGGTATTGTTTAATTCTTCTGTGTCTTTGTTGAATTTCTTTTTAGCTGTTCTATCCTTCATTGAAAGTGGTGTATTAAAGTCTACCTATTGCTCTCTTTGTTTAATACCATGGCTTGGATGAGGTGTACCCTAGTCTTCAAACTGACATCTGAAAGTCTCTATTATGGTAGAGTTATCTATTTCTGTTTTCAATTCTGTTAAAGTCTGTTTAATGTATTTTGGGGCACTTTTGTGGGTGTACAGATATTTAGTATGATGATGTCCTCTTGTTCAACTTATCCTTTAATCATTACATAATATCCTTCTTTGTCTTATGGTGGTTTTTGTCTTAAAAACTATTTTATCAGAAATTAATATTGCCACTCCTGCTCTTTTCATTACCATTTGCTTGATATATTTTTTTTCCAACCTTTGATTTTTAGTAGATTTTTGTCTTTGTGTCTAAGGTATGTCTTTTATAGACAGCATATTGATGAGTCATGTTTTCTTACCCATTCTGCAATCTGATGCATTTAATCCATTTACATCCAGTATAATTATCAACAGGTGTGAATTGGTTGCTGTCGTTTTGTTATGTGTTTTTTGTGGTGTTGCTGATTTCTTTGTTCCTTATAATTTTTTTGTGCTGAATTTATTTTGCTCATGATTTTTCAAAAATCGTTTCCTTCATTACTATTGTTTTAGAATTTGCTAAATATTTATGACTGTCTTCTCTTTTATTTTGATGAGAAAGTTTGTTAATTTTCTTTCAGGTTACTCTGTGACAGCCTTACAAGTGTATTTTACTTTGGATACTTCTATATCTGAATTGGGTTTCTAGATTATGTTGTCATGTATGTTAATCACAGGTTGTTGTTTGCTTTTGTTGGTTCTCTGTACAAAGGACTCCCTTTGATAAATCTTGTAAGGTTGGCCTGGTTTTTACAAATTCCTTTAATTCCTATTTATCTGGAAATGCCCTAATTTTGGCATCATATTTGAGGGACAATGTTGCTGGGTATATAGGTCTTGGTTGGCAGTTTTTTTCTTTAAAGGGTTTTATATATGTCAGCCTATTGCCTTCTCACCTGCATGGTTTCTGCTGAGAAATTAGAGCTTCATCTTACTGATTGCTCTTCATAGGTAACTTTGTGTTTTTCTCAAGCTGCTTTCAGGATTCTTTCTTTGTCCTTTGTTTTGGAAAGTTTGATTATGATATGTCTTGGTGATTTTTTTTTTGAGGTCTATCTTGTTTGGGGTTCGTTGGACTTCTTGAATGCATATCTTCTCATCTTTCATCATATTAGGGAAGGCTTCTTCCAACAAATCCTCAATAATTTTCTGTGTGGTTTCATTTGTCTCTTCCTATGCTAGAATGCCAGTCACATGTAAGTTATTCCTCTTGATGGGGGTCCCACATCATTCTTGGGCTTTTTTGTTGTTGTTCTTTTTTCTGATTGTTTCCTTAACAAAATAGTATTGAGAACTTTGTCTTCAATCTCACTAATTCTGTCTTCAATTGATTCAATTCTATTCCATTGTCCTTTCAATGTCTTACCTATTTCTGAAATTTTAGTATTAATCTTCTGGATTTCTATTTGCTATTTTTGTATGGTTTCGAATTTTTTCATTTATTTAGCCACTTTGCTCTTGTATTATGTTCCTGAATTCTTCTAGAGTTTTGTCTGAATTTTCCTTGATCTGTCTCTCAATCCATCAAAGTTACCTAGATGTAATTATTTTGAATTCCTTATCAAATAGTTCCAGTACCACTTCTTTGGAGAGGTTTACTGGCTCTGTATTCTGGTCCCTTGTTTGTCTACTTTATCTTGCTTCTTTGTGTGAACAAGATTTGTCATTTATCTGTGAGGCATTGTGATGCTGTTGTATTTATATTTAATTGGTGATTATATGTTGGTATGATTTGCCCAGAATTTTATTTTGCTTTGTTTTGTTTTTTATATCCTAACAAGCGTGACTGATGTGCTACTCTGCTTGCTAATTTGGCAGCACTTAGGCACTCACCACCTGTCTCCTGATGGGTGTGATAAAGGAAGAGAATGTATGCACAGATCTCTGTTTACTGTTTGTGTACAGCAGTTGAAGGGAGATTGGGCTGGTACTGGTTGCTGTCTGTCATTGATCAGTTGGTGCAGAAGCAGGTGCTGGCCGTTGCCTAGTGGATGGGGCTGCAGGAGAAGCGGATGTAGTAGGTCATGTGGGCACTCCTGCCAGGTGGGATATAAATAAACCACCACTAGAAAATAAAAACAAGGAACAAAAAACACAAACAGTATAAACATACAACAACCACAAAAATAAATGGGGAAAAAAGAAGGCTAAAAAGTAAAAAAAGAAGGACAAAATCTGGGGAAGGGGAAAGAGAAAAGAGAGCAAGAGGAAAAAAAAGTAAAGAAAAATACAAAAAGACAAGCAAGGGATGGGACAAATGAAAAGAAGAAAAGAAAGGGAAAAGGGAGCAAGTTAAAAAAAAAAAAAAAAAAAAAACCAGAAGATCTAGGGAAAGGAAAGAATTAGAAAAGAAAGGAAAGAAAAAAAGAAAGGGAGGCAGGAAGGGCACCTGTGCAGTATTCCTGCTTGCTGATTAGGTAGAGGGGCCTAAGGCATTTGAATCCAGAAAGCACTCCTGCCAGCCCAATATTGCAGCTAGAGGCAGTCTTCTGGTCCCAGAAGGAGTTCCTGCTGGGCCATATTGTGGTTGGTCACAGAGTACCTCATCCAGAAGAAGTCCCTGCCATCCTAAAAGGCAGCTGAGTATAGGGTCTGGTCCCAGAAGTTCCTGCCTCTTCAAAAAGCAGCTGAAGGCAGGATATCTGGTCCTGGAACTAGTTCCTTCCTACCCAGAATGCAACTGGGGTAGGTTGCCTGATCCTGGATGAGTTCCTGCTGGATTAGAAGATATCTTGGGGCAGAGCGTCTGGACCTGGAAAATGCTGGCCCAAATGGTGGCTTGGAGCAAGGCATTGGTTCCAGAAGGAGTTGCTACTAACCAAGAAAGCAGCTGGGGGCAGGGCATTTGGTCCCAGAAGAAGTTCCTGCTGTCCCAAAATACAGCTTGTCACAGGGCCCCTGCTCCCAGAAGAAGTTCCTGTTGTCCCAGAAGGCGGATGGGTGTAGAACACCTGGTCCCCAAAAAAGTTTCTGCCTCTCCAAAAGATAGCTGGAAATAGGGCATCTGGTCCTAGAACTAGTTTCTGCTTACCTAGAAGGCAACTGGGGGCAGAGTGCCTGATCGCAGACAGAGTTCTTGCTGGCCCAGAAGGTGTCTCAGGGCAGGGCACCTGGACTTGGAAAAAGTTTCTGCTACTCCAGAAGGTGGCTGGGAGCAAGTGCCTGCTTTCAGAAGGAGTTCCTGCCAGCCCAAAAGCAGCTGTGGTCGTGATGTTTGGTCCCAGATAGAGTTCCTACCATCCTGAAAGGCAGATGGCCACAGGAGCCATGTTCCCAGAAAAAGTTCTTGCCATCCCCAAAGCTGGCTGAATGTAGTACACCTTGTCACAGAAAAAGTTCATGCCAGCCCAAAAGGCAGCTGGGAGCAGGGCACCTGGTTCTAGATCCAGTTCTTACCTGCCCAGAAGGCAGCTGGTGGCAGGGCACCCAGTCTACAATGGAACTCCTGCCAGTCCAGAAGATGGGTGGGGGTGGGGAATGGCCATACTGTTCACTGGGTATGGGGTACAAGGGGAGCAAGGGAAATATCACACCTTTCTGGTTGCCAGTCACCAGTATGGGTGCCAGTGCAGTCCTCAGCAAGTAGAGCCGATTTATCATGTTGCTGCCCCAATTGGAATGCCACTTGCATATTTCAAAATGGTCACGCCATCAGGCCAGTTAACAGTCCACAGCTCCATTTGTCTCCTTATTCACAGTTTTCATTCAGTTTCTTCTACTAGTTGGTATTTAATCCACTTTTTTTAATGCTTCCTTTCAAAGCTCAGGGCTCTAAAATTATCATCTGCATCTGTTTCAATTGGTTTCTCATTTCTTTGTTATAGAGGGTTTGGGTAGCTTGTCTGCCTGTTCTACAATTTTGCTAGAAGTACCCACTGCATGTTGTTTTATGTCCAAATTATTTAAAAGGATATCCATTTTTTCATATTGAATGTGAAAAGAAAATTTCTTATTCTTGATCTTGTTGTTGTTGTTGTTATGTGCCGTTGAGTCAGCCCTGACTCATAGCGACTCCTCCTTGGGTTTCCGAGGCAGTATCACTACGGAAGTAGGATTGCCCAA
The DNA here is from genome assembly GCF_000298275.1 of Orycteropus afer afer. Taxonomy (NCBI): domain Eukaryota; kingdom Metazoa; phylum Chordata; class Mammalia; order Tubulidentata; family Orycteropodidae; genus Orycteropus; species Orycteropus afer. Next base: position 3,388,337 of record NW_006921676.1, on the reverse strand, counting down.
CCTTCCTTCCGAGGAGTGGCTGATGGGTTTGAACCGCCAGCCATCTGGTGAGCAGTCAAGTGCCTTAGCCACTATGCTACCAGAGCTCCCATTCTTGATCTTAGTCATCTTATTTTTTCCTCTCCCACATCTAGTGATTAAATTCTAAAAATTTTGTTTTTCCTAAGTAGCTCTGAATCATGGATATTCCTTTCCATTTCACTGACACTCATACACATCAAAAACCAAACCAAACCATTGCTTTTAAGTTGATTCTGACTCATAGCGACCCTGTGGGACAGAATAGAACTGTTTCTCACAGTTTCCAAGGCAATAAAACTTTACAGAAGCAGATTGCCACATCTTCTCCCATGGAGCAACTGGTGGGTTCGAACCGCCTGTCTTTTAATGTGTAGCTGAATGTTTAACCTTTAATTTCTCTATTCTGTTGTTTCTTATCTCAATTCTCCAGCATTGTCTCTCCCCCTTCTCATTTTCCTTGTCTCTAATTCATCTTTCGAACTATCTAAAAGGTCTGATTGTATCACTCACGTAATCGTTCACTGATTTCCCATTGCCTACAGGAGAAAGTCAGACTACATTAATAGACAGCTGGCGTCCTTTATGACTTCTCTCCACTGTCAACACATGGAGCATGTTCTTCTGCCTTGCTGAACCCTACAGTTCCTTAAACTTGATGATTTTTCATGCTCAGTGCCTGGAATGCCACCGACCTGTTGAGTCCACTGCCTGACAAACTTCTCCTTTTCCCGGGCTCAGCCAGAATATTCCTATGAAGGTTTTCCTGACTTATCACTTACCCTTGTCCCTGCACATGTCTCCCCTGTTAAAAATTCTGTGGAGTCCTTACTCCATTTTGACTCCTCAGTGTCTAGTAAACAGTAGATTCATGGTAGATATGGCTTAAAGAGACTGGATTTTTTTTTTTTTTTTTTTACTGCAAGTGTCAAAGGAGAAATTATTAAAATGATTTATAGTATTTTAAAATGAAGATGCATATTACCTTGATCATTTTTTAAAAAAATTATTTATATTTTTGGTGAAAGTATACATAGCAAAACATACACCAATTCAACAATTTCTACATGCACAACTTAGTGACATTGATGACATTTTTTGAGTTGTGTAACTATTCTTGCTTTTCTTTTCCAAATTATTCTACCACCGTTAGCTTAAACTCACTGCTCCCTAAACTTGGCATCTGACATTTCAGTTGCTGTTGTCAGTTTAATCACATATAGATAATTCTTTAAAAGAGCTCAATGCATAAGGCAGACATTTTTTGGTAATTCAGCTAAACTGTGTTTTAAAATTGACTTCAGGTGTTAGTTTCAGGTGCTTACTTTTCTAATAGATTAATTTTTTTTTTCTTAGTTATATGAAGCATGCCGATACCTTGCAGCTCGATGCCATGTAAGTATGCTCTCCATGTCATGTATAGCTGTAAAAGCTTACTTTTATGCATCCTTCATGTATTTGTGAGAATTTTTGAGGTGGAGCTGGGCAAGTTAATAAAATATTTCATAAGGAAATGTTCTTTTCTTTAGGATTGCTTGCTGTAAAATATTGATTCTTCATTTCCTAAAAACTGACATGCATGGAAAAGTTCTGCTTTAGACATTTTTAAGTAAAGACTGGGTCTAATATTTATTGGTCCTTTAAAATCTGGAGATAAATACATGTGTATGTATTATTTAGTATTAGAAGTCATGGATAATGAACAGTATCTCTGTTTTTCTACATAGTATGCTGCAAAAGAGCACCAGCAGGCTCTTGATATCCTTGATATGGAGGAACCAATTAACAAAAGATTATTTGAAAAATACTTGAAGGATGAAAGTGGCTTGAAAGACTCCTCCAGTGACTGGGAAATATCACAGTCTTCAGTAAGTAATTACAGTCTAAAATACCAATCCCTGGAATCAGAAAAATGTTAGCATGCTTCAGTAACATTAATAAGAATTGCTCACATTACATAGCAAAAACAAATGACCTTTTTGAAATTTTCTTTGTTGGTTACCAGGGGTAAGAGGGGAGGGGAGGGAATGCTGTTAGATAGATATAGATAAGTATTGATTTGGGTGAAGAGAAGGGCAATGTACCAAATGTGAGTGACCAATATGGCAGCATTAAGGATGAGAAAGACATAGAGAGATACATGGGCAGTACAGACAACAAATACGAACCCTTTTGCATATACAGTACGGAGTTGTCAGTGAAAGCAAACATGGGTATAGGGACGGATAGATAGGTGAACAAGCTAAACAATTAGGTATGTCTAAATGGAGAGTGTATCCAAGATCATATATAGGGTTGGCAGACAATGGG
>NW_006921676.1:3333612-3384219 GCF_000298275.1 Orycteropus afer afer | reverse complement strand
GAGGTAACTATGGGAAGGAAGTGGGAGGGGAGCTGTTGCATTGTGGTAAACTGTGGTCAATGTCATGAGACAAAGTATATGTGAATCGCTGTATGGAAAGTAAATTTGCTCTGTAAACCTTCACCCAAATCACAATTTAAAAAAAAAAGGGGGAAAAAGAAAAAATCCAGAATACATGCAGTGTATCACTAATATAATGTTTAAAATATGGAAAACAATATATATTCTGATAGACTATATGTAGCTGTGTAACATAAAAAAATAAATGATAATTAAAAACACCAAAAAAAAAAAAAAATGACCTTCTAAGTTGAATATAACCACATTAAAACAGTATGGTTACCAACTTATCTAATTTGACTCCCAAAAAGCAAAAAGATAAAAAATTTCTGAGCTGTCATTTGAAGCTGCAATTATATCCTCAGGCTGCCTGCCTGACTCTAAAATAGATTCACTTAAAATCTTGCTTCTTATATTCCATGCATTAAACTACTCCCTATAGATGGCATAACTTTTCCCCTTCTTACTGAATTTCAACATTGTTTAGACATTGCCCCTAAAATCATGATTAGTTTAGATTGTCTCTTTTTTCCCAGGGGATGGTTTGGCATTACTGTTACTTTATATTGTGTATTTCCCTTTGTATATATATTTTCATGATATTATAAATTCCTTTAGTGCAGAGATTGTATAATATAACAATAAATGACATCTGTAGTCAGAGCACTAAATAATCCTTTTTTTTAAAAAAAAAAAAACCTGCTTTGAAATATAATTCACATGTTGTTGTTGTTGTTATTTGCCTTATTCACATACCATGCAGTTATTCATTCAAAGTGTGCAATTCAATGACTTTTGCTATCTTTACAGAGTTATACAATCATTACCACAGTCAATTTTAGAACATTTTCATTACTCCAAAAAGAAAATTCATCTCTTAACTATCACTCCTTCCCTCAGTGGTCCCATCCTAGTTATTGTTTATAACATGTTTATGAGGGAATTTGGTTGCTCTGTTTTTCACTTTCAAAAGTTAGTAATTCTACATTTTTTAGGTTTTTTTCTTCCTTTCTTTTTTTTTAAACATCTCATCCATTAATTTAAGGGCTCTAAAAACCAAACCAAACTCAACCGCCATCAAGCCAATTTCGACTCATAGTGACACTCATTGGGTTTCCAAGGCTGTAAATCTTTACAGAAGCAGAATGCCTCATCTTTCTTCTGCGGAGCAGCTGGTGGGTTCAAACCACTGACATTTTGGTTAGGAGCTGCTAAAGGGGCAGGGAGGTGGCATCTTCTGACCTCCTCTAACTGCACAAGAGGAAGACAATCAACAGCCCACAGCCAGGTATGAGGCCAGACATGCCACTTCCCTCTAGCCCTCTTATCAACCTTGACACCAAGCTTCCCTTCTGAGGCACCCACCACCTCTTTGCTGGGTTCAGTAATTTGCTGCAGTGGCCACACAGAGCTCACAGATTATGGGGTTTATTAGGGAAGCAACAGGCTACAATTCAAGTTCAGGAACACTCTCAGGATACAGTTCTTTGATCAGGGCAGTTTCCCCTCTGCTGTGCCCTTAGACATGCCTCTCTGGCCCTTGGCCTCTTGGCCTAGCCTCTGCTTCTGTGGGCCAGGTAAGCCTGCCACCCTGTCCTATGCCTCGGTTCCATGGCCACCGTCTCTAAGCTGGGCATCTCTCTCAGCCAGCAGTGAGATTCCTCCTCTGCCTCTAAGAGGGCTCATTTTAAGCCTGGAAGAGTGTCAAAATTAGCCAATCCTAACATCAGAGTAGTTCTACACATCTGAGAGGGAGCGGACTTTCCCAGATTTCTTTGTGCTGTGCCAACAGAAGTACCCCAGGTGTATGACTTTAACAATCAGGAGTTTAAAAGTGTCTACTCAGTTGCTCATGCAAATTCCTCCACAGAGTTAATTGCCAGTCTCATTATAGGAAATAACTACTACCAGCTGCCCAGCCAAGTTGACACATATCTGCATGGTCCCACCCAGTAATCCAGTGAGAATTACAAGGAGCTCTGGTAGCATAGTGCCTAAGGCAGTTGACTGCTAACCAGAAGGCTGGTGGTTCAAACCCCCCAGCCACTCCTCGGAAGGAAGGTTGTGCAATCTACTTCTGTAGTGATACTGCCTCAGAAACTCAAGGAGGGGCCGCTATGAGTTGGGTCTGACTCTACGGCACATAACAACAACAACATGGCTAGAAAAGCAACCATGCAACTCACTACACCACAGGAGCCAAATGCCTTAACCTCTGCACCACCAGAGTTCCTAATTTAAGTGCTAAAAAATCTCACTGCTGTCAAGTTGGATCTGACTCATAGCGACTCCTCCTTGGGTTTCTGAGGCGGTGTCACTATGAAGGGAGCTCTGGTAGCGTAGTGCCTAAGGCACTTGACTGCTAAGCAGAAGGCTGGCAGTTCAAACTCACCAGCTACTCCTTGGAAGGAAGGTTGGGCAATCTACTTCTGTAGTGATACTGCCTTGGAAATCCAAGGAGGGGTTGCTATGAGTCAGGTCTGACTCGACAGCACATAACAACAACAACATCACTATGGAAGTGGATTTGAACCGCCAGCCTTCTGGTTAACAGTCAAAGAGCTACTATTTTCTCTTAATGTCCTCCATTATTTTGTAAATTTTGATTTTATGATTAATCCCATAATCATATGTTACCCAACTCTGGATCATCTTTAATTCAATTATTTGTTTTTGAACTTAAGTCAGATTTCATGTCCTACTGCTAATAGCGGTAGTAAGATAACTACTGTTTATCAAGTACCCTAACTCTGTGCTATCCTTCTGCAGGTATTATCACATTTAATCCTCACAAAAATCCTGTAAATTAGATAGCATTTTCTCCTTTGTACAGATGAGGAAAGGAAAGTGAGGCCAGGAGGGGTTAAATAACTTGTCTAAGATCAGTAATAAATAACAGAGTCAGGATTTGAACTCAGGTTTGTCCAATTCCTGAAATCCATGCTCTTAAACACTATACAACATTGCCTCCAGTTTTTTAATGTATACTAGGATCCTTTCATTGGGCTTTATCTACCTTAAAGTGTTATTTAATATGTATCTTGTATTTTCTATCTGTAAATCATTACCCTAAGTGAGACAAAATAAATAATGAACCTCATAGGAGAGGTATGTACATAAATTGTAAAGATTTGTTAGAATAAAGGGATTAGAACCCAGAGAATACAATTTAGAGAAGGTTTGTATTTTACTTTCATGTTTTTATTAATTATACTATATAAGTAATCCCCGGGTTATGAGCGAGATATGTTCCTAAGTTTGTCTTTAAGTCACTTATAGGTAGGTCAGAAGAGGTGCTTACAGTTCTTATTTAGCCTTACTTTAGTGCATGAAAAGGCTCAAGACCTTTTCAATGATTTAAAAGCTGCACATGCAGCCCGTGAATATGACTGTTACAAACAATCTGTTGTGAGTAGGGATTGGTTCAGTCATTTCAAACCAAAAAAATCCACTGCCATCAAGTCAATTCCAACTCATAGTGACCCTATAGGACAGAGTAGAACTGCCCCCAAAGGTTTCCAAGGCTGTAAATCTTTATGGAAGCTGACTGCCTCATCTTTCTCCTGTGGAGTGGCTGGTGCATTCAAACTGTCAACCTTTTGCTCAGCAGCTGAATGCTTTAACCTCAATGCCACCAGAACTCCTATTTGTTTCAAAGTAAGGGCAAATTTACATAACATTGAAGGGTGAGTACCAGTTGAGTTGTTTGTAACTCCGTCATTTGGAACCTGGGGACTGCCTGTACTTTGACAGTTGATGTGAACTAAATCCTATCAGATATAAAAACTACTTTTCAGTATTTCAATAATTTATCAGTTTCAATCAAATATTCAGTTTAAAAGTATTGACTTATTATATAACTCATACTTTTCCAACAGATAAAGAGTTCTATTTGTCTTTTAAGAGGGAAAATCTATGATGCTCTAGATAATCGAACCCTAGCCACCTACAGCTACAAAGAAGCTTTGAAGCTTGATGTGTACTGTTTTGAAGCATTTGATCTTTTAACATCACACCACATGTTGACAGCACAAGAAGGTTTGGAAACTAAGGTGTTTTATGTTTTGCATGATTAATGTTGTTTGGATAGTTTATTCTCTAAAATGTGTAGAATCAAAGGCAGGCTATACACAGGTTTAAGTAGATGTATTAACTTTCTTAATGTCTTCAAATACATTAACACTGCAAAATGCAATATTGTACAATGCTTTTTGTTACCAAAATCCTTAGGGATTTCAACATGATCAGACCTCCTTTTGGAGAAGTGATTTGAGGTAGTGTAAATCAAGATTTCAATGTCAAGATTTCAGTGATTCTCAACTTGGCTACACTTGAGGAGGGTTAAAAAACATACAGTGTATAGACCCCCAACTCCAGACCAATTGAATCAGAATCTCTGGATGTGGAGCCCTAGCATCAATATGGTTTAAAGCTCCCCATATAATCCTAATGTACAATAAGGGTTGAGAACCACTTATTTAGTATGTTTGCAGTTACTTGGAGGTGTATAAATGAGAAAAATAGGCAAAAGGTGGTTGTATTAATGGGATTCAAGCATATCTTTAACTAATACAATAATTCTCAATCAGGGGTGATTTGCCCCCCAGGGGACATTTGGCAATGACTGGAAATATTTTTGGTTGTTACAACTCAAGGGCAGGGAGGTGGTAGGCTGCTACTGGCATCTAGTGAATAGAAGCCAAAGATGCTACTAAACGTCCTATAATGCAGATGACATCCCCCTTAAAACAAAGAATTATCTGGCCAATAATGTCAGTCATGCTGATAATAAGAAACTCTGGCCTAGTGGTTCTTGGGTCTTAGAATTTGAGTCACCTAGAAGCTGCTTGGGCCCTCTATGTGATCCTCATCACCCAAGTGTGAGAACCACTGTCCTAATTTTCTCTGATACATTTTGATCTTGTTATTTTCCTTTGGGTTTGATTTACTTAGACTAGTAGAACTATAGAAGAATGTTTTTAATTGCTAAAGTTTTTTTCTTCCATACATATTGTGAGGACATTTTTTTCTCTCTCAACATTTTTAAGAAAAAGAACTTCTTGAATCACTACCTCTTAGCAAGCTATGTACTGAAGAACAGGAATTGCTACGTTTTCTATTTGAGAACAAATTAAAAAAGGTAAGTAAAAACAGAAGTTAATGCTTGCTTTCTTTAATTTCTTCCATTTGACCTCCATTATTTTTACTGGTTAATCAAGTATAGTATTCTCCTATTGCTAATCTTAAGTTTCTGTCTTAGAAGGAGGATTTAGTAATAATAGAATAGGAAGTCTTACATTGTCCAGAAAAACGTAATTAAATAATTTTTATTTCTTTAGCACATTGAAAAGAATATAGTTAGATGATATGAAATATGTGATGTGATTCTGAAAAGAGCTTCCAAAAAATGTTTGCCTTCCTCCCAAGGACTCCTCATAATGAAAGACTGAATTATCAACCAAATGGAGTTACGTTCGTGAAAGTGAGGATTTCTTATGCTTCCTGAAATTTGACTTTGTAAAATACTTTCTGTCATGTAAATCTTATGATAAAATAGAAAAGAGAATTAAACATACTGAGAATACTGATGAAATTTGAGGTTAAAAAGTTTTCAGAGGCTCACACATGCCCCTGTGTCAATCCTTTAAACACTTGAACCAAACACAAATTGAGTGTGCCTTTTGGTTTATTATGGCTCACTGAGCTCACATTTAAATTTCTCTGTGTTTCAGTATAATAAGCCTAGTGAAACCGTCATTCCTGAATCTGTAGATGGCTTGCAAGAGAATCTGGATGTGGTAGTGTCTTTAGCTGAAAGACATTATTATAACTGTGATTTTAAAATGTGCTACAAGCTTACTTCTGTGTAAGTATATACAAACATTTTTGGGTAGGAGCATAAAGAGTTTAGTCCGTCTTACCTAAGAAATACATTCTCTTGCTCTTTGAGTAATGTACTATGAGTTGATCAGAATTTAAGTTGCCTTTATCATTTGCAGAGTGCCACACAGTGTACTGTCTTAAATGAGCAATTTACAGACAGGTTTATGCATATTTGTAGGTTATTACATTAACTTGGGGAGGATATACAAGTCCTTCTCCTCAATCTTTGACAATTTGAAAATACCATTTTATCGTGTAGCTTCATTAAATAAATACTTTATTAAAGGAGAGACTAATAAAATCCAGTAGATACTGAGCACCTGGTCTGGCACATTCACTAGCTAAGTGATCTCCTACACATACCAGTGCATCTAATTCAAACTGGTCCTTTATCAAAATTATATATATATATTTTGTGGCTTTGTAGGTTTGCTTAAAATCCTTGAAATTATAAACATTGTGATGATCAAATACTTGTGATCTATTTACTATTTCATAATGTTTTTTATTCTTTTAAATAATTGGACTTCTTATTTCATGTATAATTCTGTTGATTTAAAATATCATTTATTATTCCTTCTATATAAAATAGAATTTTCCCTTTCATTAAAACCTAATCCTAGCCTTAGTTGAACTAACCGGAAGATAATTGAATTAAGAAAGTAAAAAGTTACTAGTCTGATAGACACTGGTGAATCCCCTGAGACTATGGCTGCTAGTCACCCTTCGGGCCTGGAATTGAACTCATTTCCATGGCTTTCATCCAAACAATAGACAGGTCTGTAAGGTGAACATTTAAACCAGGTAAGTGCATTCCTTAGAAATGATTAACCAAGGGAGCTCAGAAGGGTAGTATTTACACAGGGAGATAGCTCAGAGAGCAGGAATGCATAGAATAGAAGGACACAGGGAAAAGGTAACCACAGTGAGGAAGTGGGAAGAGAGCTGCTGTATTGTGGGGTTGCAGTAAATATCATGAAACAAAATGTATATGAGCTGTTGTATGGGAAATGAATTTGCTTTATAAACTTTCACCCAAATCACAGTAAAAATTTTTAAAAAGAAAGTAAAAAGTATTATATAACCCATAGTACTGTACATAATGCTGTAATGATGATTTAAATATAGCAGATTTTAATGAGTGCTGCAATGTACTGTTTTGGGACAGTAATGCATTGCTTTAACTTTCAGAGTAATGGAAAAAGATCCTTTCCATGCAAATTGTTTACCTGTACACATTGGGACACTTGTGGAGCTGAATAAAGCAAATGGTAAGAATTTGTTTTTAACCAAAAATTCATGGAAACAATTAGTCCTAGCAACTGGTACACCATCCGATCTGCAGCCTATACAACTATGAGACCAGAAGAACTAGATGGTGCCTGGCTACTACTGTCAACCACTTGGAAGAGGGTCTATGTAGGAGATCCTGGATAGACAGGGAGAACAATGTGGAACAAAACTCAAAATCATTTGGAAAACAGGGGGGGTGGGAACCAGGTTTGCTGATCTGATAGAGCCTGGTGTAACCACTGAGACTATGACCCCAGCTGCCCATCAGGTCTGGAATTGAACGCATGCCTGTGGCTTCCAGCCAACGAATAGACAGGCATATGAGTTGAACATTTACCTGAGGTAGATACACTCCTTGAAGGGAACAAGCATGGGAGAAAGAAGGGCTGCTTATGCACAGGGAGACAGCTCAGGGGGCAGGAGTGCATGGAGTGATAGACATGGGGAAGAGGTAACTACTTCCCAAGGAAGTAGGAAGGGAGATGTTGCATTGTGGTAAATTGTGGTCAATGTCATGAAACAAAGTGTTTGTGAACTGCTGTATGGAAAATGTATTTGCTCTGTAAATTTTCACCCAAATCACAATAAAAAGAAAAAAAAAAAGAATTTGTTTTTAAGTTAAAATAGCAATTTTTAGATATAAGAAAATTTCAGTAACTCTCTAAATATTGGCCCCCAAATCCTGATAATTGAGATTGCATAATGGAGTTCTAAAATAAAACTAATAAATAGGAGAAGAAATATTTAACAAAATGACTAATAGGTCTATTCTGTTATTCCAACAGAATGCTTTATTTTTTTTATCCTTGCTTCTTGCTTCCTTGCCCCAAAAGTGATTTGTGGTTCAAGGTATGTCAGCTTTAGAGTAGAGTATTGGCTGTCAGCTTAGCTTTGCTTTATCCCTGGTGAAGGATATCATGCTTGGTAAAGTGGAGGGTTGACGAAAAAGGGGAAGGCCCTCAACATGATGGATTGCAGTGGCTATAATGATGGGCTTGGGTATAGGATTGTGAGGCTGGCACAGGACCAGATAGTGTTTTGTTCTGTTGTACCTAAGGCAGCTGTAAGTTGGAGACGACTCAATGGCACCTAACAACACCAACAATAAGACGAATCATGTGGCAGGAGTCGGTAACTTTAGAAATTGTAAGGGAGCAGGTTTTTTGCTCGAGTTTTCCATATTTTAACATTTCAGAAACATTTAGTTATATTTGAGCTGTCTTTACCCTTAAATTATTTTAAAATGAATAAATCCAGTTTCCTGTGCTCAAAATGTGGTCTGTGGACCAGCAACATCAGTATCTCCTGGAAGCTTGGAAATGTAGGCTTTCCAGCTGTTCCAGGTCTGTTGTATTTGTATCTGTATTTTAACATAACATTTTTAGATGATAAAGTTTGAAAAGAACTATTCTAAATTTAGGGTGTTATGTTGAGTAATAATAGAAGCTTAAATTCCAGTATATTTAGCTGCAGGAAATGTGATCATGAGATGGTAGGACTTACACATTTCTCAAGAGGAAGTAGTTTTGTTACTTTAGTCAGTGTGTAAATTTGGTCAGCCAAATTGGTTGTGGGTGGTTAAGATGGTCCATAACAGGTTCATGGTATAAGAAGCATAGGTTTCTGAGACAGATAAGGAGCTGTGGAATAAGCTCTGAAGCATTGTAAAGTACTTTGTGAAATGGTGTCTGTTCTCATATTGTGCATTATTTGCCATTCATTCAGTCTTTCAGCCCCTTGATAACTACTCAGCAGCCACTTAGGGCCCAGCCACTGATAAGGTGCTGGAAATGGTTTAAAATTAAACAGCCATGGTATCTGCCTAGTGGGACTAATATAGTCCATTAATTAAGTGGATTTTGTATGAAATCATTGCTATAAGAACAGAATTTGCTATAACATAAAATGTTATTGTGAAAGTTGTAACTAGAGAAAAGTAATTTCTTAAAATACATTTGATATGAATATTTTTTTTCTTTTTCCCTAAATATAGAACTTTTCTATCTTTCTCATAAACTGGTGGATTTATATCCTAGTAATCCTGTAAGTAATATGAATTTTTTTTGTTCTTTTGTAACCTGAATTTAAGAAAACATTTAACCAGTTGGTAGCTTATATTCAAGTTGAAGCAATACTGTTTTCTTTTTAAAGTGTTGGAATATATTCTTCTAGTGCTTGAGGTACTTAGAAAGTCACATTTACCTCTTTGGTCCATGGAGGTATATTTTTAGTATGCTGAAGCAATAACTTAAGACAAAATCTTATTTTCTGATTATGGAAATTATGCATGCTTATTATTTGAAAATACTTAGCATACAGAAATATATGATACTGAAAATCAAAGTCTTACTGCCATTTCTCATAAGAAATGCTAATAAATGTTTGATTGCTTTCTTACACTGCATATATAAAATTACTTGTTGAATAGTACATTTAGTGAATCACTGCGCCTTCCAAACTCCCGTGATCAGAACTGAGAACTGAAAATTGAAAATGCGATCAGGAACTGAGTCCTTAAAGGCAAAAGTGAGGGACCAGGGTCTAGGTTTTAGACAAGACAATAATTTGTACCCTAGACCACTATGGAAATAATTGATAAGGAAGTGAAACCAGTACAAGAGAAGTGAGCTGCATAAAAATCAGTTTCCAAAGGCAGAGGAGAAAGATAGACCAAGGTTGAACCAGATAGTGGTAGGTGGAAGGCCAGGACTCACAGACTGATTTTTCCAATATAAAGTCCTCAATTGCCTTTCTTACATGAAATGCTGATAGTGCATGATTGAGGGCACCTTGAGAGAGAGCGGTGGAGTATCTTTCCTTTTCTCATATAGGCTCCCTAGTGGACAGCTCTCTTTGAGAAAAATTTCTCACTTGAACTGAAGTATGTGATACAGGAACATTTAGCCTACCCTAGGTCTGGCCAATTCAAGATTAGGCATCTTTGGTCATGGTAAATTTTGAACTTTTTAGGTGTCTTGGTTTGCAGTGGGATGTTACTATCTCATGGTTGGTCATAAAAATGAACATGCCAGAAGATACCTCAGGTATGAATTTGTTTTCTTCTCCGCATCTAGTGAACCTGGAGGAAAGATTTTCTTGTACATCTGCTTTAAGGCAATAACTAGTAAGTACTTAGCACCAAGAAGGAGCTCTAGTGGTACAGTGCCTAAGGCATTTGCTTGCTAACCAGAAGATTGGCAGTTCAAACCCACCAGCTGCTCTGCGGAAGGAAAATGGGGCAGTCTACTTGCGTAAAGATTTACCACCTCAGAAACCCAGTGGGGTCACTGTGAGTTGGAATCAAGTTGATGGCAGTGAGTTTGTTTTTTTTTTCTGGTTAGCACCAAGAAGGCCTTCATTAAGTGGTTGCTGCTATTGCTGTTTCCACCATTTATCTATTAGGTTACAAATGGATCTCTCTGTACTAAGTATTTAAGTTCTGTATAGAATGCTAATAAATTCAGATACAATACATACATAAAGTTATAGACATTTCTTCTAAAATTTATTAAAATTTTGCTTGTACTAGGAAACTTTTTAGTTCAAATAGATTAACACAAATGTTAAATTAGTGTTTAATATGCTGGTAACTCCTTTATTTGTCATGTCCTTAAAGCCATCTGCTTACTTAAAATGCTTTCAACAAATTAAGAATAAATTACATGAATAAACTCTTGTTTTAGCAAAGCTACAGCTCTTGAGAGGACCTATGGACCTGCCTGGATAGCATATGGGCATTCATTTGCAGTTGAGAGTGAGCATGACCAAGCAATGGCTGCATACTTCACAGCTGCACAGCTGATGAAAGGGTATGTCAGAAACTGATTAAATTCAGCAAAAGGATTGTTTAGCTAACAAAAGGAAATTTCTATTATCACTATTACTGCCACTTGGTTGTTAAACTAAACAAATTAAAAACATCTCACTAGCATCTTGTCTCTTAGCTTACGACTGTACAATAACTATAGAAATGAGTGGGGAAGCTGGGCATATATAGTGAGTTTGCCTTTCAGTTTATCTCAACCAGTGCATGAAGCAACTAGGACATTAGGCCAAAGAAAGAGAGGAATAGGGAAACTCTTCAGATCTGCCTCATCTGGCACAACATCTGGGATTCTTCAGAGATGGTTTCTATTTAGGTCTTTCTCTTATATGTGGGTTACGTTTTCCTGTTTGTTTGTGTGTCTTACTTCTTTCTTAGTTGAGAAATGGACACTTTAGAAATAAATATGACCGCTATAGAAATCAGATTCTCCCTTCTTACCAGGGCTATTGTTGCTGTTATTTATTGAGTGCTTTTCCTGAACTAATACTGTAAAGTCTTTATCCTTTATCATGTGTGGCACTGAAGTTTCTGCTCATTTAACTTAGTGATCAGCTTAGTTATGTTAGTGGCTTCCTTGAATGCCTTGAATTAAAAACTTTACCACCCTTTTCCAAGGAGTTCTGTGTGCATATGGTGGTGGGGGGGGTGATGCCTTTGGCACTCAATCTAGCATTTTACTACTTTACTTTAGCCTTCACTTTGTGCTTATGCAGAGCCTGGAGGTCAGCCAAAAGTAAGAGATTGGGACCCTCATGTCTTTCCTGGGAATGTGCACAGCCCTGCACATGCGTTTGTGCTTCTAGATCTCCATGTAAAACTTTACAAAATCTTCTGTGGACATTTTATTCCCTAGATTTTCCTTTAGGAGCTCTGGTAACATAGTGCCTAAGGCACTTGACTACTAACCAGAAGGCTGGCGGTTCAAACCCACCAGCCACTCCTCAGAAGGAAGATGGGGCAATCTACTTTCATAGTGATACTGCCTCAGAAACCCTAGGAGGGGTCGCTATGAGTTGGGCCCGACTTGACGGCTCATAACAACAACAGATTTTTCTTTTATGTTTTCTGTCCGTCTTCTTGTGTGTGTGTGTATGTGTGTGTGTGTATGTATATAAATATATACACATATATACCTTCATGCAGTTGCAGATGTTAAACATTTTCCACCAGCTATCCTGGGGATAGGGCTTTTCTCACTGAGCCGAGTGAAATAAAGGCAAGTTTTATGAGTGGGCTTTTCCAAGGAGCTGCCAGACCATTATAGTAGTGATGATTTTCTGGGGACTGGGTTTTCTGGGATGCTCCAAAAGCCGAACCCATTTTTCCCCCTCCAGTGCCTGCTAGTTTGCTGGTTTTCACAGATACTTTGGTTATGGGTCTGCTGGTTTTCAAACTTGCCATGAAGCTAGGGAGACAAGGTTAAGAATGGGGCAAGTGAAAACCACAAAGATAGATGTTTTTACAGAGAGTCAGTCCTTTCTCTTGATTAAATGCTCCTTGGATTATTGCAAGCCATTGTTTAACTCCAGAGTTGTGAAAAAGTTAATTTTGACAATTTTTGGCTAGTGTTCTTGTTGCTTTTATGGAAGAGTGGATTTTTGGAGATCCTTACTCTGCCATCTTAGAAATGCTTCCTTTAGGTAAATATTTTTTAAAGGTTCTTCATGACTCTTCCATTGATGATAGAATCCTTTTTTTTTTTTTTTTTTGGTGCCAATATATACAGCCAAACATGTATCCATTTATAATTTCTGCATGTGCAGTTCAATGACATTGGTTACATACTTCACAATATGTCACTGTTCTCCCTGGCTCCACCCATATTGTTACATCACCATTCATTTAGACTCTCTACCCCTTAAAGTTCTTATCTGTGCTTGAAATTAACTATTATCAGTTTGAATTCATGTACATAATTCTAAATAAGAATGCAGTGCTTAAAGCGATCATTCTTCATCAGTTGAGCTAAACTGTTGTTTAGTTTAACGATGACTCCATAGGATAGTTTTTGTTCAAGATTTAAAAATTATTTCCAGGCAGTAGATTCAAGGGTCCCCCCTGGTCTTAATGGATCCAGTAAATCTGGTTTCCATATGAGTTTGAATTTCTGTTCCTCTATTTTCCTCCTTTTTGTTAGGATCCACCTATTGAGTCCTTGATCAGAATGTTCAGTAATGGTAGCCAGGCACCATTTGTTTCTTCTGGTCTCATGGCAGAGGACGTAGTTCAGAGGCAATTAAACCTGTGGTCCATTTCCTTCTCAGATTCCTGGGGTCCACTTCTGCTGTTCCAGGTAAATAGAGACCAATTGTTTAGCTTGGGTGTCTGCTCTCAAGCTTTTAAGAGCCCAGACACTATCTACCAATCTAGGAGGTAGAACCGAAACTCTAAAAACAACTTTAAGTCAGTTGACTGCATAGAACCATGAAGCCATGACCCAAAACCATTGAAGGAAGAAAATCAATCTGTGAAGTGTTCAGTTACAATTAAATAGTATCAACAGATACATTTATTTTCTTTTTGGTTGCTGTTGTAGTTGTAAGATTATATAAAACACTTCATTTGCCATTTCATCTTTTTTTTCCTGGTATACAGCTTAGTAGTAAGTAGTAAGAGCTACATTAGTTAAGCTGTGTAACCATTACTTTTAGTCTATGCCAATTTTCCCATCAACATAGACAAAAATTCACTACTTCCCAGAGAGTGATTTCCCTTCTTCCTTCTCCTTCCCGCCTCTGGTAACCTGTAGATGATAAATCTTAATTCAAGTTATGACCCTAGATTGGAACCAAAGCACATACCAACCAGTCAGTAAATATTTATTGAAGTTCTTAGATCTAGTAAATAAATAATTTTTCAAAGAAACATTATTTCATGATATTTACTTTAATGTAGTCACTGATCCAATTATGTGAGCAGATGAAAATTCAGTTAAAAAGAGTACTTCTTCTGAGCCTTGATCTGTTTCAGAGGATGGGAAAATGGAATTAATGTACATGAGATAGAGAATTCTTCAGTGTAAGAATGGATCATGGGCGTTTACAAAAGGGAGAGCCATTTTAGAAAAGTTAGAAGCAACCTCATAAAGGGAAGTGGAGCATGGACATAAGCTTGAAAGAAAAAATGGTGCTAAGTGAATAAAGGAGGAAGGCGGTAGATAGTCTACACTAATAGCATGGCCTTGGCCTTTGGGGGGAGAAATGCAGGCTATAAGTAGTTCTGCCCTTCTGCTGTAGGTACTTTTCTTTTTTAAGCTATAGAATACAGTAATGAAAATTAAGTAAGTTGGTGATGGATTCCCAAAGTAACCACAGATTAAACTAAAAACCCATGGGGCACTCATTAAATGTCAGTAAATGAAAAAAAGTTATAAAAAGTTAAGTGCTGTGTTTTTTGTTGCAGTAGTGTGTTTAAATTATCTTGCAGAAAAGGTTTAGAATTGATAAATTAATTTCTGTTGAATTGTAAAGTTCTTGGTGTTGAATATGTGAAATTTGAAAATATTTTTAGGTGTCATTTGCCAATGCTGTATATTGGATTGGAATATGGCTTGACCAATAACTCAAAATTGGCTGAAAGGTTCTTTAGCCAAGCGCTAAGCATTGCACCTGAAGATCCTTTTGTTATGCATGAGGTTGGTGTTGTTGCATTTCAAAATGGAGAGTAAGTACCAAAAGATCATTGTGCTTTTTGGTAAATGGAGTAAGACATCCATTAATAGAATTCAGTTGATCAGACTGACTCTTGAGTAGATTTTTATTGTACACTGTTTAAGGACATAGAAGATATTTTTTAAATCTTAGATTTCCTTCAAAATATTAAACTTGGGTTTGAATCCTCCTTTCAGCTAGGCTCCCACAATCTCTTAATTATATTGCTCGACAGTTGGTGTATCTTCAAATGATTGCCATTCAGCAGTGTGGCATTGAGGCACTCAAGACTCATTAGTCATCTATCTCTATGTAGATTAGAAGTTGGATTAATACAGTTGAGAAAGATTTTCCAAATTTTTGAAACAAAAGTACAGGAAAACCTGCAAAAGCCACAACCTGTGTAAGGCAGAAGCCTTTCAGAGAAGGAAATACTCAAATATTTTCCACTAAAACGAATAGTATAAAAATAGTAAGACTGCATCCTGTCAAAAGTGGAAAACTTGCCAGACCCAGAAAAACAGGGCAGTCCCATTGAGTTCCAGCTCTCACAGGTTTCACCATTCAGGTCATCCCTAACTTAATGAGGTATTTGAGTTAAGATGAACTGCACTGAGGACCGTGACTGTCTGTTTTTTTCTTTTTTTCTGTACATCTTATCCTTAGTAATATATACTACATACATTGTAATTTACTGATGTTATCATTCTCTGATGTAATGTTTCCAACTCCCAAAGACAAATGAAGATCAAATTTATAAAGGCAATAATGATGAAAACTAAAGTAAAACTCAGGTATTTGACTTATGTCAAATAGAACTCCATCATAAGTTGGGGACTACCTGTATTTTGTATTTTGTTACCAGTTGGTCAAAATGTTAAACTAGTTAGAGTGACTCAATCCCTGAGTGTCCTGTTCAGTCAAGGTTTTACTGTAGCCTTGGATGTTTTATAAAATAAACAATTCAGTATCATACACAAGAGAAAAATATTTATAATCCTTTGCATTGAATTATACATAAATGAAAAAACAGTAAGTTTGTATTCCTCTATTGTTATTTATGAGTTGTATGTATGTGTTTTCCAAAAATTGACTTATCTAGGTATTAAAGTTTGGAGCTTTTTTTGTTTTTATGTATAATAATTTAACATCTCCTAAGATCTTAAGCATGTGTTATGTGAACACCATAAAATTAATAATTCACCTGATTTAAATTTTAATTTTAATCAACTCATACCAAATCCCATTTCACCTTAGTACTACTAGAAAGAGATTTTCAGACGTTTCTTAAATGTTTATAATTTTGAATAACCTGCAACCTTTCCTTCCCCCTATTTTAGCTGGAAAACAGCAGAAAAATGGTTTCTTGATGCTTTGGAAAAAATTAAAGCAATTGGGAATGAGGTATTCTATGAATATTTGTATATATGTATATGTACACAAATCTGGGAGCTCTGGTAGCATAGTGGCTAAGGCACTTGACTGCTAACCAGAAGGCTGGCGGTTCAAACCCACCAGCCACTCCTCGGAAGGAAGGTTGGGCAATCCTACTTCCGTAGTGATACTGCCTTGGAAACCCAAGGAGGGGTCGCTATGAGTCGGGGCCGACTCGACAGCAAATAACAACAACAACTAACAACACAAATCTAAGTGTGTTTACTCTCCAGTGAGGAAATAGCATTGCCAAATAATCCCTCTTGCCTACAGTAATCACCTAACATTTATCATACCAAATGGCTTGTTGGTGTTTGAATTGTCAAGTAACTGTTTGATTACATGGTACAAAGTGATTTGTTTCTAATCGAGAGAGCAGGTGTTGGGTGTGTGTTTCTAAAGAGGACTCTAGTGGTAGTGGTGGTAACTGGAATATATCAGATAGCTATTGGAAACTGAAAATATTGGATGGTTAGTTGAAATTGATGAGCACTAGGAGCTCTGGTGGCATAGTGCCTAAGGCATTTGATTGCTAACCAGACTGCTGGTAGTTCAAATCCACTAGCCACTGCTCAGATTGGGCAATCTACTTCTGTAGTGATGCTGCCTCAGAAACCGAAGGAGGGGTCGCTATGAGTAGGATCCCACTTGACAGCAATGAATTTATAGGATCTTATCATAGTATGTCTTTCTTCTCTGGAATTTAGAATAGGCTCATCTTTGATTGAGGTTAAATACAGTATAGCAGCAGATTCTACTTCTGTAGGAATAGGGTGAGATGTCATTAAAATTCAGATACTTCGTTTGTAGTTCCCTACCTGTACCTTTCTATATTTGAAAATTTTTAACTAGGCTCTGTTGTGTAACAGATGTAACCCATGGGTTTGTGCTCCTCGATTAACTTTCTCACAAGGAAGGCTATTTATACACTGATACTATTTAAGAATAATAATTTTAGAAATTACAAACTTCTACATGTAGGAATTTGCGTGTTACTACTCTTCTGATTTCTGATTCTTTTTACTCATATTTACCTTGTTTTACTCTTCTGATTTTCTTTTCTCATTTTATGCAGTTGCCCACAGTTGTCTCTCCTTTCACTGTTAGCTTCTTTAGTTTTCCTGAAAAATGGCAATCTGCTTGTCTTTGTAGACATGTTGTTGTTGTTGTTATGTGCCATCGAGTCAGACCCGACTCATAGCAACCCCTCCTTGGGTTTCCGAGGCAGTATCACTACGGAAGTAGATTGCCCCATCTTCCCTCCGAGGAGTGGCTGGTGGGTTTGAACCGCCAGCCTTCTGGTTAGCAGTCAAATGCATGAGCCACTATGCTACCAGAGCTCCTTCTTAAATTTTAGTCTCCAATGAACTGTCATAAGACTTTGAAAAATATTATCTTTCCCTTTGTTTGCACATGTATGTATATATAGCATGTTCTTCCTCAGCTGAGTCTTAAGTGGTTCTGTATAATAAATATGTTTTTGTTAGTATAAGATTGCCATCTGCCACCTTGTCAATTTTCAAGGAATTGAATGCCTTAGGCCTTTGCTGCTCAAAGTGTGTTTCCTGGGCCAGAAGCATCAGCATCACCTGAGAACATGTTAAAAACACAATCTCAGGTCTAATCCAAGACCTATCGATGAATTAGAAGTTGAATTTTAGCCCAGGTGGTGCTCATGTACAGTAAAGTTTGAGAAGCACGATCCTGGGAGCTCTGGTGGTGCAGTGGTTAAAGCATTTGGCTGCTATCCAAAATGACAGCGGTTCGAACCCACCAGCTGCTCCATGGAAGAAAGATGAAGCATCTGCTCCTGTAAAGATTTACAGCCTTGGAAGCTCTATGGGGCAGTTCTACTTAGTCCTGTAGGGTCACTGTGAGTTAGAATCGACTTGATGGCAGTGGATTTGGGTGGGTTATCCTAAGCCATACCTAAAATTGAAACGGTTTTTTCCTTGATATTCATAGGGCACTTCAGAATCTTCTAGGAGTTTAAAGTAGCAGGTTTAAATATGAAAGCACAATACTATCCAAGTGTCAGAATAACCATTAAAAGTTATATGAAGAGGGAAAAAAATATATACTTGATTTTAGTTATAAGCTGCAGCAAATGTCAAAATAGTCAAAAGAAGGTAATAATGCCTAAGCATAATTAAAGGATTTGTTTTTCATTCTCGTGGGCTGTACTTCCTAGCGCCATTCTCATTAGAGTTAGAGAGGTATAAGTTACTCATTTAGTTGCCTACTATGTCCTAGTCTCTGAGCTAGGCATTGAGATGCAGCAAGAAACTAATTTGGTATTTCCTGCCCTCAGATCTATTGGGAAATACAGACAAGGAAATTGGCAGTAATAATACCATGTACAAAATGTCTGGTTGGGAATTAAGGTACCCATGCAGCTTAATTAAGGTATTCTCCCTCTACGGGAGAGTAAGCCCAACTTGAATAACAGAGGATGTCTTTTGGATGAAATATCTTCCAATTCATACTGAAGTGTGATGAAGCATTAGCCAGGCGAAAGTGAGGGGAAAGGTGTTTCAGGTATAGAGAATGATATGTACAAAATGTGGTATATTTTTTTTAGAAATTGGAGCTAATTCAGTGTGGCTTGGATTTTATGTTCATAAAGAATGTTGAGAAATAAGGCAGGAAAGTTAAGTAAGTGTTGGTAAGGGCCTTGAAAATGATGATAAAGGGTTTGTACTTTAACCTGACGATAGTGAGAAAACAAGAGAAGTTTAAGATGGGGGCGAGATGGTGAGACTTGTATGATTGTGGCCCCAAACAGAGTTTTTGTTAATGGGGTAGGCAAGGTAGAGTAAACAAAACAAGGTAACTCTTGGGATAAGAGAGGTAAGAGAGGGAGGGGTCAATGATGGCATCAGCATAGTAGGACACCTAGAAGGACAATGAGATTAGGGATCTGGGTTGGCAGGAGAGACATAAGTGGTATGTGACACATTGAGTTGAAAGTGCTTGTGAGAGCTCTAAGTAGAACTACCTAGTAGACAGACAGATACAAAGATCTGCTGTGTTAGAGAAAAGTTGGAGGTTCAAAGTTTGACCTTTAGCATAGATAGGCTATTTGACATGAGTGTGCTGTGTACTGGAAATACAGAAATAATACAGTCCTCAAGAGATCTCATCTAGAGGAAAAAAAGATGAAACCAACAAATGTATGTAGAGGCATACAGAGAGTGCTATATGAGCAAGAGGAGAGACACCCAACTTGCATAAATTTATGTCAGATAATTCATTGCAAACAAATTAAGTTGAAAAGTAATGTATATACCTCATAGGTTTGATGCTGCTTTATGTTTTAGGTAACAGTCGACAAATGGGAACCTTTGTTGAACAACTTGGGGCATGTCTGTAGAAAACTTAAGTAAGTAAAGGAGAGCATTTTCAGACTTTGTGACTGAAAGTTTACTTTGTGACTGAAAGTTTACTTGGTTTTGTGTAGCCTTTTCCATATTTTTTTAAGGAGCTCTGGTGGCATAAAAGGAGCTGTGGTGATATAGTGCCTAAGGCATTTGACTGCTAACTAGAGGTTGGCGGTTCAAACCCACCAGCCACTCCACCAAAGGGAGATTGGGCAATCTACTTCCATAAAGATTTACTGCCTCAGAAACCCAAAGGGTGTTTCTGTGAGTCAGAATCGACTCAATGGCAGTGAGTTTGGGTTTTTTTTTTGGTTTTTTGTTTTTGCTAGCATAATGGTTAAAGCATTCACCTGCTAACCAAAAGGTCAGCAATTTGAACCTGCCAGCTGCTTCACGCAAGAAAGATGAGGCAGTCTGCTTCTACAAAGATTTACAGCCTTGGAAACCCCATGGGGCAGTTCTACTTTGTCCTAAAAGTTTGCTGTGAGTCAGAATTAACTTGATGGCAGTGGGTTTGCTTTAGTGGGTTTCCATATTTTTTATTTCATGAGGAGGCTCTTCAGCTTTCTTATTCTTGGCTGTTCAGATAAAATAAGCATAGAAAATGGTATTGTTCTTATTTATCTCTGTTGGTTTAATTTTATTTTGGAAATGTATATTAATTTAGAAATTATAATTATATTAAAAATTTTGTAGTGTTCAAAATTAATTTAGCAGAATTTAGATGGTAGGATCTAATTAAAACCATATTCATATTCTAACTCATTATTTCCTAGTAGACATTAGTTTTGTATTGTGATAAATAGATGGCAATTAAAAAATGGATTCATTGGTTAAATAAATTTGGGAAACTCTTAAGTTACATAAAATTTAACGAGTTTTTTATTGTAGGATTTCTTGGAGTCTTTCTTATGCATTTCCCAAACTCACATTTGGAAAATGCTGTAACATGTCACAAACTTAATTGAAAACAGAACCTTTTCTTCACAAAAGATTTTCTAGGGAAAGTTTTCCAGAGAACTTTGGGGAATATTGTTATGAATAACTTATGGACCTTAAAACAAAACTCCTTAGTTGTTTTGTTTTTAACCACTCCTGGTATTGAAAGTTTAGGGATGGGCCTAGGAGTCAAGGATTGGGGTTCTGGTTCCAGTCCCCCTCTAAGTATCAGAAGTAATACAACATGAATTAGCTTTGTAAATTTTCACCAAATCACAATTAAAAAAAAAAAAGTAATACAAGTATCCATGTAAGAGTCTCCTCAACTGACTGAGTGAGCATGCCAAGAAAATACATTTCAAGGACCTATTGAGATACATGGAAATGAAATATAGAGGAAAGTTACAGTCTAAGTTGTTATTCTGGCATAGGAAGATATTTCTTATATTTTTTTAATAAATAGTACTAATCTTGACTTAGGACTTCAGTCATTTTATTGT
Organism: Orycteropus afer afer; assembly: GCF_000298275.1. NCBI lineage: Eukaryota > Metazoa > Chordata > Mammalia > Tubulidentata > Orycteropodidae > Orycteropus > Orycteropus afer. The sequence goes on along the minus strand of NW_006921676.1, from coordinate 3,363,254 downwards.
CATCATTAATTATTTTCTCTCTCTTCTTCCCCTTTTCCTCTCCCTTCCACCTTTTGCTCCCTCCCTCTTTCATAGAAAGTATGATGAAGCATTGGATTACCACCGCCAGGCACTGGTGTTAATTCCTCAAAATGCATCCACCTACTCTGCTATAGGATATATACATAGCCTGATGGGCAATTTTGAAAATGCTATTGACTATTTTCACACAGTATGTCTTTTGTTTGTATCTGATGTTAAATCTGGTTAGCATTTTCTACTACTTTTTGAAAAGATCTTTACTAGGCAATGTTTTATTTCTTTACCATTTTAAAATTCTTTATACTACCTTGTATTTTATATTTTTCTTTGCATAGAAAAGCATACATATGTTTTGTAGTATTCATCAAATTCATCAAATGTGAGACTTGTCATAAATGTGCAATGAGTCATATAAATGTTCATTTGACCTGGTGTTAGATTTAGGCTGGAGAGTACAAAAATATCTGTCACACAGTAAAAGCCCTGTAGGAGCGCCAGTCTTTTATTCATGACTCTTATAATTAATTTGCTTAGATCAATTTAGTTGATGAACAAGATAATCTACATTTATCACAAAGAAAGAATCTCTCCACATACCCACATTGCATCGAATCTAAGACACCGATAATAAGTGAGATCACCTCAAAAAAGAAAAAAAAAAAATGCTGACAATTAAACTTTAACATAATACCTTGCTATCACTTAAATTTTTTACACTTAAGAGTGTTCTTTTGGGCATATTTAGACATAGGGTTTTATCAGATACTACTCCAGTACACATGAAAAGAAGAATACAAGTTAAATGAATGGATTATTCAATTCTTCAGCATCTGATGATTCTGAATCAGTGTTGTACACAGAGTACACAGATAATCAGTATTCTTTTTTCCCAAAATATTATCCCAGTGCCATCACACATATTCCATTCTTGATTTTCCTCCACACCATAGAAACTGTCCTGCATATTTTGATGTTTCCATTCTTTTAATCTTACTAAAAAGTGGCAACAGAAGGTTTTTAGACAACATCCAGGATTCATATATCTTCTTTAAGTGTTCCTTATATATATGGTTTGTTAACTAAAATGTCAATTGTCTAGTCTTGCTATCAAGCATAACAAGCAAATTCACACTGCACAGGAAGTGACATCCACATTGTGGCTGCTGCCTGGCCACAGCAATAGTAAGCCATCAATTGCAAGACACCCTGGTTTCAGAAATGTTAACGTTTGAAAAAATATGGGTCTTAGAATCAATGAAATAATGATATTGTAGGAAGAGGTAAACTATAAGTATATGTGAAATTTCAAATAAATTAATGGGTAGTAGATTCATAACTGATTTTCAAGGGTTGATTAAAAATGTTCAGGTGATTTTCTTAGATAGAGTCTCAAAATGCCACTTTGATAACCAAAACACTAAGCTAGTCAGAACTTGGGGCTAAGCAGCTTTTCTAATCTTGTGTAATCTTTCAAATGTGTGTATTTGAATATTGTATAATTTAATTTACCTTTCTTCTGTGATTTATTTAGTATGACTTAGAGGGCTTTTGTGAGATTAGAGTTTTTTAATCTTTTTGGAGGGGTAATTTCAAACATGGGAAAATAGTAAAATGAAACCCATTGTACCTATCACCAACTTCAACTGTTATTCTACTCAATCTTATTTTAGCTATCTCCCCAATAACAATACCTCTCTACTCCCACCTTTGTTTCCTTGCAGTATTTTTGAAGTGAATCAAATAGGAATATTTTTAAACAAAATATAAATATATATACATATATTTTCTTTTAATTACCATGCTGAATTTTTTTTTTTCCAGGCACTTGGTCTTAGGCGAGATGATACGTTTTCTGTTACAATGCTTGGTCATTGCATCGAAATGTACATTGGTGATTCTGAAGCTTATATTGGTAAGATTATAATTATTCTTACTGGCTTTGTCCCCCATTTTTAAAAATTTTTTCTCTTCATAGTCCATTTCTATTCAGATTTCTCATGTTCTTATTTAAGGTTCTAAGTTTATCTTCCTAACCCTTCTAACTACATTAATATCAAAAAATTCTAGTTATTTTGTAGAAGAATGCTGGAGGAAGTAATGACTCATCAACTGTCTATTCAGTTTGACATTGAGTACTTCCAGAATACTTTATAAGATATGTGTAAAGCACTGTGTTGTAGAAAGATCAATCTAATTACACAATGGAAAAATAAATCTTAGAGACATTTTTCTAATAAACTTGAATGAAAGAACTCTGGCCTTAATATGTCATAATTCAGGTAATAGCATAATGTTAATCTCCACATTTCTGTGGAATATTAGTAAGTGACCATTTATTCACTTAACTGACATAAAACTCTTTATGTTTGTAATGATAAGCAAATAATGAGATAATAGATCAAATTGCTGTAATTGGGCACTTATTTACTTATGATTTGAGGAGTTTGCATAAAGGTTAGAAAAGTAAGAACTGGACCTTGGGTAAACAAAGATATCTTTAACAGAACATAAAGCCATAAAAGGAAAGAAATGATAAATTGGACTTCAATAAAATTAACAACTTTTGTTCATTAAAAAAAAAACACTCAGCGTGAAAAGGAATGGCATAAACTCAAAGAAGTTACCCATAGAACTTGTATCTAGAATATTAAAAAAAAAAAAAAAAAAACCCACAAATCAGTAAGAAAAAGTTAAGCAACCCAATCATAAAATTGGCAAAATACTTGATCAGATGCTTCACAAAAGAGGATATCCATATTGATTAAGTAAAATGAAGATACTCAACATTATTACTTACCAGAAAAACTAAAACGATATGAAATGACATTGCACACCTACCAGAATGGCTAATGGTTAAAAGTACTGATACTTTAGTGGAACTCTCATATAATTGGTAATCAGTGGGGTTATAAATGGGTACAACCTCTTTGAAAAACTGTTTAGCATATTTACTTAAGTTAAAAACAAGCCTATTCTATCAGTTTTCTGTTGCTGCATAACCAGTTCAAAACTTAGTGGCTTAAACCAACAAAGGTGTATTATTTCTCACAATTCTATAGGTTGATTGGGTGGTTCTTTTGCTAGTCTCACCTGGTTCACTCATGCCCACCTGGTTCAGTCAGCAGGTGGCTTGACTGGGGACTACATGGTCTAAGATGGTCTCTCTCATGTCTGGGATCTCAGGCACAATAGCTGGAATAGCACTGTGTTGTAGAAAGACGCCCAGCTGGCCCAGCTAGGACAGCTGGACCTCTCTCCACATGGCTTTTATCCCAGACTGCATCATGGCATGGTGGTTTCAGGGTTCTAAAGAACAAGAACTGAGGCTTCACAATCTCTTGAGGCCTGACTTGAAAGTTAACAGCATCACCTCCATTACATTCCATTCATCAAAACAAGTCACATAATCATGATCGTCTCAAGTGACACAGAAAAGTCATTTGACAAAATCTAATACCCTTTTATGATAAAAACATTCAAGAAACTAGGAGTAGAAGGGAGATTCCTTGATATAATAAAGGTCATTTATGAAAATCCCATAAGCTAGCATCAGACTCAGTGGAAAAAATCTGAAAGCTTTCTTGTTAAGATTAGGAACAAAACAGGGATGCCTGCTCTCCATTGCTGTTCAACATTATACTGGAAGTCCTAGTCAGAGCAATTAGGCAAGAACATGATATAAAAGGTATCTGAATTGAGAAGAAACAAGTAAAACGAACCCTGTTTGCAGATGACATGATCCTATATGTAGAAAATCCCAAAGAATCCTCATGAAAGCAATTAGAACTAATAAATGAATTTAGCAAAGTTGCACTGTACAAGGTCAACACACAAAAGCCAGTTGTATTTTTATACATCAACAGTGGGCAAACTGAAAGGGAAATTAAGAAGAGAATTCCAGCAGACAGTATTTCTATATACATACTTGTATGTGTTAGAAGAATGTCCATATATATATAATAGAGCCAATGGGGCAAAGTGATGATAACTTCTTAGCCACAGCCAAACACTCTGAGGGAATGAGTCACTGAGCCTATTTATGGGCTCGGGACTGTGGTCTCAAGGGACATCAAGCTCAATTGGCGTAACATACTGCACAAAAACATTGCTTTACATCCTACTTTGGTGAGTAGCAACTAGGGTCTTAAAAGCTTGCAAGCAGACATCTAAGATGTAACAATTGGTCTATCCTTGTCTGGAGCAAAAATGAATGAAGAAAACCAAAGACACATGGAAAAAATTAGTCCAAGAGACTAGTAGACCATGTGAACCTCAGTCTACGTGACCCTAAATCTAGAAGAACTAGATGGTGCCTATCTACCACTGTCAACCACTTGGAAAGGGATCAAAATAGGAGGTCATAGATAGAGTGGGAGAAAAATGTGGAACAGAACTCAAAATTATAAAAGAAAAGACCAGGACTATTGGCTGAAACCCCTGAGACTATGGCCCCTAGTCATCCTTTGGGCCTGGAATTGAACTCACTCCTATGGCTTCCAGCTAAACAATAGACAGGCATATAAGGTGAACATTTATACCAGGTAGGCATACTCCTTAGAATAATCAACCATGGGAGATCAGAAGGACAGTATATACAGGGAGATAGCTCAGAGGGCAGGAATGCATATGAAAGAAGGACACAGGGAAAAGGTAACCACAGGGAGGAAGTGGGAAGTGAGCTGTTACATCATGGGGATTGCAGTCAATGTCATGAAACAAAACGTGTATGAACTGATGTATGGAAAATGAATTCGCTCTGGAACAGTACCATCTAAATGATTACAATACTTAGGAATAAGTATTTTAGGGAGGTGAAAGATGTGTACACTAAAAACTATAAAACATTGCTGGAAAAATTTAAAGGAGAGACTTCCGGTAAGATGGAGGAATAGGCAGACAAGTGACACAGACCCTCTACAACAAAGAAAAGAAAAAACAATTGACAGAGATACAGAAGATGATCCGGGAGCCCTGAGCTTTGAAAGGAACTATACAGAAGAAGATTAGGCACTAACTAGTGGAAAAACCTGAATGAAAACAGTGAATACAGAGACAGTCTGAGCTGCAGACTGTGAGCTACTCTGATAAATGGATAAATATATCCATTCAGGGACCAACAGCCTGAATATTTCCAAGTGGTGTTGGGACCTGAGAATTGACCTAAAGATCAGCCCTGGTCACCAAGGGCTGCAGGGACAACTGCACTGGTGGCCTATGACTAGGAAGTGAAACAGTAAGGTAGGAGACAACCTGAGCTGTTGACTTTCCTCTGTCTGGAGGGGGCAGCCATTTTGATTGCTTACACATGGCAGCCATTTTGAGTATTTAAAGTGACTGAGGATGCAGCCATTTTGAATGTTTATAAGTGGCAGCCATTTTGGATATTTAAAGTGACTGAGGGTGCAGACATTTTGAATGTTTACCAGCGGCAGCTATTTTAGATATTTAAAGCAACCGAGGGCACAGTCATTTTGAATCTTTACAAGTGGCAACCATGTTGGATTTTAAAGTGATAGCATTCTCATTAGGATTCCAAGGACCTAAGAATAGGCTCTGTTTGCCAAGGTCAACAGGGACAACAGGAAAGGAGACAGGTGGTGAGTGTATAAGTGCTGTGAACTAGTGAATAGAGGAGCACAGCACAGTACTCTGCTTGCGTAGATAACATACAAAGAAAATGAAAATCGTGGGCAAGTCACTCCAATAATTAAATATAACCACCAATTAAATATAAAAACAAAAACGTCACAATGCCTTAGAGACAACAGAGCATCACAATTCACACAAAGAAGCAAGATAAAGCAGGAGAAACAAGGGACCAGGATACAGACCCAAAACACATCCCTGAGGAAGATACAGCATTGGAACTCCCTGATAAGGAATTCAAAAGAATTATATTTAGGTATCTTCAACGAACTGAGAGAAAGATCAAGGAAAACACAGAGAAAACCCTAGAACAATTTCAAAAGACAATTCAAGAACAAAATGACAAAATACATGAAAAATTAGAAATGTTACAAAATCTACACACAGAAATCCAGAAGATTAATACTAAATTTTCAGAAATAGACAAGACATTGAATGGGCAAAGGAGCAGAATTGAATCAATGGAAGACAGAATTAGGGAGATTGAAGACAAATACCTGAACACTACTTTGGAAAGGGATAAATCAGAAAAAAGATCAAAACAAAATGAAGAAAGCCTAAGGTTCCTGTGGGATACCATCAAAAGGAATAACCTATGTGTAATCAGAATTGCAGAACAGGAAGAGACAAATAAAACCACAGAGAAAATTGTTGAAGATGTGTTGAATGAGAATTTTCCTGGTATGATGAAAGATGAGAATATATCCATTCAGGAAGTCCAGTGAACCCCAAACAGGATAGACCCCAAAAGAAAATCACCCAGACATATCATCAAACTCACCAAAACCAAAGACAAAGAAAGAATCATGAAAGCAGCATGGGAAAAACAAAAAGTTACCTACAAGGAGCAACCAATAAGACTGAGCTCGGATTTCTCGACAGAAATGACACAGGTGAGAAGACAATGGGATGGTATATATAAAACATTGAAAGAGAAAAATTTCCAACCAAGAATTATGTACCCAGCAAAATTGTCCCTCAAATATGATGGTGAAATTAGGACATTTTCAGATAAGCAGAAACGAAGGGAATTTGTTAAAACCAGACCAACCTTACAAGAGATGCTAAAGGGAGCCCTTTGGACAGAGAACCAACAATAACTGACCATTAACACACATGATGATATAACCTAGAAACCAACCCAGCTCTGGAAGAACCCAAAGTTAATTAGTCTTCCAGGTTTTTAAACAGGGAATCAGAGATGTCAATTGACAAATGAGGACAACTACAAACCAAAAAGAGGGAAAAAACTGTGTCATTACAGAACTTCTAGATGGTAGGGAAGTCAAGACAACTACAAGATAGAATGGACTGTTCTAAGCCTGGAAAGAAAACTATAAATCACAGGGTAACCTCAAAGAAAATTATAAACCTTCACATCAAAATAAAAAAGAGGGCCAGCATAAATATTCAGCAAATACTAAAACAGTAGCAGTGAAGGAAGTGATTACACAATTCATGAACAAAATGAGCTCAGCATAGAAAATTATATGGAACAAAGAAATTGACACCACGAAAAAGCACATAACAAAAATGACAGCAACAAATTCATATTTGCTGATAATTACATCTTTGGCAAAGGACTTATCTTCAAGATTTATAGAAAACTCCCAACGCCTCAACACCGAAGGAATTAACAATCCAATTGAAAATGAGCAGAAGACATGAATAGACACTTCACCAAGGAGGATATTCAGGTGGCCAGCTAATACATGAAGAGACGCTCACAATCATCGGCCATCAGAGAGATGCAAATCAAAACAACAATGGATATTGTCTTACCCCAGCACTGATGGCAAGGTTCAACGAGACAGAATATAACAAATGCTGGTGGGATTGTGAAGTGATAACAACCACTGTGGAAAGCAATATGGCGATTCCTTAGAAAGCTGGAATTGGAGGTACCATTTGACCCAGCAATCCCATTACTAGGTATATATCCTAGAGAGGTGAGAGCCAGGATAGGAATAGATATATGCACATCCATGTTCACTGCAGCACTATTTACAATAGCAAAAAAGAGGGAAACAACGTATGTGCCCATATTCAGAAGAGTGGATGACCAAACTCTGGTACATACACATACTGGAATGCTATGCAGCACTAAAGAATAATGTAGAGTCTGCAAAACACCGCATAACATGGATAAACTTGGAGGACATTATGCTAAGTGAAATAAGTCAATCACAGAAGGACAAATACACTATTAGTTCATTGTTGTGGAGGGTCAAGGAAAGGTTTATATATGGAGGGAAACCTTCTTTGTTAATTGCCAGGGGTAAGAGGGAAGGGAAGGGAACACTGAGGGGAAAAAAAAAAAGCATTGACCCATGTCACTTTAGTTTTGTGTATTTCACTGTACATAAATTATATTTCAATAAAATGCATTTAAAAAAAATTAAAGGAGACCTAAATGAAAGATATTCTGTGTTCATGGACTGGCAGACTAATATTATAGATGTCAGCACTACCCAGTGATCTTTAGATTGAATGCAATGCCTATCAAAATTTCCTGCAGAAATGGAAAAGCCAGTCCTCAAACATATATGGAACTGCAGGTGCCCTTGATTGGTTAAAGGAAACTTGAAAAAGGACGAAGTAGGAGGATTCACTCTTCATGATTTCGAAACACACTGGGAGCTTCAGTAATCAAAACAGTCTGTGTATAATAATAGACACATAGACCAAAACCAAAAACCCCAGACTCATTGCCATGCAATCAATTCTAAGTCATGATGACCCTATGCCACAGAGTAGAACTGCCCCATATGGTTTTCAAATCCATAAATCTTTATGGAATTCATATCAATTCCATAAATTTTTATGGATGCAGACTGCCACATGTTTCTCCTACAGAGCAGCTGGCAGATTCAAACAGCCAACTTTTTGGTTGTCAGCCAAGCACTTAACCACTGTGCTACTAGGGCTCCTACACAGACCGGTGAAATAGAATCAAGAGTCCAGCTATGGGTAGTTGTTTTTGAGAAGGATGTTAAGTCCATCCAGTGGTGAAAGAATAATCTCTTCAATAATAGTCCTGGGAGAATTAGAGCTCTGCTGGCATAGTAACGCGTCTGGCTGCTAACCAAAAGGTCAGTGATTCAAACCCATCTGCCACTCTGCAGAGAAAGATGAGGCAGGCTGTTTCTGTAAAGATATACAGGCTTGGAAACACTGTGGGGGCAGTTCTATTCACTATGAGTCTGAAGTAACTTGATGGCAGTAGGTCTTAGTTTTGAGGGCAACTGAATCTCTACCTACAAAGAATGAAGTTGGGCTATTCCTCACACCATATATGAAAATTAAAATACATCAATGTCATAAATGTAAGAACTAAAACCATAAAACTCAGAATAACACAAATAATTAATGCTTTGGGTCATACTTTTTGACAATGAGTTCTTAGATATGATATCAAAAGCCCAGGCAAATGAAGGAAAACATAAATTGGACTTCATCAAAATTAAAAACTTTTGTGCATCAAAGAACTTTATTAACAAAATGAAGAGACAAACTACAGAATGGGGTAAAATATTTGGGAATCATAGATAAGTGTTGAATATTGAGAACATTTATATAAAGAACTCCTACAGCTTGACAGCAAAATGACAAACAATGCAGTCAAAAAATGGGCAAAAGACTTGAATAGACATTTTACCAAAATAGATACACAAATGGTCAAAAACACATGAAAAGATGTTCTACATCATGAGTCGTTTGTTGTTGTTACGTGCCGTCGAGTCAGACCCGACTTCTAGGGACTCCTCCTTGGGTTTCCAAGGCAGTATCACTACGGAAGTAGATTGCCCAACCTTCCTCCCAGGGAGTCATTAGAGAAATGCAAATCAAAAACCCACAATGAGATAGTATGGCATATTCACTAGATGGCTGTTATCAGAAAAACAAAATAACACATGTTGATGAGGATGTGGAAAAATTGGAACACTTGTTCATTGCTGGTGGGAGTGTAAATTGGTACAGCTGTTGTTTGGCAGCTCTTTGGGAAGTTAAAAATTTAATTACTATTGTTGTTGTTATGTGCCCTTGATTACTATATGATCCAGCAATTCCTTTCCTAGGTGTAAAGCCAAAGGACTTGAAAGCAGGTACTCAGATAGTTGTATATGAATGGTCATTATAGTATTATTCTTGATAGCTAAAAGGTGAAAACAACTCATGTCTGTCAGGAGGTAAATGAATAAATAAAATGTGTTCTATACATACAATGGAATACTATTTAGTCATAAAGAGAAATGAAGTTCTGATACATGCTATGACATGGATGAACTTTGAAAACATACTGATGAAATGAGCCACAGAAGACATATGCTGTGATCTCACTTATATGAAATATCTGGAATCAGCAAATACAAAGAGACCGAAGTTTATTAGTGGTTACCAGGGCAGGTGGGAGGGGGAAATTGGAAGGAATTACTTAAGAAGTACTGTGTTTCTGTTAGATAAGGAAAAAATTTGGAAATGAATAGTGGTGGTGGTTCAACAGGGTGAACATAATGTTACTGATTTGTACACGTGAAACTAGTTGAAATGGCAAAATTTTTATTAGATAATTCCCCACAATGAAAATTTAAAAAAAAAAAAACTAAGAATCTCGTCACAAAAGCATAGATTAGTGGTTGTTTGATGTTGTGTATAGGGATTTTGGGGGGATTAGAGAAGGCCTAATAATAGGTACAGCATTTCTTTTTGAGATGACAAAAATGTTCTAAAATTGATTGTGGTGATGGTTGCACATCTCTGAATATACTAAAAAACAAACAGACATTGAATTGTTTACTTTTAAATGGGTGAATTGTATGGCTTGTGAATTATATACTAATAAAGCTGTCATATATGTTGAAGAAAAGCAAGTCACATAATTAAGCTTGGAGTCAGCATGGGAAGGACTGTGAAAGGATTTGTATATTTGGAGATGTGATTCACTGCAGAATATTAATGTAATCTACCATATTGATATTATGATGTAGCAATTCATAGTGGTACCTAACTGAAAACAACCCAAATGCCCACCAACAGAATGGAAAAATAAATTGTGGTATATTCAGGCAATAGAAAATTGCATCAGAGTTAAAAGAACTTACTGAATCATGAAGTAACATGGGTGAATCTCATTCTGTCAAAAAAAGAATATATACTGATTAATTCCATTTGTAAGAAGATTAATGTAAACAAAACTAGTCAATGTTAGAAAAGTCAGAATGATGATTACTTCTGGCTTGGGAAAGGTGGCAGTATTAACTAGGAAGGGGCACAAGGGAATTTTCTAGGTGCTGGAAATATTCTCTGTTTTGGCCTGATGGTAATTATGTGGATACATACATATTGCTAGGGTAATTTACTGTTTGTATGTTATAGCTCACTTTATAAAAATTAAAAATAAAAGAAGTTTGAGCTCTGACACTGGATAGACCCTAGGTCATCTCAGCTCTGCCACTCAGTAGCTCTGTGATTTTGGCATGAGTCTGAGCCTCATTTTCCCCATTTATTCAAGGAATAGTTGTGAGGCTTAAATGCAAAATATATGTAAGGCTAAATAAGATCTAGGAGCTCTGGTGGCACAGTGGTTAAACCATTGTGTGGTTAACCAAAAGGTTGGTGGTTCAAACCCACCAGCTGCTCCATGGGAGAAAGATGAGGCAGTCTGCTTCCATAAACCCTATAAGGAAACCCTACAAGGCAATTCTACTCTGTCCTATAGGATCACTAGGAGTTGTAATCAGCTCCATCGCAGTGAGTTGGGTTTGGTTTAAGTAAGATCTGGAAATACAGTAGGAGCTCTGGTGGTATAGTGCCTAAGGTTTGACCACTAACCAGAAAGCTGGTGGTTCAAACCCACCAGCCACTCTTCAGAAGGAAGATTGGGCAGTTTACTTCTGTAGTGATACTGTCTCGGAAACCCAAGGAAGGATTGCTGTGAGTCAGAACCAACTGGACAGCAGTGAGTTTCGTTTGGTTTTTGCAAATACAATAATGAGTAAGATAGGCATGTTCTCTGTTCTTGGAGAGGGAATGTTCTTACAAAGGAGATTTCCTAGTTCATTGTTCATTAAAATAAAAGAAAGCTTGCATGTCATTATCTGCCAAAACACTATTACTGAAACCTGTTAGTTTGAACTATGTAAAATTATTGTTTCTTGAAGGTCAGAAACGATTGAACCTAATATATCTATTCAAAGTCTCTTTTATCATCATTCTTATGATTTTGATATGTGGAAAATATGTTTTCCTTCATTGTGGTTTCTGTATGCACAAGATTAATGGCTGTGCCCAACAGGCATATGACAAACAGCCCTTATCTGTAACTGCTAACAAAACAGCGTAACTCCATTAGTATTCCAATGGGCTCATGGAGGAATGTGAAGACTGAGCCACACTGGTGCTGAAACTGCGCATGCTTCTAAAAGCCTTCCCAACTTCCCCCTTGTTGATGATGGAAAATAAAAGGAAGAAAAACATTAGAAGAGAGGATAAAAGGTTTTTGGTTTATTTTTTAATGGGAAATAGAATGACTTTTTTCCTTCTGTTCTAAATTTGTGCTCTTAAAAGCGCAGTTTGACTTAAATGATGGAGGCATTGCTATGTAATGTTGGAAAGGACAGATGAATGGATGGATTTCATATTCTAATTATGGCTTTTTTTCTTTTTAGGAGCAGACATTAAAGACAAATTAAAATGTTATGACTTTGATGTACATACAATGAAGACACTAAAAAACATTATTTCACCTCCGTGGGATTTCAGGGAATTTGAAGTAGAAAAACAGACTGTGGAAGAAACAGGGCTTGCACCACTAGAAACCTCAAGAAAAACTCCAGATTCCAGGCCTTCCTTGGAAGAAACTTTTGAAATAGAAATGAATGAAAGTGACATGATGTTAGAGACCTCTATGTCAGACCACAGTACGTGATTCCAGACGGTAGTCCAGATTCCATTTAGCTATAGTATAGGTTAGTATTTTCTCACATCCTTGTCATGTTTTAAGAATTTCCTATTTTTCAACATGAATCCCAATGTCTACATTTAGGAGCAGAGATGTGCCTTTAAGACTGGATAGCACACCTTTGCAACAGATGTTTTCTGGCTTTCTGATCCTGCAAAATAGTTACGTGTAGTAGAATAAAGAATAATAAAATTGCTATTTATTTGATTCATTGATTTGTAGAAGACAGCTTCTCTGAAAATCAGTTTTAAATCATTTGATAGCTTATTATCTGACTTGTAGGGGGTGGCATGAAGAGGACCCTTTACCACTCTAAAAACCACAGTAGTTCTTCACTGTGGCTCCTTTGTTCCATTTAGAAGCTGCTTTAGCTGTGACTATATCTTTCTATTCCCTCAGAATAAAAGTGATGCCCTACTTCAAGATCTAATCTTAAGGAATTTAATCTGGTTCCTGGCTCATAGTCAGAATCTTCTAGAATTTATTGAGTATCTTATATTTGAACAGCCCCTAGATGTGAAGTTGCCTCCTGACGAATATCTTTGTCCATGGATGGCCACATGGGGCTTGTGGTACAATGCTTTTCGGTTTGCCTAAGTTATCTTAGGATGCACAACTGAATAATTTGCCTAGTCTACCTCTGTGAAGCCGTTTGTGAAAGAGGCTTTTGTCTTTATGAATCATAACGTCTCAAGGGTGTAACCATTTTTACAAACAAATTGTGTTGTTAGGTGCTGTTGTCTGCATATTGCAGGTTGTTAATGAGTCTTCCTCCGATCCTGATGCCACACTCTTCATATAGTTCAGCTTTTCGGATTATTTGCTCAGCATACAGATTGAATAAGTATGGTGAAAGGATACTCCCTTCCTGATTTTAAACCATGCAGTATCCCCTTGTTCTGTTTGAATGACAGCCTCCTGGTCTATGTACAGGTTCCTCATGAACACAATTAAGTGTTCTGGAATCTCCCATTCTTCCCAATGTCATCTGTAATTAGTTGTAATCCATACAATTGAATGCTTTTGCATAGTCAATAAAGCACAAGTAAACATCTTTCTGGTATTCTTTGCTTCCAGCCAAGATCCATCTGACATCAGCAATGATACCCCTTATTCCATATCCCTTTTTGAATCCAGTTTGCATTTCTGGAAGTTCTCTGTCAATACACTGCTGTGACCGTTTTTGAATTATCTTCAGCAGGATTTTACTTGCGTGTGATATTAATGATATTGTCGGTAATTTCCACATTCTATATGATCACCTTTCTTTGGAATGGATACACATACGGATCTCTTCCAGTCAGTTTGGCCAGGTAGCTGTCTTCAAATTTCTTGGCATAGTGAGTGCCTTCAGTGCTGCATCCATTGGTTTAAACATCTCGATGGGTATTCCATCATTTCCTGGAGCCTTGTTTTTTGCCAATTCATTCAGTGCAGCTTTGACTTCTTTCTTTAGTACCATTGGTTCTTGATCATATGCCACCTCCTGATATGGATGAACATCGACCAGTTCTTTTTAGTACAGTGACTGTGTATTCCTTCCATCTTCTTGTGATATTTCCTGTATCATTCAGTATTTTGCCCATAGAATATTTCAGTATCGCAATTTGAGGCTTGAATTTTTTCTTCAGTTCTTTCACCTTGCAAAATGCTGAGAGTGTTCTTCCCTGTTGGTTTTCTAACTTCAGGTCTTTGCAAATGGAAGAAGCATTTACTATTTCATTATAGTAATTGGCTTTGTCTGGTCGAGCTACTCTTTGAAATCTTCTATTCAGCTCTTTTATCTTGTCATTTCTTCCATTTGCTTTCTCTATTCAAGAGCAAGTTTCAGAGTCTCTTCTGACATCCATTTTGGCATTTTTTTCCATTCTTTTTAATGGTCTTTTGCTTTCTTCATGGATGGTGTTCTTGATGTCATCCCATAACCCGTCTTGTTTTCAGTCATTGGTGTTCAGTGCATCAAATCTGTTTTTTAGATGGTCTCTAAATTCAGGAGGGATATAATCAGGGTCATATATCAGGGTCATATTTTGGTCATATTTCCTCATCTTTGGCTTTGGTGGTTGGTGCGTAAATTTGAATAATAGTAGTATTAACTGGCATTCCTTGTAGGGGTATGGATGGTATCCTGTCACTTCGGGATAGATCTTGAAACATTTTTTGTGACAATGAGTGCCATGCCATTCCTCAATTTGTCATTCCCGGCAGAGTAGACCATAGGGTTGTCTGATTCAAAATGGCCAAAACCAGTCCATTTTAGCTCACTAATGCCTACGATATCAATCTTTGTGTGTTCTATTTCATTTTTGGCAACTTTCAATTTTTCTAGATTCATACTTCGTACATTCCATGTTTCAGTTATTAATGGATGTTTGTACCTGTTTCTTCTCATTTTGGCTCATGCCGCATCAGCAAATGGAGGTCCCGAAAGCTTTACTCCATCTACATCATTAAGGTTGGCTCTACTCTGAGGAGGGAACTTCCCCAGTCCTATTTTGAGTGCCTTCCAACCTGGGGGGCTCATCTTCTGGCACTATATCGGACAGTGTTTCAAGGCTATTCATAAGATTTTCACTGTCTAATTCTTTAAGAAGTGGATGGCCCCTTCTTTCTTCTGAGTCTGTCTTAGTCTGGAAGCTCTGCTGAAACCTGTCCACTATGGGTTATCCTGCTAGTGTCTGAAATACCATTGGCATAGCCTCCAGCCTAACAGCAACACACACAGGCCACCACAGTATGACAAACTGACAGACAAGTGGTAGACAAATATGTTAGCTTTTAAAATAATCTACTAACTTGGGTGACAGTGGGGAATACCAGCTGTAATCTGACATAAATATGGATGAATCCTCTACCAACTTCACTTCCATTTGCAAGTAACACTGTGATTTCCTTGGTTTCATCACTAACCACCCATTTAAACTACAAGCTCCTCCTCCCACACTATGTGATATGACTGTTGTTTTTAGAATATGTTACTGTGTAAATTTGTTTTATGCTTTTACATTCTTAAAATATGTAAATTTGTGTAAAGCATTTTCCTTCATTTATAGGGATGATGGTCCATAACCACAATACAGGCTTTTACATTTTGAATTCTCAACCTGTTACCACAACAGAAAGTAATTTCTCCATCTTTCAGGTCTTGACAGCTTCTGTTTTATATATAATTCTTTTATCTTAAAAGATAATATCCAGAGGAAGCACTTCTGTAATGTTGTTCGTGGACTGAGGCAGTGGTACATGTAGATGTAAATGCAGAGTCTTCCTGTTAGTCTGTGGAATACCACCTATAGTCAAATATATAGATTCAGAGTAATGTCTTAATTAGAATGAAGTTAAGCATTGGGTCTTTATAAACAATATGATAGTTTCTTTGCTATTTTCTTTTTTCCAAATATGCATCGATTTCCATGTATTTATTTTTTGTTTAATTGGATGTGTAATCTATCGAGAACTGCTAAGTCCTGGGAATGCATCTGTGAGCAAAGATGGACCTGGTCCTTTTCCTCAGAGAGCATGTACTCTGAAATGAAATACAGATATTCAACAAATTATAAGTGCAGCATGAAGAGTGTTGCACATGGAAACCCCAGGTGCACCCAGAGCATGTAGCACGTTCATCTGTGTGTGTGTGTGTGTGTTGGAAGAGTTGGAGAAAGGGATGGTCATTAAAGGTCTCTGAGGAAGTGATTTGAGCTATGCTAAGTCATAAAGAATTAGGTCTGTGTGGATATGAGGTGGTTGTTGTTGTTATGTGCTGTCGAGTCAGACCCAACTCATCGACCCCTCCTTGGGTTTCTGAGGCAGTATCACTGTGGAATTAGATTGCTCAACCTTCCTTCCAGGGAGCAGCTGGTGGATTTGGACCTCCAGGCTTCTGGTTAGCAGTCAAGTGCCTTAGGCACTATGCCACCAGAGCTCCTGGGTGTGAGGTAGGTGGGAACAAATAGATTGACATTCCTGTGGGGGTGGAATAATCCTGAATGGCTGGAGCAGAGACTGGCTGAGCAACAGGCAAGTAGGGGGCAGGATGGAAGCCTTGTAATTGTTACCAAGGATTTCTATTAAGGGGTTGTAAGTAGAGATGTATCATCTATGTGTTTTTAAATGACAATTCTGGCTGCCATAGAATAGGTTAGAATTAGATACACAGAAGCTAGTAAGCTAATGTTAAATGAGATATGATATTGACTTAATTCATGTTGGTGGCAGTGGAACTGGGGAAAATGGGCAGGATGACAAAGAGATTTAGAAAGGGCTAATGCAAAAGAGGGAGCTCTGGTAGTATAGTGCCTAAGGCATTTGACTGCTAACCGGAAGGCTGGCAGTTCAAACCCACCAGCCACACTTCGGAAGGAAGGTTGGGCAATCTATTTCTGTAGTGATACCATCTCGGAAACCAAGGGGTCGCTTTGAGAACGTTGCTGGGTGGTGCAAACAAGTTTGCCCTTGTCAGGTAACTGAGAGGTTGATGATTCGAACATATGTAGCAGCACCACAGAAGAAAAAGACCTGACAATGTCCTGTAAAGATTATAGCCATGAAAACCCTATGGAGAAGTTCTCTGTAACACATGAGGTTATAGAATTGACTTGATGGCACAAGACAAAACAACAATGCAAAAGAGGCAACTTGATTATAAAAATTTCCTCAAGTGCATAGAACTTAATTTTTTGCTTTGTTGACATAATGATTATGAAGATCTTATGAATAGGTTTTTCTACTTTGAGAAGATACTAAATCTCTCATAGCTGCTAAACTGACAAACCTCCCTTGTGTAGGTAAACAACTCAAATTTTCTTAAAAGTAGACCTGAAACTCAAATACAACTTCCCACTTTTTTTAAGTCATTCCACTAAAGAGGTAGAATTATGTTTCTTTTTTTTTTTAAAAAAAAAAAAGTCCTTCCTTTCCAGTACTCTTAATCCTAACATCAGAGGACACATTACCCTACTTTTTCATAGATGGGTACAATTTTTCCAAGACATTTATTCATAGTATCATTGGCAAACAAGGTATTGTACACAAATTTAGTTTCCAGGCACCTGAAACAGTCCCGTCAACACCAAAACTTTTCATCTTAACCTTTCTAAAATGTATTCCATATACTTCCTATCTTCTTTAGCAGAATAATAATAGCTCTCCATGTGCTGGTCTAGTCAATGTTGTAAGTAAAGCTTTATTACCCCTGCTGTACAGATGAGGATTCTGAGGTATAAGTTCTGTAATTTGTCCAATATCACACAGCCAGCAGGTGGCACTTTTGTAATGTAAAGAGTTGACATGCAAATTTTGTTCTCTATCTCAGTTTAACCTTCTCCTCACTTACTATCTCATCATCAGACATTTCATGTTTATGACGATAGTAGAGAATCTACTCTCTGACTGTTTTCTGCATAAACGACATACATCTGGCAGTAATGAATACCAAGGTTCAGGGCGAACGCTGGCGGTGATGGTTAAGGTGTGTCAACTTGGCGGAGCCTTGATTCTCAGTTTGGCAGTTCTGTAATAATCATCCTATATTTTGTAATCTGATGTCATCATTCTTCATTTTAGCAAAATGCCTATTTTCACATAACAACCTAGTCTTTGGAACCTAAACATGTCGATAAGTGAGGAGTGGGTGTCTCAGATTCACCACAGTGTTAGTCGCTGCATTAGATTTCAAGCAATAATGAACTTAGAGACCATATGAGTTGCTTACGGAAGGTTGGGCAATCCTACATCCGTAGTGATACTGCCTCGGAAACCCAAGGAGGGGTCGCTATGAGTCGGGGTCGACTTGACGGCACATAACAACAACAACACCACTGCTATTTAAATTAATGGTTTTGAGTTTCCATTTTTCTTTCTAGTAGGGTGTTTTTTTTTTTTTTTTTTGTCTGTTGGACGTAACATGTTTATGCTTTCCCTCTTTTTAGCTGGGACTAGATAGAACAAATGACTGAACTTAATTATTTTTAACATAAATAAAAATAAAGGTATTCTATCCTCGGAAGGAAGGTTGGGCAATCCTACTTCCGTAGTGATACTGCCTCGGAAACCCAAGGAGGGGTCGCTATGAGTCGGGGCCGACTCGACGGCACATAACAACAACAACAACAATTAATAAACTGCTGAGTTTTTACATTTATCTTGCCTGCCCAGAAGTTGTTTTTTCATTTTATTTTCTCTTTGATCATCTGTAATGATTTTTGAGATTTGTGAATACTGACTCCTTGTAAGTGACCCATTGCTGAATTGACAGTGCTTGAAGATTTGAAAGGCAAAAGCTTCAGGGAATTTGACTAAGTTGCATTTCAGAACAGCAGTAATGTTAACGCCAATGTTTGTAGTTTCAGAGAGTGTAAAGAAAACGTCTAATTGTGTGCCAAGTATTGTTTCTGTACTTAACCAATTATCCAATATCTCATAATGTTGCATATTGCTGTTGTTGTTAGGTGCTGCCAAATTAACTTATAATGACCCCATGTGACAGCAGAATTGCTTCCATAGGGTTTTCTAGTCTGTAATCTTTAAAGGAACAGATCTCCAGGTCTTTCTTCCACTGAGCTGCTGGGTGGGTTTGAACCACCAACCTTTCAGTTAGCAACTGAACTACTTAACTGTTTGTGCCACCAGGGCTCCTTATGTTGTGTAGTTTCCTGCAGTGTGCCCTTGCCAATTAAAAAAAAAAAAAAAAAAAAGCCATGTTGTTATCTTCAAAGGGAAATTTGAGGTGAAATGCTATAATCACCAGCTTCTTCAAATCATTGCCATCTACCAATTAGATAACGGGTTGCTATGTAAAATGTAGTCTCTCTATGATAATCATTTACATCATGGCCATATGTATGCACAGAAGTAAAAGACTAGTGCTTAGTTAAGCAAAGGTAAAGTTACCTTCTATATTCATTCTGGAATTTGGAGATTATTTGTTACCACTCTGTTTTGGCTATAAAGTTCTGTACACACATAAAATGAAACATTTTAATAGGCCGGGTAATGTGTAAGAAGCTTTATTTTCTTTGTAATATGCTTATTTTTTCATGTAAAATCACGAGCTTATAAGTATATTTTGTTCACTGTGTCTTGGAATAAGATTTTATTTAAAGAATATTTTCATCTAGCAAAACTGAATCATAAAATTCTATGATTCTTGTGAAACTATCAACATTATTTGTGAGTAATAACAAGGTGAAAAATCAAGGGGTCTTAAATAGTGGTAATTATTAGTTGGGAAAAAAAATTGGACATTTGGCTAGTTAGATTTATAAGAAACACATTCATGCTATTTGGAAAGAAATGAAAGTTGATTTTTTAACAGCTTTATTCAGATATAATTCACACACCATACAGTTCACCCATTTAAAGATTACAATTCAGTGGTTTTAGTATATGCAGAATTGTGAAACCATCACGTTCATTTTAAAACACTTTCATCACTCCAAAAAGAAACCCATACCCATTAGCAGTCACTCCCTTTCTCATCCCTTCCAATCATATACAACCACCAATCCTCTTTCTATATCTAGTGATTTGCCTATTACAGATATATCACATAGAGTGTACCATACAATAAGTGGCCTTTTATGACTGACTGCTTTCATTTAGCATAGTATTCTCAAGTTCAAGGTAATGTAACATGTATCAGTACTTTATTTCTTTTAATGGCTGAATACTATTCCATATAATTTCCCAAAGCAGCTGCACCATTCTGTATTCCCACTAGCACTGTATGAGGATTGCAATTTCTCCACATACTCTTCAATACTTACTGTCTTTTTTGGTTCTAACCATTCTAGTGAGTGTGAAGTGGTATCTCATTTAATTTGCATTTCCCTGATGACTGATAATATTGAACATCTTTTCATGTGCCTTTTTGCCATTTAGATATCTTCACTGGAGAAATGTCTATTCAGATCTTTTTCATGTTTTGAAATTGAGTTGTTTCTCTATTTACTTTTAATAATTCTTTGTATATTTTAGATACGTCTATTATCAGATATATGATTTGCAGATATTTTCTCTCATTCTGTGGGTTGTCATTTCATTTTCTGGATAATGTCCTTATAAGCAAAAAAAAAATTTAATTTTGATGTGGTCCAATTTGTTTGTTATTGCTTTTATTGCTGTTGTTGTGCTTTTGGTGTCATATCTAAGAAAAAGTTGCCTTTTCCAAGGTCATAAAGATATACTCCCAGGTTTTCTTCTAAGTGTTTTATAGTTTTAACTCTTACATTTAACTCTCTGATCCATTTTAATGGTTTTTTTGTGTGTATGGTAGGCATCCAACTTCATTCTTTTGTATTTGGATATCCAGTTATCCCAGCCCCATTTGTTGAAGACTGTTCCTTCTCCATTGAATTGTCTTGACATGCTTGTCAGAATCAGTTGACAATAGATGTAAGGGTTTATTTCTAGACACTCAATTCCATTCAGTATACAGGGACTATACTGTAGATATTTTGAAGGAAAGAAAAAAATGGGCCAAGTCATATGAAAAAGACAAATTTGACATGATACTTACCCTGACAGAGTTTATGTTTTGTATATTCCAGGAAACGTGAGTACCTGTTAGGTAGATACAGGCCTGGGCTGGGGATACAGAGTTGAATGCAGCACTGCTTGAAAGTGAAGTCCCAGTTCTGGGTAGGAGTTACACAAAAAGTACCTCTCTCCTTAGAGTACAAAGTAATAAATAGAGAAATGGAGATATGCTCAAGGTTCTGTGGAAGCTCAAATGACGGGCCCTCACTTTGACTGAAAGGGTGTTCATTTGGTTTGAGAGCTTCAGAAAGGTGGACAGAGCATTCTAAGCAGAGGGCATAGCATGAGTCATGGCTTTGTAGTGGTGGTGGTGATGGCAGTAGTGGATAAAATAGGAACACAAGAAATATAAGACATTGCATATGATTTGACCTAATGAAAAGTGGGGATGAGTTCTTGCCTCCACTTGATAATTTTTGTAGTCTTTGCAGTAATAAAAGAATTTCTTTAAAAATTCCTCTAATAAGATTCTTACAGACAAGAAGTATGAGGTTCAGAACCCCTCTTATTTTCCCAATCTGGAAACATTACTAAAGAAGTAAAATCCTGAGTGATAGTTTAATCTGAAAAATACTTAGAAATTAGGGAATACCTGCAAATAAATTGAGAGCAGTTTTTTAAAAAAGATATTCAAAATATATGTTCTGTGTTTAAAGACTGCTGAAACATTCCACATTTTAAAATGAATTCTTGCCGCTTTTTCCCCCCATCAGCAACTCCTTTTTCTGCTCCTACTTCCTACCCAAACTATATATTGAAAGATTTTGTCTGGCAATTACATTTTCCCACTTTGTATCAAAGATAACATTTGATTAGTAAACTACTGCCATCAAGTTGATTGCAACTCATGGACAGTAAAGGAAAAAAAGCGTAGTGCCTAAGGCCCTTGACTGCTAACCAGAAGGCTGGCAGTTCAAACCCACCAGCCACTCCTTAGAAGGAAGGTTGGACAATCTACTTCCATAGTGATACTGCCTTGGAAACCTAAGGAGGGGTTGCTATGAGTCGGGGCCAACTCAATGGCACTTAACATCTTCCTTCTGAGAGTGGCTGGTGGGTTTGAACCACCAACCTTAGCAGTCAAATGCCTTAGACACTGTGCCACCAGAACTCCTCTTTGATTAACATAGCTATATCACATACTAAATTGATTTGAGACAAAAGAAACTGTTGACCTAGGCTGTGCCGCCTTATCACACATTTCTATAGGATTCCTTTAGATTTTATGAATTATTGAAAACAGCACCTAGTTCCTTTGTGAGGTGTTGAGGGAATTCAGCTTTGGAACTGCTTTGAGTCTTTTGATCCATTTAAAATAATCACATTTCAAATGTGTTCATAGATAGTGGTTAAAGGATAAAGTTTTGGATTTAGTTAAGACGCCTGGATTTACTTCATTTATCTAACAATGATTCTTAAGTCTATTAATCTCTTAATGCCTCAGTTACTCCATCCTCTAGTTGTTTTGTGTGTGTGTGTGTGTGTGTGCACGCGTGCACTTGAAACTTGAAAGAAATGAAAAATGAAGCCAACGTGAGTAAAGAAAAAATGTGAGAAAATAGGGAAAATCACATGGAACATAAAATAACTTCCAAATGATTCTAATCAAATGTTTGTAAAAAGTAAATGTGACCCTGGTTTTGATGTCCCATTAATAAAAAGTCATAAAGAACTGTATAAAAATGATACTGGAAAACCTTTAGGCCTCATATTTTTGAAAGCATTTATTCCAAACTGGAAAGCCATGTACCAATTTGCGTTATCTATAAGCCACTGGACCTTTTAAAAATGTAATCGCTGTTTTTTAATAAAATGTTCAAACGTCTCTGGAAAAGAAGAAATAGCTGTAAATATTTTACCACGCACATGTATCTCTGGAAAGTTTAGCCTTAGCAGTCAAATGCTTTAGGCACTGTGCCACCAGAGCTCCTCTTTGATCAGCATAGCCATATCACATACTAAGTTGATTTGAGACTAAAGAAACTGTTGATCTAGCCTGTGCCACCTTATCATAGGTTCCAACTCTTCTCTCTGGGGAACTGAGATTTCAGCATTGCAGAGCCATTTTTACAAGCTTCTGCTTGAGCCAAAAATTCTCTGGTTCTGAATTTCTTTGGAGTTGTGCCCGTCACCTGGCCAGCAGAAGCGTTAGTGGCAAAGGTGAAAAAGGAGAGATATCTATCTATATCCCTTTTTCCTTCCTCTACAACGATCTTTAGTTTCTGGGCCTCTTGCACGGGGAGAGCGGGTACAATCTCAGCCATCTCCACACACTCTCTCAGAGCCAGTGTGTCTCAAGGTGGTCTGCTCGCAGGACCACTGTCAAGGGCATACTTGAGGTGCTAGCTAAAAAAAGGTGGGATCTATGGCCCCACCTGAACCCACTGAGTCAACCTCTGCTAGCTACTTCCAAGTAGCCTAAAGAACGCCAAAGTTCTCGGCTTCGTCTCACACTCCTCTCTCCCTCCCCTTGTTCTCCTTGTCCACAGATAGGCGCGCTCCTAGGCCTTGGGGACTGACACAGAAAGCCGTGGGTTGGGAGCCATCACGAGCTGAGAGCGCACAGCGGTGAGAGCTTGATATTCTCGCGAGGTTTCGGCGGACTTCTCGAGGCGGGGAGGCGGCGGTGGCTCCGAAGTCGCCGCGAGATGCGCTCGGAGAAAGAGGCAGCCGGCGGGGCCGGAACTGCTGTGGCTGCTCGGGGCTCAAGTACAAGGGAGAAGCCGTCAGTGCCAACCCCACGCGTGGGGCAGGCCATAGACGTCCAGTTCCGCTGGGAGTCGCCACGGCGGGAGCCTGAACCTCCGCCAGCCTTCGCCTCCGGCTGTGGGGGTGGAGGGGGCGGTGCGGGCAAACCACGAGAGGAGAAGAGGACGGTTCTGAGCAAGGTCCGGACAGGGGCGGGGCGAGCACTGGGTGTGGGACCGTGAAGGAGCCGGAACAGGACTGAGCAAGGGAGGATCCTGAGCCTTCAGGACCGCGGAGAGTGGCCGGAAGGGTCGCGTGCGGGCGGGTAGCGCAGACCCCTGGAGAAGCGGTTGACCGGAGCTGGGGAAGGGGACGCTGAGGGAGACAGTTTCTTGCACTTTCTGACTTGATCTTTTCTGACTTGCGGAGGAAGAAGAGTCATTTAAGTTCTGTGAATATTTTTCAGTTGGATTTAAAATCCTTGGTTCACTAACATCAGACAGGTAGCGTGTAAAGAGCAAAAAAAAATCCTCCCTCCCTCCCTCAGCATCACTGTTCTCCGTTCCAAACCTGCTTGTTACTAAAGACCACCCCTTCATAATAGGATTTAAAGGTGCCTCGATATTTGAAGCATGAGACTGCAAGAAGTCCCCAAACCTGGCACACGAAGGTAGACGTTTACTTTGTTAGTAGAGTCACATTCAGAAGGCTAGTACATACTGATCTAATAAAGATTTCCAGAGGCAGAACTGGAAATGACTACTGCAGAAGTATTAGCAGATAATCCTGATATTATTATTGACATAAGAGACAGAGATTGATGAGCGTAAGAGAAAGAACTGCCAGAAGTACTGATACTACAGATATGTCAGGTAAAGAGTGTCCACCACAAGCAGCCAAATGCTGCAAATCTTGAAGCTGTCCAAGAACCCGTTGGCAATAAGAACAAATACACCTTTACTTTATAACTTGCATTTCTCTGAATGTGTTTTACCTTCTGATATTTATAATGTAGGTGGAGCATGGAAGATTTTAGTCTTCAGTTCTGGCGCAAACAGTATATATAATATGCCAGAAATTTTTTTGTTGTTAGGAAATGATCACATGAAAAAGAACTGCGTTGTCCTCAGGCTTTTCTGACCTCACTGATAACTTATAAATTATTCAGTCCCCTGCATCCTGTAGACTGCCATGTTCTTTGTGCATGTATGTCTTAACTTTTGTTTCTGTTGGACTCCTGGTTTAGATTTGCTCTGGGCGTAAATATAGATGATCAAGCATCCAAACAATTGAGGCTTGATACATTAATGGTGAAAAACAGTTAGTGTAGATTTTACTTTGGTGCTCCTCAGGTTGTCATAAGGCGGCTTCCTCCCAGTCTCACCAAGGAGCAGCTGGAAGAGCAGCTACATCCACTTCCTGCGCATGATTATTTTGAATTCTGTACAGCCGATGTTAGGTGAGGAGAAATATCAAGCTTCAACATTAAAAAGCTGAAAGGTGTTATCAGTTGATAGGCAATTGTTACAGATAATAGAAGTCATCCTCTTTTCCATATTTTCTTCCAAATATCCCCTGAAAACAGTACCTTTCTTTATTTTTGCAAGTTACCCTTAAGTAAGCAGATTATTAAATTCTTCTAAAATAGAATTTTGGAATGTACTTCTATGACCATCATAATACCATTATATAAATTACTCAATCTTTCAACCTTATTTCATATAGCTTATTAAAAGTGAATTGTATTGAAATATAACAAAAAAGTGAGTAAATCATAAATGTGTAACCTGATGAAATTTGACAAGTGAACAAACTTATGTAACTGACACCAGATGAAGAAGTAGAGTATTTCCAGGCCCCCTTAAGCCCTTTGTACTCTGTTCTATCACTCCCACCCTTTTGCAGTTTCGAAATAGGATGACTCTAGCATCATTTTAACACTTCCTAATCTCCCTTTAAGGAGCCCTGGTGGCATAGTGCCTAAGGCATTGGCTGCTAACCAGAAGGTTGGCAGTTCAAACCCACCAGCCACTCCTTGGAAGGAAGGTTGGGCAATCTGCTTCCATAGTGATACCGCCTCGGAAATCCAAGGAGGGGTTGCTATGAGTCTGATCTGATTTGATGGCAATGAGTTTTTAATCTTCCTTTTGAGAAGCCTTGTTGGTACAGTGGTTAAAGCACTTGGCTGCTAACCAGAAGGTCGGTGGTTCAAACCCACCAACTGCTCCATGGGAGACACATAAGGCAATCTGCTTCCATAAAGGTTTACATCCTCAGAAACCCCACAGAACAGTTCTACTCTGTCCTCTGGTGTCATTAAGAGTCAGAATCAACTCTATGGCAATGAGTTTATTAATATTATCGTGGTTATCAGAATATCCCATTTATGGTAGTATACAGACTTTCCTTTTGAATAATTGTATTTAAGTTTTTTAAAAAGTCAATCCATTTAAAGAAAAATATTACTAACAGGTAAATATAGATATTAAAATGTGTAAAGATGATTTTCAAATTACTAAAGTTTAGGGAGAAACTGGTATAGTAAAAGTGGAGAAGCCTTGGGATTAGAATGACCCAGATTGGAATCCCAGTTCCTCCTTTTAACTAACCATACCCTCCACAATTACCTAATTTCTCTGAGCCTCTGTGTCTTCATCTGTAATATGGGATTGAAAGCACCTTCCTGTGAATTAAACTGGGTGGCTGTGGGACAGGAGGAAAGACCTTTTGAGTTCTGACCACATGCTATGATAAATACTCTTAAAATAGCTGAAAGTGTTCTCTAAATTCTAAGAATCTTTTAATATTCACTTCTGTAAATAAATGGTGTAGAATTCTGTGTCAATTGTGATGCATAATGTAGGAGTAACCTTTTCTGTGGTGTTTTAACCTCTGAAGGACCAATATTTTAATCTTACCTTTGTGCAGTAGAGAAACTGATCCTAAATTGCTTCTCCCAAGTCATTCAAAATATTTCAGTTAATTTTTTCCCTCAAAGAATATCCAGATTGTTAGAAATAACTGAGACATAATTTTTTGGCATAAAGTCTTTATTTGAAGTAGTTTGTTATATCCAGACAAGAAAAAGACAAAATTAAAGGAGCTTTATATTTTTTACTAACCATTATCTCTTATTTCAGTCTTTATCCTCATCTCTACTCAAGAGCATACATTAATTTTAGAAACCCTGATGACATCCTTCTTTTCAGAGATCGTTTTGATGGCTATATCTTCATTGACGGTAAAGGTTAGATTGTTGACTTTTTAATTCTTTTATTATAATCTCAGTATATTAATGAAATTTTGTTTGAGTATTTGTGAAATTTAAATAAGACGTTCTCAGATACTAATCTAAACTAAATTCATAAATTTTGATTATGGTGCTGTGATTGTGTTCTGAGATTAAAAATTAAAATTATATGTAAACCAACAGGACTCTAGCAATTCTGTCTAACAGTGACAACCCATTTATGTATTATCATTGAGGAGTGAAGTTTTTGATATAAATTAATTTTCTGAATAGCTGAACTTTACTTTTTTATAGCTTGAGACTAATTATCTTGCCCATGCTTGATAAACATTTTCTGAAATGTATTATACACTGACTCTGTGTTGTACTAAACAGTACTGTTTATAATCTTATCAATTCTTAATAATGTCATAAGAGGTAGTATTATAATAATGCACATCAGTTATTGACTGTAGTTAAACAGTTGCCGGCGGGAGCTCTGGTAGCATAGTGGCTAAGACACTTGCCTGCTAACCAGACAGCTGGCGGTTCAAACCCACCAGCCACTCTTCGGAAGGAAGGTTGGGCAATCCTACTTCCATAGTGATACTGCCTCGGAAACCCAAGGAGGGGTCACTATGAGTCATGTTTGACTCGACGGCACTTAACAACAACAACAAACAGTTGCCAGCAGGCTTAAGGATATTTACGTCTTACCAGTGGTTCTACTTTCTTATCCTTTTTGGGTTCTTACATCTAATTTGTTTTTCTTTTTCCTCATTTCTTATTTGACTGCCAGCTGTTGCCTTCACTGCTGTCAAGTCTGTACTCTTCTTTACTTATCGACTATTTCATTATCCAGCATTTCTCATCTATAACAATAGGAAAAGTCTATTGTCCAACTGTTTTACACATTAATGACATATATCTGGCAGTAACAAATGCTGAGGTGCAAGATGGGAGTAATGCCAGCTGTGATAGTTAAGGTTATGTGTCTACTTAACCTGGGCCATGATTCTTAGTGGTTTTACAGTTATGTAATAATGTAATTTGGCAGTTATATATTGATGTAGGAGCTCTGGTGGCATAGTGCCTAAGGCATTTGACTGCTAACCAGAAGGTTGTCAGTTCAAACCTACCAGCCACTCCTCAGAAGGAAGGTTGGCCAATCTATTTTCGTAGTGATACTGCCTCGGAAACCCAAGGAGGGGTTGCTGTGAGTCGGATCCGACTTGATGGCAGTGGGGTTATACTGATGTAAGTTGGCAGTTACATAATGATGTAGTCATCCTCCATCTTGTGATCTGATGTGGTCATCCTCCATTTTCACATAAAGCCAATTTTTGCATAACGACCTGGTCTTTGGAAC
Organism: Orycteropus afer afer; assembly: GCF_000298275.1. Taxonomy (NCBI): domain Eukaryota; kingdom Metazoa; phylum Chordata; class Mammalia; order Tubulidentata; family Orycteropodidae; genus Orycteropus; species Orycteropus afer. The sequence continues at coordinate 3,334,805 of NW_006921676.1, read as the reverse complement.
CTAGCTATGCCAATAAGTGAAGAGAGAGTGTATTCCTTTAACAACATCTTGTTTTCTATCCTTCCGTCACCAACTAACCTCTTTCCACTCCATTCCCACCCCCACTACTGACTGATTTTTTTTCTTCTCTTCTATATGGTAACAAACTAGAAATGATTGTAAAACGTAACTAGGCTGAGGACTGAAAGGTTTTTCCTGTGAGGAAAAGGAAATTTAATGCTTGAACTGTTTAACTGTTCATTTATTTGGTAATTCATTCAAGTTCCATTTAATAAGTAGCTACTACATGCCAGGCAAAGCAGTAGGCATTGTAGATGCAGGAGACATTGTTCCTGCAGGTCCAGAGACCTGATATCTTCCTGGTTCTTGATTTTATTCTGGATAGTTGAAGTTAGTACAGAAATGTCTTCCAGATAATTGAGAGGTCACCTCATTTATCATAGTTACCTGACCACTAGTAGAAGTCTAAAAATGATTACTAGGTAGGTTTAGTACTGAGGCATTAGTGTTCCATAGCAGATTCTCTTAGTGAAAGTTTGTATGCGTGTGTGTGTGTGTTGATTTTCCCCACATGACAACAAAACCAGTTTTTAGTGACTTCCATTCTAAACATTGCTATATGAAGCAAATATTACCTGTGATACTATACTTATCATTTTAAGTCCCTTTTTAAAGCCGTGTGTCTCCTTTAAACAATGTGATTTTTTTTTTAACTCATTAAAAAAACAAAACTCACTGCCATTGAGTCACTTCCAACTCAGCGACCCCCTTTGGGTTTCCAAGGCAGTAAATCTTCACGGAAGTAGATTGCCCAGTCTTTCTTCCGTGTAGTGGCTGGTGGGTTGAACTGCCGACCTTCTGGTTAGCAGTAAAATGCCTTAGGCACTACGCCACCAGAACTCCTTTGAACTCATAGAAGATTGATAATTGAATTAACCTTTAAAAATTTAAAAAATATAACTAAGAGTCCTGACTATTAAAGGTATTATATATTAAATTATTTTTGGAGGGGTCTATGTTCATTGAGATATACATTATATATGGTCAAATTCACCATTTTAAAGTATACAGTTTAATGAATTTTGGATGTATACAGTTAGGAGTCTCTGGTAGCATAGTGGCTAAGGCACTTGACTGCTAACCAGAAGGCTGGCGGTTCAAACCCACCAGCCACTCCTCGGAAGGAAGGTTGG
>NW_006921676.1:3324322-3333512 GCF_000298275.1 Orycteropus afer afer | reverse complement strand
GTAGTGATACTGCCTCGGAAACCCAAGGAGGGGTCGCTATGAGTCAGGGCTGACTCGACGGCACATAACAACAACAACAACAACAGTCACGTAACTACTACTACCACCTCATGAATTGTTTTATTTAACAAATAATTACCCTTCCTATTCCTAGTTTATCCTTTGTTTAAATCTGGAATTTAATATGCCAAGGGTGCTTAAAAACATAATTATAGTAATACATTGCTAAACTCACTGCCATCGAGTTGGATCTGACTCGTAGTGACCCCTCCTTGGGTTTCCGAGGCAGTATCACTACAGAAGTAGATTGCCCAGTCATCCTTCCGAGAAGTGGCTGGTGGGTTTGAACTACCAGCCTTCTGGTTAACAGTCAGATGCCTTATGCACTACGCCACTAAGCATCCACAATATGTTCTGCGAAATAGGATATTTTGTGATTTTGATGTTGTCCTAATACCATGTTATATACAAGCAGTATCTGGATTATGAGCAAGTTCCATTCCTAAGTCTGTCTTTAAGTCGAATTTATATGGAAATTGGAACAGTTAGGTGTATGGTTTGTATCTTACATCAGTTAGTCATATGTTTGTCTCAGTAATATAGTGTACCTTTAGATGCATAAAAACATTAAAGAAACACTTCCAGATATGCTAAAAACATTTAATATAATAATACAGTGATAATAATAATATTTTAATGGGTGTAGCAAATAGCAGCCATTTGTTATTATGAGCCATTATATTGTATCTCAGATTTTTAATATAATAGGCGTTAATGGGAGTTTGGACCATGGACATTATGCATGAATCAATCATGCCTGAACAGACATTATGCAGAGCATGATTATAGTTTATAATTTAAAGCAGTAGTAATAAATTATCATTGCTTATCCTGTAAAGCAGTTACATCATTATTTTCTAAAATGAATGTAGTAGAATTTCAGAATGGTTTATGGAATTTGTTTTCTATTAAAGGCCTAGAATATCCTGCAGTGGTAGAATTTGCTCCATTCCAAAAGATATCCAAAAAGAAGCTAAAGAAAAAGGATGCCAAAACTGGAAGCATTGAGGATGGTAAACTCTTTCTTAAGACTGGATTATGAAACTGCTAAATTAAATATACTGATTAGAGTTCTTCTACCATATATGTAGAAAAATATTTTTCTTGCCTTCTTGTTTCAATTTGCAGATCCAGAATATAAGAAATTTTTAGAAACTTACTGTATGGAGGAAGAGAAAACTAGTGCCAATCCTGAAACTCTTCTGGGAGAGATAGAGGCAAAGACAAGAGAAGTCTTTGGTCTGTTTTGCTCATTTCTACTTTCTACTTTATTGAGAAATGTATTTTTAGAGTATGTACTTTTTTCTTCTTTTTCTTCATTATTATAAAAAAGTGAAACTTCTAAGAGTATTGGCAGAAATGTTTTTTCTAGTTTGACTAAAAGGATGGCAAGATGATAACTTGAGAAAATATGCTTGAGCATTTGTTGATAGACAGAACCTGAATTTTTAGTTAACAACAATTTTGTTTTAAAGTTATATAATGCTTCCAAATAAGCTATGGATAACTAACTTACTGCCATTGAGTCGATTCTAACTCATAGCGACCCCCATTGGGTTTCTGAGGCTGTAAATCTTTATGGAAGTAGATCACTCCATCTTCCTTCTGCTGAGGTGCTGGGTGTGGTGGTTATGTTGTGTGTCAACTTGACTGGGCCTGGTTGAGTGGCTGTGCAGCTGTTGGTAGTTATTCCCCATGATGAGACTGGCAATCAACTCCATGGTGGGATCTACCACAAGTAGCTGAGCAGCTGCCTTTGGGATGTGGTCTGCTTCCTGTATGTAAGCAAAAGCCTTGGGGAATGGTCTCTAGCCTGTGGCATGCTTAGACCCTACATGTAGCTGTGTTGTTGCTCAGCAGCCTGCTATGCTCTGCCAGCCTTGGGACTTACAATGTACTTGAGTTAATGGCCTGCCATGTGGTTTGGTAACATTGGGTCTGTGTCTTTTTACTTGTCAACCTTGGGCTTGGCAGCCTCAGCAGCCAGCAGCTGTCTGAGTGAAGAAAAGCCTTTAGCTTCAGTGGGCTGGGAGATGGAGGCAGAGCTAAAGCCCAAGGTTGAGGGGCTTTCACCGAGCCCCTAGAGCCTGGCACTTTGAACTTGGACTTAAAGTCTCCAGACTGTAAGAATAAACTCCTGTTTGTTAAGGCCATCCCATTTGTGGTGTATTCTTGTCAGAGTGGCACTAGGTAACCAGAACACTGGATTTGAACCGCTGACTTTCTGGGTAACAGCCAAGTCCCTTATCCACTATGCCACATAGGGTGCTCCAAGCCATTGAATGCTCTGTGCCTGGCTGTGTTAGGGCAGGAGCACCATGTTCACAAAGTCAAAGTCAGTCACAGATGGACATCTCAGGGGCCCTAGAAATGAAACACTTTGCTTAAGTATGAAGTAATCTTACTGCTGTTTAAAAATGTATCAGGCCCCCTGAGTAAGGCAAACTAGTTAATAAGCTATGCTGGACCACAGAATCTGGTTTAAATCCTGACTTTTGACCCTGTACCCACAGTTGATATTTTTAGAAATGGTTGTTTTCTAGGTTTTTTTTCCAGTTGCCTTTGAGTTGACTGGCTCCTGGTGGCCCCATGTGTTCTGTCTCCTTAGTGCCACTCTGACAAGAGCATACCACAAGTGGAATGGCCTTAACAAACAGGAGTTTATTCTCTTACAATATGGAGGCTTTAAGTCCAAGTTCAAAGTGCCAGGCTTTATGGGCTGTATGAAACCCCCTTGACCTTGGGCTTCAGCACTTCCTCTTGCTTCCAGCCCACTGATGCTAGAGGCACCTCTTCACTCAGGCAGCTATTGGCTGCTGAGGCTAACAAGCCCAAGGTCGACAAATAAAATGGCACAGTCCTAATGTTACCAAACCACACAGCTGACCATTAATTCAAGTCCATTGTAAGTCCCCAGGTTGGCAGAGCATGGCAGGCTGCTGAACAACAACATAGCTACATGTAGGGTTCAAGCATGCCATAAGCTAAAGACTGTCCCCAAGGGTTCTTCTTATATACAGGAAGCAGACCACATACCCAAAGCAGCTACTCACCTGCTTGTGGTAGATTCCACCATGGAGTTGATTGCCAGTCTTGTCACGGGAAATAACTACCACCAGCTGCACAGCCACTCAACCAGGCCCAGCCAAGTTGACATACAAATTTAACTACCATAATTCTACCTCTTGTCAACTTGGCACCTGTACAGATCTTCATTGGGTGGCATATATACAGATCTCTCTCACTAGGCGGCTCCAGTCTAGTTCCTCTAAATGGCAACCTCACCCCTTTGGCCTGGTGGGCCCCATTCTTCTCCCTCTTGGGCATGGCAGCCCTGCCCCCACACTCTTGGGCAACAGCTATGGCTCCATCCCACTGGCTCACAGGAACAAGCAGCCCTGAGTTGGTGAAGGTCTAACTCTTTGAAACCTAAGGGATTATGATGGTTCCCTGACTGGGAAATGGCATTAATCAGCAGAAGCGGAGAGACCAAGGAAATGGGAAGCAGAGCTGCCTCAACCTTAAGGGTAGGGCTTTGAGGGTGGAATCACCACAGCCCTCTAGGTTTCAAAGAGCCAGACTGTCACCAACTTGGTTCTGGAGTGTGGGGCTGCTTGTTCTTGTGAGCCAGTGGGATGGAGCCATAGCTGCTGCCCAAAAGTGAGGGGGCAGGGCTGCCATGCCCAAGAGGGAGAGAAACGGGCCTGCCAAACCAAGGGGGTGAGGTCACCACTCAAGAACTAGGGTACTGGAGTCACCCAGTGAAGAAGACCTGTACAGATACTACCCATTGAAGATCTGTACAGGTGCCAAGTTGACAAGGGGTGGAATTGTGGTGGTTATGTTTGTGTGTCAACTTGGCTGGGCCTGGTTGAGTGGCTAGGCAGCTGGTGGTAGTTATTCCCCATGATGAGATTGGCAATCAACTCCATGGTGGGATCTACTACAAGCAGCTGAGTAGCTGCTTTGGGTATGTGGTCTGCTTCCCATACATAAGAAGCAGCTTTGGGAATGGTCTCTAGCTTATGGCACCTTGAACCCTGCATGTAGTCGTGTTGTTGTTCAGCAGCCTGCCATGCTCTGCTGACCTTGGGACTTACAATGGACTTAAGTTAATGGCCTGCCATGTGGTTTGGTAACATCGGAACTGTGCCTTTTTACTTGTCAACCTTGGTTTATGTCAGTCTCAGCAGCCAGCAGCTGTCTGAGTGAAGAAAAGCCTCTAGCTCCAGTGGGCCGGGAGCAGGAGGCAGAGCTGAACTCCAAGGTTGAGGGGCTTTCACCTAGCCCCTAGAGCCTTGCACTTTGAACTTGGACTTAAAGCCTCCAAATTTTAAGAATAAACTCTTGGTTGTTAAGGCAGCTGCTTATGCACAGGGAGATAGCTCAGGGGGCAGGAGTGCATGGAGGGATGAACACAGGGAAGAGGTAACTATGGGGAAGAAGTGGGAGGGGAGCTGTTGCATTGTGGTAAATTGTAGTCAGTGTCATGAGACAAAGTGTATGTGAACTGCCGTATGGAAAGTGAATTTGCTCTGTAAATTTTCACCGAAATTACAATTAAAAAAAAAAAAAGCTGTTAAAAAAAGGTGCTATGGACAAAAGAAAATAAATAAATAAATAAACTCTTGTTTGTTAAGGCCATCTCATTTGTGGTATATTTTTTCAGAGCAACACTAGGTAACCAGAACACCATGTTACTCCTTCCTCCTGGTGGTGGTGGTGTTATGTGTAGCAGTCTCCAAAAACCTCTAGAGTAGATGTGAAACAGTTTTAGCCATTAACAGGCAAAGTGCTTGTAGTACCCAAACATACCTTAGAGCGTCTCTCTTATCTTCTCTGCTGAAGGCTAGGTTTCTTCTCAAGGCCTCAGTGCTCCTTCCCCTCACTCCTTCTACCTACCTCATCCCCACAGCTCTCTCTTACTCACTCTTTAAGACTTACATAACAATTATATTGTTTATCATTTATCTGTTCATATGTCAATCTTCCCTCTATATAAACACTCTTCTGGGACCATCATCTCCCCATTCCTCCAGCTAATTTGTATTTTCATGTTTGCAGTCTCTGCACAGAAAAGTTTAGGTATTGAGTGAATGTTTGTTGAATAAATTAATGAGAATGATTAACATTATTGGAGCAGAGTCTACTAACCTTCATTAGTGTAGTAACAAAGTTTTTAAATTTTTTGACAGCTGATTTGATGTGTGGCTCAAAGGGTTTTTAATCACTAAAAGTAAATATTAAGATATGCTTAGGATGCATTTGCTAGTTTTATATAACACATGGTGGCTGGGTACCAGCTCTGAGTAGGAATTGTTTTAGGCACTGGAAATACAGTGATGAAAAAGGTAGGTGAAGCCTCTGTCCTTGTGTAGCTGCCCTTTTAGTGGAGATAATTGTTGTTGTTGTTATTATGTGCCGTGAAGTCAGCCCTGACTCATAGCGACCCCACCTTGGGTTTCCGAGGCAGTATCACTACGGAAGTAGGATTGCCCAACCTTCCTTCCGAGGAGTGGCTGGTGGGTTTGAACCGCCAGCCTTCTAGGTAGTAAAAAAAATAATGATAATAAACCAACAGCAGTACTTCAGTTTGTGACGAATGCTACAAATTTAATGAAATAGAATAATGGGATAAAGTACTCAGGAAAGGCCCCTCTGAGAAGATGATATTTGAACTGAGACCAGAACAATAAGCCAGCTGTGCTGAGAGATGGAAGAAGAGAGAACTACAGTTGCACGGGACTGGAGGCTAGAGATAATTTGGGGGCATAAGGAAGAGAATGAAAGCACCTAAGGGTCAAGGGGTAGAGTAGTTGGAGAGGGTAGGTGGGTTAGATCATGTAGGACTTGGTGGGCTGTGGTGAGAAGTTTGGATTTCTTTTTGTAAGGAAATTTGAATTATATTGCAAGGGCAATTGGGAACTTTTGCGGGGAGTGACCTGAAGTGGAGTGGCATGATCTGATTTAGTTTTTCGTAACTCTGGTTCTCTATGCATAATGGATTGTGGATACCCAAGAGAGCAGCAGGGTCATTGGTCAGGAGGCTTTTGCTGTAGCCCAAGGCAGCAGTGAAATTTACTCCTCCTCGTGGTGGTGGTGGTATGTGTAGCAGTCTCCAAAATGGCTGGTAGAGTCAGGATGCATTTTGGAGTTTGAACTGACAGGACTGACTGATGGATTGGACAAGAGAGGCAAAGAAACAAAAGAATCTAAGACTCCATGTCCTCTTATACGGGATAGGTAAAGAAAAAGAACAGCACTCTGTCATATTGCTGCAGTTTTGACACATCTTTGAATGTGAGGCTCTGTAGTGAGACCCATGCCAGCCAACAAAATCTGACTGTGCACCTGTAAAGTAGGAACATGTCCCATTCATATCTGTATTCCCAGCACCTCGCTCAGGGCTTGGTGCACTGTTGGTGCTTAATCTTCTTCTTTCTTCTTCAGTAATCACCAGAAGCTCTGGTGGTGAGGTGGTTAAGCACTAGGCTGCCAACTGAAAGGTTGGCAGTTGAAATCCACAAGCTGCTCCATGGGAGAAAGATATGGCATTCTGCTTCTATAAAGATTACATACAACCTTGGAAACCCTATGGGACAATTCTACTTTGTCCTATAGGGTTCTGTGGGGCAAATTGACTTGATGGCAATGAGTAAATGTATATATAACAAAACATTTGCCATTTCAATATTTTTTACATGTACAGTTCAGTGACATTATGCTCATCATGTTGTGCATCTATCACATTTTCAAATATTTTCACCACAATCACACCTATTTGGGATGATTTACCTGTTACAAGGGCTGATCATTGACTTTCATGAGTCAACTCTATTCATCCTGAGCTAGAGTTCATGATTGACCCAGAAACCACCCCAGGCAAGAAGCAGGGTTCTTACAGAACCTTGTATTTATCATAAAAATGCGGGCATTTGTACCCTTGTTGGTTCTCACTATAACTGACCCACCTGAAGTGGAGCTGGTGGCCATCTTCCTAACTGGAAAGCCTGTTTAGTTCTAACAACATGCTGAAGGATACCAGAGAAGGCCTAGAATACTTAGTCTTAACCTCTTAGGGCCACAGACCTCTTTGAAAATCTGGTAACAGTTTTTCTCTAGAAAATGTCCATAGGCAAAATTACATTTTGTTATAATTTCAAAGTGTTCATAAATCTTCAATTCCTAGTTAAGAACTCTGGCCCAGGTACTCTCCTATAATTCCTGAATAGCCCACATACTCAACCAAACTTACTGCCATTGAGTTGATTCTGACTCATAGCATCCTCCACTGAATTTCCAAGGCTGTAAATCTTTACGAAGCAGACTGTATCATCTTTCTTCCATGGAGCAGCTGGTGTTCAAACCATCAACCTTTTGGCTAGCAGCCAAATGTCTTAACCACGGCACCACCAGAGCTCCTTGAACAGTACACGTGGTGGTGGTGGTGTTGTCGATGTGCTGTCAAGTTGGAACCGACTCACAGCGACCCTTCCTTGGGTTTCCGAGGCAGTATCACTATAGAAGTAGATTGCCCAACTTTCCTTCCGAGGAGTGGCTGGTGGGTCCTAGTTAATTCCTGCTCCTGAGGACACTGAAAATGTCATTTAAGCCTTCAGGTGATCCATTGATTCTTCTCTCCCAATATAATCTGTGGTCTTTAAAACCTAGAAAATAGATCCAAATCATCTTCCACTTTCCCATCTATGTTCTGAATTTGCCATTCAAGCCACCTCATACTCAAATTTTATAGACCATGGAGATAACCCATACTTCTTGGAGTTAGTACATCTTTTGTAAATGTCTGTAGGCCCACTGCCTGTTTGGACACCCAACTTCCAGATCAAATAAGACTCTTGGGATATGAAAGTTGAGGATTAGAGTTAGAGTTAGAAACATTCATTCCTTGATATTTGGTGCCATTGGGTTAATAACGCTATACAGAGTCATTTTCTAAACTACAGTCATTCTGATTTATGGAATGTATATCATAAGAAATCACAAGAATCCAAATTACTTAAAATCATTATCTGAAAAGCAGAATAGGAAGAAATTCCTAGAATGTTTTGAATAGAAGTGAATATAGAAACATTTTATTTAATGATTTCCAATATCTGCAAACAATGTGAAGAGAGATTTATAACCTTTGGGAAGTTTAAAGCATTATACTCATTTTACATTTAGTTTTTTCACATCTTTTTTGAGCAATATGTTAAGATTCCTCTAAGGATCAGGAATTAAATATGTACTATGTATAGAATGCCTCATATGCATGTGAAACTGGCCAATAACTAAGGAAGACCAAAGAAGAGTTGATGGTTTTGAATTATGGTATCTGTGAAGAATACTAGAAATACCATGGACTACCAGAAGAATGAACAAATCTGTCCTGGAAGAAGTGTAGTCGGAATGCTTCTTAGAAGTGAGAATGGCCTAAGTTTGTCTCACCTACTTCGGTCATGTTGTCAGAAGGGGCCATTTGCTAGAGAAGGATATCATGCTTGGTAGAGGGTCAGTGAAAAAGGGGAAGACCCTCAACAAGATAGACTGACACAGTGACTGCAATGATGGGCTCAATTATGTGAGGATTCAAGGATTGTGAGGATGGTATACAACTGGGCACTGTTTTGTTCTGTTGTACATAGGGTCACTATGAGTCAGAGCTGACTCAATGGCACCTAACAACAACACGTGTATAGAATAAAGCGCCCTGGTGGTGCAGTGTTTAAGTGCTTGACTGTTAAACTGAAATGTCAGTAATTCAAACCCACCAGCCACTCACAGCCTTGGAAACACTATAGGGCAGTTCTACTCTGTCCTATAAGGTTTCTATGAGTCAGAATCAACTAGATAGCAATGGGTATGGGTTTGGGTTTGGTTCTGGTGTGTACAGAATTGTTAGTATCCCCATACTTTTTTTTTTTCCCCTAAGTAATAAACAGAATATTTTTAATAATATTATTAATGATTACATTATTTAAGTAGAAAATAATGTTTTTGTTTTTGTTTTTATTATTATTATTTATTTAATTTATTTTTATTTGGGTGAAGATTTACAGAGCAAATTCACTTTCCATACAGCAGTTCACATATACTTTGTCTCATGTAATTGACCACAGTTTACCACAAT
>NW_006921676.1:3304480-3320827 GCF_000298275.1 Orycteropus afer afer | reverse complement strand
GGAATCTCCAAGCCGTGTCGTCTGTGCCATCAGGGTCGCTCAGTCCGCTGCCAGACCGCAGCTCCGTGTGTCTCCTTTTTTGGTATTTTCACGCAAATTCTGCTAGTTGGGGTTTAGTCCACTTTTGTATCCTTCCCATCAAGGCTCAGGGGTCCAAGATTATCTTCTGTGTCTGTGTTCATTGGTTTCCCTTTTCTTTGTTGAAGAGTGTCTGTGCAGTCCTTCTGTCTAGTCTGCCATCTTGCCAGAACTTCAGTATCCCCATACTTCTTAACTATATGATGATATAATAAGAACTCCCCAGGATACAATATAGATTGTACATGCTTATATAGATTTGAAAAATAGTATTCTTCCTCTAATAATTTTAAAGATTAAATTGAAAACATACATTTAAAATAAAGAAGAGAAATTTTATTTCCATAGTTAAATAATATATTATAATTTTTTGTTTTAGCTAGAAGAACCACACCTCTTTTGGAATATATTAAAAACAGAAAATTAGAAAAGCAGGTAGGTCTGGCCTTTTGTCTGATGAATATCCTTCCTGTTTTTGCCATTTTCTTCAGACAATTTATACATATACTTTTCCATAACTTTAGAGAATTCGAGAAGAGAGGCGAGAAGAACGAAGGAGAAGGGAGTTAGAAAAGAAACGCTTGCGGGAAGAAGAGAAAAGAAAAAGAAGAGAAGAAGAAAGATGTAAGAGAAAAGAGGCAGACAAACAAAAGAAAATTGTTGAGAAAGAAATAAGGATCAAGGTAATTTTGAGTAAACAATTTCTTTTTCTAAAAATAATTCTACCATATTATCTCTTTTAATCATTTTAAGTTTAGTTTTCAAGACATTTTCATATAATCTATCCTTTTGTTATAGTTGCTTTTTCTTTATTCTAAAATAATAGTTTTCAAATTATATTCCACAAAGCACTAAGAGTTCTTCAGACATGGAGGACATGGGAATGGGTGTAAGGGCAAAGGACCATCTAGGCTGAGTGTGAAGTAAGAAGCACTTTAATAGGAGAAAACCAGTTGTTGTCCAGTCAGTTTCAACTCATGGTGACCCCACATGTGTCAGAGAACTGTGCTTCATTGGGTTTTCAGTGGCTGATTTTTCAGAAGTAGATTGCTAGCCTTTTCTTCCGAGGTATCTTTGGATGAACTCAAACCACAAACTTTTAGTTAGCAGCCAAGCACATTAACCACTTGTACCACCCAGGGATTCCTCACCCAGAGTAGCTTCACATTCAGTGTTGTAAGTCTAGCTTCTGCTTAATTTTTTTCTTTAAAGTAGAGGTTTCCTGACTTGAGAAAAAGAAAGAAAGCCCATATTTGAAATCCACTGGCTCAATATATACAATGGGAGCTCTGGTGGTATAGTGCCTAAAGCATTTTACTGCTAACCAGAAGGTTGGTGGTTCAAAACCCACCAGCCACTCCTTGGAAGAAAGATTGGGCAGTCTACTTCTGTAGTGATACCGCCTGAGAAACCCAAGGAGGGGTTGCTATGAGTCAGATCCGACTCAACAGCAGTGAGTTTGTTTTTAGTATATACAATGCTAGCCTTTCTGCATGAAAGCTAACTCATAGTATAAGGTTAAATCATTTCTTTTGTGGTAGCAGCTATGGGTGTTTCTACCTTCTTTGTCCAATTTCTCCTGTGACTGACTGGTGGATTCATTTATGAGGCTGTTAGAATGCATGTTGTGAGCTGTTGAGTCAATTCTAACTCATAGTAATCCTATAGAATAGAATAGAACTGCCCCCTAAGATTTCTAGACTATAGTCTTTATGAGAACAAATCACCAAGTCTTTTCTCCTGGAGAATGGCTGGTGAGTTCAAACTGCTGACTTTTAGCAGTTAGCAACTGACCACTTAACCATTGTGCCACCAGAGCTCCTTGTCTAATATATGGGGAACATTTTTCTCTGTGTAATATACATTGGGCCAAATTGAAATCCATTCTTATCTTTTTAGTATTGTGCTCAGAAAATGCGGTTAAGTCCAAATTTCAGCCTATTGTGTGTTTTACCTCTTCCATGAAGGATTTAAAGTCCCTTATAGGGATTCATGGGAGCTCTGATGGCGTAGTGCCTAAGGCATTTGACTGCTAACCAGAAAACTGGCAGTTCAAACCCACCAGCCACTCCTTAGAAGGAAGGTTGGGCAATCTACTTCTATAGAGGTACCACCTTGGAAACCCAAAGAGGGGTCGCTATGAGTTGAATCGACTTGACGGCAGTGAGTTTGTTGGTTTTTTTTTTTCTAATAGGGCTTCAAAAGGAAGCCTGGTGGTGCAGTGGTTAAAGTGCTTGGATGCTAACAGGAAGATCCGCAGTTCAAACCCACCACCCACTATTCAGGAGAAAGATGTGACAGTCTACTTCTATAAAGATTTATAGCCTTAGAAACCCCATGGGGCAGTTTCTACTCTGTCCTGTAGGGTCACTATAAGTCATAATCAACACAACAGCATTGGGTTTTGGGGATTCATTAGAACTGTATAACATACAGACAAAAATAAAATATCAGGATTTGGGAAAAGATATACTAGAAAGGGAAAGAGATCAGAAATAATTGAACTATACATTAGTTTCTCTATCACTCATCTGTCAGTTTCTCATATTGTGGTGGCTTGCATGTTGCTGTGAGGCTGGAGGCTGTGCCACCAGTATTTCATATACCAGCAGTTTCACCCATGGTGGACAGGTTTCAGTGAAGCTTCCAGACTAAGACAGACTCGGAAGAAGGAAGGGGCCATCCACTTCGCAAAGAATTGGCAGTGAAAACATTATGAATAGCAGTGAAACATTGTCTGATATATTACAGGAAAACTTGATGAATAGCCCTGAAACATAATCTGATATAATGCTGGAAGATGAGCCCCTCAGGGCAGATGGTACTCAAAAGACTGCTGAGGAAGAACTGCCTCCTCAAAGTGGAGTCAACCTTGATGACGTGGATGGAGTAAAGCTTTCGGGACTTCCATTTGCTGATGTGGCACGATTCAAAATGGGAAGAAACGGCTGCAGACATCCACTAATAATCAGAACATGGAATGTACAAAGTATGAACCTTGGAAATTTGGAAGTTATCTAAAATGAAATGGAATGCATAGAGATCAATATCAGCTCAGTATTATTGAGCTGAAACAGACTGGTTTTGGCCTTTTTGAGTCAGATAACCATATGATCTACTATGCTGGGAATGACAAAGAGGAATGGCATGGGATTCATCGTCACAAAAAATGTTTTAAGATGTATCCTGTCAGTGATAGGATAACATCCGCATGCCTACAAGGAAGACCAGTTAATACTGCAGTTAGTTAAATTAAGTTAATCAACCACCAAAGACAAAGATAAGGAAATTGAAGATTTTTACCAAATTCTGCAGTCTGAAATTGACCAAACGTGCAATCAAGATGTATTGCTTATCACTGGTGATTGGAATGCAAAAGTTGGAAGCGAAGAATCACTGGTAGTTGGAAAATATGGCCTTGGCGATAGAAATGACACTAGAGATAGCATGATAGAGTTTTGTAAGACCAACGACTTACTCATTGCAAATACCTTTTTCAACAACATAAATGGCAGCTGTACATGTGGACCTCACCAAATAGAATACACAGTAATCAGATTGACTACATTTGTATAAAGAAGCGATGGAGAAGCTCAATATCTTCAGCCAAAACAAGGCCAGGAGTTGACTGTGAAACAGACCATCAACTAGTCATATAGACGTTCAAGTTGAACTTGAAGACAATTAAAACAAGTCCATGAGAGCCAAAATATGACCTTGACTATATCCTACATGAATTTAGAGGCTATCTGAAGAATAGAGTTTGATCCATCAAACACCAATGACCAAAAACCAGAGGAATTATGGGATCACATCAAGAACATCATCCATGAAGAAAGCAAAGGGTCATTAAAAAGACAGGAAAGGAAGAAAAGACCAAAATGGATGTCAGAAGAGACTCTGAAATTTGCTCTTGAATGGAGAATAGCTAAAGCAAATGAAAGAAATGACAAGATAAAATAGTTGAACAGAAGATTTCAAAGAGCAACTCAAGAAGACAGAGTCAGTTATAATGAAATGTGCAAAGAGCTGGAGTTAGAAAACCAAAAGGGAAGAACATGCTCACCATTTCTCAAGTTAAAAAACTGAAGAAGAATTCAAGCATCGAGTTGCAATATTGAGAGTCTATGGGCAAAATATTGAATGATGCACGAAACATCAAAAGAAGATGGAAAGAGTATGGAGAGTCACTCTCCTGGAAAGAATTGGTTGATGCACATCTATTTCAGGAGGTGGCATATGATCAAGAACCAATGCTACTGAAGGAAGAAATTGAAGCTGCACTGGGGGAATTGGTGAAAAACAAAGCTCCAGTAATTGACAGGATACCCATTGAGATGTGTCCGCAAAAAAGGTGCCTCACTGAAGGCACTTACTCATCTGTGCCAAGAAATTGGAAGACAGCTACCTGGCCCACTGACTGGAAGAGATCTCTCTTTGTACCCATTCCAAGTAAGGTGATTGAACAGAATAAGGAAATTATCAAACAATATCATTATTATCACATGCAAGTAAAATTTTGCTGAAGACAATTCAAAAACTGTTAAAGCAGTACATTGACAGGGAACTTCCAGAAATGGAAGCTGGATTCAAAAGAGGACATGGAATGAGAGATATCATTGCTGATGTCAGATGGATCTTGGCTGTAAGCAAAGAATACCAGAAAGATGTTTACTTGTTGTATTGACTATGCAAAAGCATTTGACTGTGTGGATCATAACAAATTATGGGTAACCTTGAGAAGAATGGGAATTCCAGAACATTTAATTGGGCTCATGTAAATAAACCAGGAGGCTGTTGTTTGAATAGAACAAGGGGATACTACATGGTTTAAAATCAAGAAGAGAGTATGTCATGGTTGTATCCTTTCACCATACTTATTCAATATGTATACTGAGCAAATAATCTGAGAAGCTGGACTGTATGAAGAAGAATGTGGCATCAGGATTGGAGGAAAACTCATTAACAGCCTACCCTATGTAGACAACACAGCTTTGTTTGATGAAAGTAAAGATAACTTAAAGCACTTACTGATGAAGATTAACACTACAGTCTGCCGTATGGGTTACACCTCAACATAAAGAAAATGAAAATCCTCACAACTGGACCAATAAGCAGCATCATAATAAAATGGAGAAAAGATTGAAGTTGTCAGCGATTTCGTATTACTTGGTTCCACAGTCAGCATCCGTGGAAGCAGCAGTTGAGACATCAGACGATATATTGAACTGGGTAAATGTGCTGCAAAAGACCTCTTTGAAGTGCTGAAGAGCAAAGATGTTTCTTTGAAGACTAAGGTGCGCCTAACCCAAGCCATGGTATTTTCAGTAGCCTCATATGCGTGTGAAAGCTGGACATTAAGTAAGGAAGATTGAAGAATAGTTGATGCTTTTCAGTTGTGGTGTTGGCAAAGAATACTGAAAGTGCCAAGGACTACCAAAAGAACAAACATATCTGACCTGGAAGAAGTGCAGTTGGACTGCTCCTTGGAAGCGAGAATGGCCAGACTTCATCTCACCTACTTTGATCATGTCAGAAAGGACCATTCCCTGGAGAAGGATATCATGCTTAGTAAAGTAGAGGGTCAGCTAAAAGGGGGGATGCCCTTGACAAGATGGATTGATACAGTGGCTGCAACAATGGGCTTACATTAAGTATAGCAAGGATTGTGAGGCAGGCACAGGACCAGGCAGTGTTTAGTTCTGATGTACATAGGGTCATTGTGAGTTGGAGCAGACTAGACAGCACCTAACAACAACAGCAGTTTGGTTCTGTTACTCTCGTCAGTCAAAAACTGAAAAGTTTATCAGCTAGTTTTCATTATCCATGATGACAAAACATAACCAGTTCTTCATGGGTTTCAAATCTTTTTTTTTAGGGTTCGCTCTAAAATAATTTCCCCATAGGTAGACACATGGGGTTTACTAGCAATTTCTTAGTATTTTTACAAAGACACTCAACCATTTCCATCAGTCGGGATTGGCTGGGTAACACTGCAGTAACAAATAGCCTGAAAAATAATTGGTTTAGCATGACTGAAGTTTATTTCTTGTCCATGTTAAATGTCCATTCTTTGTCCATTGTGCATTAGCAGATAGGCTCAGCTGATTGTAGTCATTCAGTGATCCAGGCTGGTGGAGGCTCCATCTTGGCATTTGCTTCCACAATCTTCATGACAGAGTAATATAGCACACTTCACAGTACTTAAAGCTTCCACATGGAAGTTACATGTTATTTCTGCCTATATTTGATTGGCCAAAACATGATACATGGCCCCATTTAATTTCAAATGGATAGGAATGTGCAGTATTACCAATTTCCCAGAAGAAGGAACATCTGAAATAGATGGTGAACATCATCAATGAATAATATAATTTATGAAGATTCTTTCTGGGAATGTCTCTTTAAAATGTAAGGACAGTTCTCCAAAATGCAACTTTATGAAAGGTGTGTGGCGCAGGAGAAAGGTGTGCTCTAGCTTGTTTGTTTCAAGGATATAACCTCTGTGTGTGAGGTGAATAGGCAAACTATTTGTCCCACAAAAAGTCATCTAAAATAGTTTCTTCCAACTTGATTTTGCTAAGAATTGGACAAGAGCCTGGGTACAGATCTATGTATTCCTAAAATCTCATAATCTGTTAATAACATTGATGAAATTGAGGAACTAAGCAAGATTATTAAATAAAGATTGACCATTCCACATCTGCAAGGATATGTACCTAATGGGCAAAGCCAGGGTTTCCTTCAGGAAAAATTCTGAGAACAGTGTTTGTTGTTTAGTCTATGCTTGTTTAAGTGTGCAAACATAATTCTCCATAGCAAACATTGCAGCAGATGTATTTTCTATAGCAAACATACATAGCCTCTAAAGTATAAGTTAACAAACAGCCCTTGCAAGATAACTATTAAAACAAAACCTTAATATTACAGGAAAGGTCTTTGTAGTTGTAGGAATTTAACTCTATCATCATGATCAGGTACAGAATACGTTTTATGGTCACAAATGGGTGAATATTTTCTAACCTTCTCATTTACCTTTCTAAATGAATAATAGTTTACCCAGTGCCTAGTGCTTTACAGGGAGCTCTGGTGGCTTAGTGCCTAAGGCACTTGACTGCTAACCAGAAGCCTGGTGGTTCAAACCCACCAGCTACTCCTCAAAAGGAAGGTTGGGCAATCTACTTCCATAGTGATATTGCCTCAGAAACCCAAGGAAGGATCGCTATGAGTCAGATCCGACTTGACGGAGTAAGTTGTTTTTTTTGGGGGGGGGGGAGGTAGTGCTTTATATTCGCAAAAGCTGTTTTATTAACAACCTTTTTATTAAAGTTCTTCAGAAAGAACCATTGAAACTTGTTACTGCAGTGTAACCCAGCCAATCCTGACTGATAGAAGTCTACAACTTCTGTTATAATTATAACTAAGACTTAAGGTATTTGAAGTTGAATGTGTAATTAGAATCCAAACAATAAAAACAAATTTATATCAATAAAAGTATGTTCAGGACTCTTCATTTAGGAGAAAAAGAAAAGAAGAAGAAATTAAAACATAAACACAAGAAGAAAAAAGAATAGTTCTGTCCAAATCTGGTAAAACAAAATTTTGGTAGCAGATAAGACCCTCATGACAATGAGTGATCCATGACTTCTGTCCTTAAAAGTGGCTAGTATGATGATTAATAAATAAACCTAACAGTACATATAAGATTTATATCATCTTACCCCAAGTTTAGCTTTTAGTAAGCATCTGTGATGAGTTTGGAGACCTCTGACTTATAAACCATTTGGAGAATTTAAATTTTAAAAAAGCTGAAAAATAAAATCTGGAGAAATGCCAAAAGAATTTGTATTAATAACCCAAAGACAGAGAGTCAGACAGATGTTCTCATAGCTATTACTAATAATAAAGAGGAATATGATTCAAGGAGAGCAATCCAGCTATTTATTTTTCCTCTGAGCAATGAGCATAAATTGAAACAGAAAGTTAGGTTACCAAAATTACAAATAGAACTCCTGCATATATACATTGTAGGCAATAGATTACATTATCTAAAAAAATGGTGTGATCTTTTTCATGAAGCTCTTTTAAAGCAGATGTATGTAACTATGTTACACCAAAAAAAAAACCAGACTCACTGCGGTCAAGTCGATTCAACTCATAGCAACCCCTCCTTGGGTTTTCAAGGCAGTATCTCTACGGAAGTAGATTGCCCAGTCTTCTTCTGAGAATTGGCTGGTAGGGTATGTAGAATAAGCATAGGAGAAATCTGGAAAGGGTATACACCAGACTGTTAGTAGCTGTTGGCTCTCAAGAGAGTATCTGTAGGGCTCTACAGATCTGGCCCCTACTTCTACCTTATGCTTGTGTCATGTTCCCCTGGTTCATTCTCCAGCCACTCTTGCTTTCTTCCTTTGTTCTTAAATTTACCAGACTGATTGCACCTTATGGCCTGTGAGTTTGCTTCCCTCCACAGGGAGCTTTTCCCCCAGACTTATGGATCTTCTCATCTGCTGGTCTCAAGTCATATGTTATCTTCTCAGAGAGGCCTCTCCTGACCCCTGTCTAAAATATTCCTGCTCTTCCTGTCACCCCTGATATCTCTATCCTTTTATTATGTTTTATTATGTGTTCATAGCACATAATCCTACCTGAAGTTAGCTTGTTCATGTATTTGTGTGTTTTTTTCCCACTGTGTATACCATCAGTTTCACCACCATCCTTAACCCACCACAACTCCCATAGCCTCAGCTAGGATGTAAAGTCTAACATTTTTTTAATGCAGACCTTGTCTGACTTATTCAAAACTATATTCCTAGCATCTAAAACAGGGTCTGGCACATAGTAGGTGCACAAAATTATTTGTTGAATGAATGAATACATTTACTATTGCACTACCCTGTGGTTTGCATATGTTACTTTTGTAATTGGAAAAAAAAAAAAAAAGATCACCCTGATATATGCCATAACATGGATGAATCTTAAAACATGCGGAATAAAATGCCAGTCACAAAATAACAAATACTGTCTGATCTCACTTATAAAATAAGCAAATATGTAGAAACTAAAAATTTTTAGTGTTTATCAGAGGTGGGAGGGAGGGGAAAAAAGGGAGTTTTTACTTAAGGGCATTGAGGTGATATTAATCATGGTGGAATAACTTGGAAAAGGATAGTGATCAGGGTTGCACAACTTGAAGAATGTAATCAGTGTCACTGAATTATATCTGTAGAAGTTGTTGGGGAACAAAGGACCAACAGTCATCTGAAAGGAAATATTTAAATGCACTGATCCCATGGAAGCACAACTAGAGGACAGGCTAACATAATTCATAACTTTGATGAGAAACAACTTTAGTATTTTGCCTTATATCTGTTTCATTTTTAAAAGAACTCTAATTGAAATGTAGGCGCTCTGGTGGCGTAGTGCCTAAGGCATTTGACTTCTAACCACAAGGCTGGCAGTTCAAACCCACCAGCCACTCCTCAGAAGGAAGATAGGGCAATCTACTTCCATAGTGATACCGCCTTGGAAACCCAAGGAGAGGTTGCTATGAGTCGGATCAGACTCGAAGGCAGTGAGTTTGGTTTTGGTTTTGAAATTGAAATGTATCTAAGTATAGTGCATAGTTGAGTATACACTGCAATTTAAACTATGTTTATTGTGAGAGAAAAAAAAAAATCACAACTGGACCTTTCTGTTTTCCAATCTGCCTCTACTTAATGGTGCTTAAATTGCAGCATAAGCTGTACAGAAAACAGGGACAAAGTTCCAAATGAAAAGACATCAAATTAAATGCATCATTGCCATCTGCTAATTCTTTTTCAAGAAAGGGAATAATAAATGCTTTGAAAACTATAAACTGATTCTAAAAGTCACCAATATAAGTCTAAACCTTTGAAAAGTACTTCTTGTTTGTTTTTTTCTTACTACGATAGTGTCTTAGTTATCTAGTGCTTCTGTTACAGAAGTACGACAAGTTGAGTGGATTTAACAAACAAATTTATTCTCTCACAGTTTAGGAGGCTGGAAGTACAAACTCAGGGCCCCAGCTCTAGGGAAAGACGTCTTTCCCTGTCAGCTCTGATGGAAGGTCCTTGTCTCTGTTCAACATCTGTGGGCCCAGCATTCCTTGGCGATCTCCATGTGTCTTCACATCTATATTCCCATGGATCTGAGGTTCCCAGCACAGAAACCCTGAATCCAAAGGACGTACTCTGCTTCTGGCTTTTCTTTCTTGGTGGTAGTAGGTCCCTCTGATCTCTGCTCACTTGTTTAATTCCTTTTTCATATTTCAAAAGAGGTTGAGTCAAAATACAACCTAATCCTATAGATTGCATCCTGCCTCATTAATGTAATTGTCTCTAATCCTGCCTCATTAACATCATAGAGGTGAGAATTTACAACACATAGGATAATAACATCAGATCACCAAATGGAGTATAATTACATAATAATAAGAATCATGGCCCAGCCAAGTTGACACATATTTTTCGGGGACATAAGTAATTTTTGTTATTGTGGGAGAACTAGAACCACAGATAAAAGAGAAAAAAAAATTATCCAATCTAGAAATAATCACTGTTAACATTGTATTACAGAACCTTTTTGATATATTTTTACATGTGTATGTATAAATGTGTATATTGACATATAAATAGAAATTGGATCATTGTGCACATTCCGTCTTGTAACATTTTTTCATTCATAATGTGAACACCACCTACTCATCACTTTTAACTGTTCTACAAAAGTGAAATACAAAGTAGTTCATTGACTGAATGCTCCACTATTTATTTAACCAAAAACTTACATTTTTGCTATTTTAGCATTTGAGCTCAATAGTGGCATCTACTTTTTTTTAAAAAATAATATTTTATTGAGTTTTTGGTGAAAGTTTACATAGTTAGGTTCCCATTTGATAATTTCTGAACAGATTGTTTAGTGACATTAGTTACATTTATCACAATGTGTCAACATTTTCTTTTTCTGTTGTTGTTGTTTCATATCCAATACTCTAATTTCTCTTCCCCCTTATCTTCTCATCTTTGCTTTTGAGTAATTGTTGACCCCTTTGGTCTCATACAGACAGTTTTTAAGTAGAGCACCAATGTTAAGAGTTGTTGTTGTTGTTTATGTGCCGTGGAGTCGGACCCGACTCATAGTGACCCCTCCTTGAGTTTCCGAGGCAGTATCACTACAGAAGGAGATTGCCCAACCTTCCTTCCGAGGAGTGGCTGGTGGATTTGAACCACCTGCCTTCTGGTTAGCAGTCAAGTGCCTTAGGCACTATGCTTCCAGAGCTCCCATGTTATGGGTAATATCCTTTATTTTGTGCTCCACTCTGCTATTTCTCAAAAGGTGAGCTTGGGATAGGTTTGTTTCCAGGTTTAGAATATCTCAGGGTGATAGTCTGAGGGAATCCTGTGTTCTCTACTGTTGCAGTTTCTCTGGCTTGTTTTCTTTTCCTTTCAAAGATTGAGTTCTACTCCACATTTTTCTCCCATTCTATCCAGGACCATCTTTTGGACCCTGGTCAGAACCTCAGTGGTGGTAGCCAGGCATCATCCATTTCTTCTGATCTCTCAGGGTAGATGTGGTTGTAGCTTGTATAGACTTGTTTCTTCTCTGAGCTTTTGGTTACCTTCTTACTGTTTTCTCCTGGTAAGTAGAGACCAGTAGTTGTGTCTTAGATAGCTGCTCTCAAGCTATTAAGAGCCCAGATGCTGGGATGCAGATTATGATTTTTGTAAACTATGTTATGCCAGTCAACTGACTTGTCCCATGAGACTATGATCCAAAGCTTTCAAACCCAGAAAACCAATCTTGGAAAGTGTTTGGTTATATCTGAGGAGTATCCATATTTGTGTCTTCAATGAATATATGTGCTTCTGCCTGTATATTTGTATTTACACGTACCTGTAGATAATTCTGTTCTCACCTATGTACACATCTGTACCTAACATATACCAGTTTGCCTATAGCCATCCATATGTGCTTAAACACTAATTTTTACTTTGGTTGTACTGTGCTTACTACATCCACATTCAGTGCCACTTTTCCCATCACCAAAAATAACAAGTCTCTACAATCTAAAGCATACTTCACCTCCCCACCCCCTGGAGGAGAATGTTGGTCTTTCTATACAAAACTCACTGCTATTGAGTTGATTCCAACTCATAGCAACCCCCTTTGGGTTTCTGAGGCAATAAATCTTTATAGAAGTACATTGCCCAGTCCTCCTTCCACAGAGTGGCTGATGGGTTTGAACTACCAACCTTCTGGTTATCAGTCAAATGCCTTAAGCAGTAGATCACCAGAGCTCCCTATACATATCTCTATTCTTGTTTTCTTATAAAAGAGGGATCATACAATATTTGCCCTTATATGCTTGACTTATTTGACTTAGCATTATGCCCTCCAAGTTCATCCATGTTTATAATGTGTTTTATGGACTCATCATTGTTCTTTATGGTTGCATAATATTCTGTTATATGTATGTAACCACAGTTTGCTTATCCATTTATCAACTGATGAGCACTTCAGTTATTTCCATTTATTTGCTATTATGAATAAAGCAGCAATGAACATATATCTGTTCATGTAATTACTTTTAGGTCTGTAGAATATATACCAGGAGCTCTGGTGGCATAGTGCCTAAGACACTTGACTGCTAACCAGAAAGTTGGCAGTTTAAACCCACCAGCCACTCCTTAGAAGGAAGACTGGACAATCTACTTCTGTAGAGATACTGCCTCCGAAACCCAAGGATGGGTCGCAATGATTTGGAATCAACTCGATGGCAGTGAGTTTGAATTTGAGAGTATATACCTAGGAGTGGGATTGCTGGATCATAGGGTAGTTTTATTTCTAGTTTTTTGGGAAGGCATCATACCATTTTCCATTGTGGTTCTCTCATTTTATAGTCCCCCAGAAATGGATAAGGGTTCAAATCTCTGCACATCTTGCCAACATTTGTTGTTATCTGTTTTTGTTTTGTTTTTTTAAATCAGTGCAGTTTTACTTGGTTGAGATGGTTATCTCACTGTAGTTTTACTTTTCATTTCTCTAATGGCTAGTGCCCTAGGCAGGAAGCAGGAACCAGGTAGGGGGAAGGCCATGAGGTGAGTGGAGTGGTTTGGAACAGCTAAAGGAGACAAACTTGTCTGTGAAGTTTGTCAGACTGTGTTGACTTGTGTGTTACTGTGAGGCTGGAGGCTGTGCCATTGGTGTTTCAAATGGCAGCAGTGTTGCCCATGGTGGACAGCTTTCAGCAGGACTTCCAGACTGAGACAGACTTGGAAGAAGGAAGAGGCCTTCCACTTCTCAAAGAATTGGCCAGGGGAAACCTTATGAATAACAGTGAAACCTTGTCTGATATATTACTGGAAAACTTCATGAATAGGCCTGAAACATTGTCTGACACAGTGCCAGAAGATGAGCCCATCAGGTCAGAAGGCACTCAAAATATGACTGGGAAAGAGCTACCTCATCATAGGAGAGCCGACTTTAATGATATGGATAAAGTAAAGCTTCTGGGACCTCCATTTGCTGATGTGGCACGACTCAAAGCTGCAAACATCCATTAATAATTGGAACATGGAATGTACAAAGTATGAATCTAGGAAAATAGGAAGTTGTCAAAAATGAAATGGAACATATAAAGATCAATATCCTAGGCATTAGTGAGCTGAAATGGACCATTTTTGGCCGTTTTGAATCAGACAGGCATATGATCTACTATGCCGGAAATGACAAATTGAACAGGAATAGCATGGCATTCTTCATCAGAGAGAATGTTTCAAGATCTATTCCAAAGTACAATGCTGTCAGTGATAGAATAATAGGCATATGCCTACAAGGAAGGCCAGTTAATACTACTGTTATTCAAATTTACACACAACCACCAAGGCCAAAGATGAGGAAACTGAAAATTTTTACCAACTTCTGCAGTCTGAAATTGACCGAACATGCAATCAAGATGTGTTGATTATTGCTGGTGATTGGAATGCAAAAGTTGGAAACAAAGAAGAATCATCAGTACTTGGAAAATATGGCCTTGGTGATAGAAATGAGGCTGGAGATCACATGATAGAATTTTGCAAGACCAATAACTTGGCAAGGGGCTCTGGTAGTGTAGTGCCTAAGGCACTTGACTGCTAACTAGAAGGCTGGTGATTCAAACCCACCAGCCACTCTTCAGAAGAAAGGTTGGGCAATCTGCTTCCATAGTGATACTGCCTCAGGAACCCAAGGAGGAGTTGCTGAGTCAGGTCTGAGTCGACGGCAAAACAACAACTTTGCAAATACCTTTTTCAACAACACAAGAGGTGGCTATTCACATGGACTTTGCCAGACAGAGTACAGAGGAATCAGATTGACTACATTTGTGGCAAGAGATGATGGAAAAACTCAATATCTTCAGCCAAAACAAGGCCAGAAGCTGACTTGGAACAGACCATCAACTGCTCATATGCAAGTTCAAGTTGAAGCTGAAGATAATTAAAACAAGCCCATGAGAGCCAAAATATGACCTTGAATATATCCTCCTGAATTTAGAGACCATTTAAAGAATAGATTTGATGCATTGAACACCAGTGACCAAAAACTAGAGGAATTGTGGGATGACATCAAGAACATTATCCATGTAGAAAGCAAAAGGTCATTAAAAAAGACAGAAAAGGAAGAAAAACCAAAATGGATGTCAGAAGAGACTCTGAAACTTGCCCTTGAATGGAGAGTAGCTAAAGCAAATGGAAGAAATGACAAGATAAAAGAGCCAAACAGATTTCAAGGAGCAGCTCCAGAAGACAAAGTCAATTATTATAATGAAATGTGCAAAGACATGGAATTGGAAAACCAAAAGGGAAGAACACACTCAGCATTTCTCAAGCTGAAAAAACTGATGAAAAAATTTAAACCTTGAGTTGCAATATTGAAAGATTCTATGGGCAATATATTGAATGATGCTGAAAACATCAAACGGAGATGGAAAGAATATGCAGAGTCACTGTACCAAAAATAACTGTGAGATGATCATCCATTTCAGGAGGTGTCATATGACAAGAACCAATGGTACTGAAGGAAGAAATTGAAGATACAGTGGTGAAAAAAACAAGGCTCCAGGAATTGGAGGGAAACCTGTTGAGATGTTTCAACAAACAGATGCCCTGCTGGAGGCAATCACTTGGCTATGCCAAGAGTTTTGGAAGACAGCTACCTGGCCAACTGACTGGGAGAGATCCATATTTGTACCCATTCCAAAGAAAGGTGATCCCACAGAATGTGGAAATTATCTAACAATATCATTAATATCACACACAAGTAAAATCTTACTGAAGATAATTCAAAAACAGTTGCAGCAGTATATTGACCAAGAACTTCCAGAAATGCAAGCTGGATTCAGAAGAGGACATGGAAAGAGGGATATCGTTGCTGATGTTAGATGGATCTTGGCTCAAAGTAAAGAATACCAGAAGGATGTTTATTTGTGTTTTATTGACTGTGCAAAAGCATTTGATTGTATGGATAATAACAAATTATGGGTAACATTGAGAAGAAAGGGAATTTCAAAACACTTAATTGTACTCATGAGGAACCTGTGGATAGACCAAGAGGCTGTGTGAACAGAACAAGGGGGCACTGCATGGTTTAAAATCAGAAGGGGAGTGCATCAGGGTTGTATCCTTTCACCATACTTATTAAATCTGTATGTTGAGCAAATAATCCAAGAAGCTGGACTTTATGCAGAGAAATGTGGCATCAGGATTAGTGGGAGACTCATTAACAACCTGCAGTATGCTGACAACACAACTTTTCTTGCTGAAAGCAAGGATGACTTGAAGCACTTACTGATGAAGATTGAAGACTACAGTCTGCAGTATGCATTACACCTCAACATAAAGAAAAGACAAATCCTCACAACTAGACCAGTCAACAAGCAGCATCACAATACATGGAGAAAGATTGAAATTGTCAAAGACTTCATATTACTTGGTTGTACAGTCAACACCAATGGAAGCAGCAGTCAGGATTTCAGACACATACAGCATTAGGCAAATCTGCTGCAAAAGACCTCTTTCAAGTGCTGAAGAGCAAAGATACCTCCTTGAAGACTAAGGTGCACCTGACACAAGCCATGGTATTTTCAGTCACCTCATTTGCATGTGAGAAGTGGACAATGAATAAGGAAGACCGAAGAAGAGTTGATGCTTTTGAGTTGTGGTGCTGGCGAAGAATGCTGAAAGTACCGTGGACTGCTAAAAGAACTAA
>NW_006921676.1:3299878-3304380 GCF_000298275.1 Orycteropus afer afer | reverse complement strand
AGAATGCTGAAAGTACCGTGGACTGCTAAAAGAACTAACAGATACATCCTGGATGAAGTGCAGCCAGAATGCTCCTTGGAAGTGAGAATGGCCAGACTTTGTCTCACCTACTTTGGTCATATTTGTAGGAAGGGACTATACCCTGGAGAAGGATATCATGTTTGGTAAAGTGCAGGGTCAACGAAAAAGGGGAAGGCCCTCAATGGATGGATTGACACAGTGCCTGCAATGGGCTCTGGTATAGCAAAGATCATGGGGCTGGCACAGGACTGGGGAG
This sequence comes from Orycteropus afer afer, assembly GCF_000298275.1. Lineage (NCBI taxonomy): Eukaryota > Metazoa > Chordata > Mammalia > Tubulidentata > Orycteropodidae > Orycteropus > Orycteropus afer. Next base: position 3,304,103 of record NW_006921676.1, on the reverse strand, counting down.
TGTTTCGTTTTGCTGTACATAGGGTCCCTATGAATCAGAGAGGACTTGATGGCACCTAACAACAACAACAACAACAATGGCTAGTGATCATGAACATCTTCTCATGTTTGTTAGCTGCTTGGATGTCCTCTTTAGTGAAGGTTCTGTTCATGTCCTTTGCCCAGTTTGTGATTGGGTAGTTTGTCTTTTTTGTTGTTGAGTTATCACTGTTTTCTGTAGATTTTAAAGATTAGGTTGGATAAATCGTTTCTGAAGATTTTCCCCCAGTCTAGATTGTCTAATTACTCTTTTAGTAAAGCCTTTTGATGAGCACAATTTTTTTTTATGAGGTCCTGTTTATCCATTTTGTTGTCTTCTATTTGTGCATTTGTTGTTACGTTTGTTACTCTATTTCTACAAAAGATTAGGTCCCATAATTTTCTCCCTACGTCTTCTTCCAGGAATTTTATAATTTTAGGTTTAACATGTAGGTCTTTGATCCATTTTGAGTTTGTTTTCGTGTATGCTGTGAGATATCAGTGTTTCATTTTTCTGAGTTGCATATCTAGTTTCGCCCACACCATTTATTTAAGAGAATATTTCTGCCCTGAATGGACTTCGACCCCTTATCGAAAATCAGTTCTCCTTAGATGGATGGCTGGGTTTATTTCTAAGTTCTTAATTCTATTCTACTGGTCTATGATAAAGGAGCTCTGGTAGCACAGTGGCTAAGACACTTGCCTGCTAACCAGACGGCTGGCGGTTCAAACCCACCAGCCACTCCTCGGAAGGAAGGTTGGGCAATCCTACTTCCGTAGTGATACTGCCTCGGAAACCCAAGGAGGGGTCGCTATGAGTCGGGGCCGACTCGACGGCACATAACAACAACAACAACAACATGTGTCTTATCATTGAACCAATACCAGACCATTTTGATTACAGTAGCTATACAGTGTGTTTTGAAATCGGGGAGTATAGGGTCTTCTGCTTTGGTCTTTTTCTTCAGTATTGCTTTGACTATTTGGGGTTTCTTTCCTTCCTATATGGAATCGGTCATTAGTTTTTCCATTTTTTGTAGAGAATGTTATTGGGATTTGTATCAGGATTATATCTATAGATTGTTTTAGGTAGAATTGACACTATATTAAGTCTTCCAGTTCATGAGCACAGGATGTCTTTCCATTTCTGTGGGTCTCTTTTGGTCTCTTGTACTAGTGTTCTATAATTTTCATTGTATAAGTCTTCTATGTCCCTGGTCAAAGTGGTTTCCTAGGTATTTTATCAAATTTGGGAGCTAATATTGTTTTCTTTATTTGTTTTTTTGAATAGTCTTTGTTAGTGTATAAGAACCCAACTGATATTCGTGTATTGATCTTGGATCCTGCTACATTGCTAAAATTCTTCTATTAGTTCCAGCAGTTTTGTGTGTGTGTGTGTGTGTGTGTGTGGAATCTTTAGGGTCTTCTATACATAGGATCATGTCATCTGGTAATACAGTTTGACTTCTTCCTTTCTGATTTTGATACCTTTTATTTCTCTTTCTTGTCTTATTTCTTTGGCTAGGACTTCCAGTACAGTGTTGAGTAAGAGTGATGATGATGGGTATCTTTGTCTTGTTCTTCTTTTCAAAAGGAAGTTTGTTAGCTTTTCTCCATTTAATAAAATGTTGACTGTTGGTTTTGCATATATACCCTTAATTATGTTAAGAAATTTCCCTTCTAATCCTATTTTGCTGAGAGTTTTTATCAGGAAAGTGTGTTAAATTTTATCAAATGCCTTCCTGCATCAATTAATATGATCATATGGTTCTTTTCTTCTGTTTTATTTAGGTGGTAGATTACGCTGATTGATTTTCTAATGTTGAACCATTTGTAATCCTGCTGTGAATTCCACATGATGATGGTATATGATGTTTTGTTTTGTTTTGTTATATGTTGCTAGTCTGTTGGCTAGTATTGAACATTTTTGCATCTGTGTTCTGTAGTTATTGGGATATTGATCTGCAGTTATCTTTTGTGTGTGTGTGTGTGTGTGTGTGTGTGTGTGTGATGTCTTCCTGGGTTAGGTATCAGGGTCATGCAGTCTTCTTAGAAAAAGTTCAGTAGTGTTGCTTCTTCTTCCATTTTTTTGAAGAAATTGAGTAGGATTGGTCTCAAAAATTCTCTGAATGTTTGGTAGAATTCTCTAATGTAGCTATCTAGTCATGGGCTTTCTTTTGTTGGCAGTGTTATTTATTTATGACATCTTCAATCTTTTTTTTTGTAATGAATCTGTTTAAATTTTCTTCCTCTATTTGTGTTAATTTGAGTACATAGTGTATTTCTAGGAATTCATCTATTTTAACTGTTGTTGTTGTTATGTGCAGTCCAGTAAGCTCCAAGTCATAGAAGCCCTATGTACAACAGAATAAAACACTGCCTAGTCCTGCACCATCCTCATAATCATTGCCATGCTTGAGCCCACTGTTGCAACCACTGTGACAACCCATCCCACTGAGGATCTTCCTCATTTTCGCTGACTCTCTACCAAGCATGATGTCCTTCTTCACGGTCTGGTCCCACCTGATAACATGACCAAAGTATGTGAGACAAGTCTCACCATCCTTGCTTCTAAGGAACATTCTAACTGTATTTCTTCCAAGACAGATTTGTTTGTTCTACTGACGGTCTATGGTATATTCAATATTCTTAGCCAACACCATAATTCAAAAGCATCTATTCTTCTTCATCCTTCCTTATTCATTATCCACTTTTCGCATGCCTATGAGGCAATTGAAAATACCATGGCTTGGGTACACCTTAGTCTTCAAAGTGACATCTTTGCTATTTAAAAATTTAGAGAGGTCTCTTGCAGCACATCAGCCCAGTACAGTACATCATTTGATTTCTTTTTAAAAAAATTTTTGTTGTGATTTGGGTGAAAGTTTACATAGCAAATTAATTTTCCATACAGTAGTTCATACATATTTTGTTTCATAACATTGAGTGCATCCTCACAATGTAACAGCTCTCTTGCTACTTCCTCCCTGTAGTTAACTCTTCCCTGTGTCCTTCTTTCCCATGCATTCCTGCCTTCTGAGCTGTCTTCCTGTGCAAGTACTGCCCTTCTGTTCTCCCATGATTGATAATCCCATCATTCTAAGGAGTGAATCTACCTGGTGTAAATGTTCACCCTATATGCTTGTCTATTGTTTGGCTGGAAACCATGGGATTGAGTTCAGTTCCAGGCCATCATTTGATTTCTTGACTCTTGTTTCCAGAGGCATTGGTTGTGGATCCAAGAAAAGTGAAATCCTCAATAACTTCCATCTTTTCTTTGTTTATCATGTTGTTGTTTATTGGTTCATTGTGAGGATTTTTGTTTTCTTTATGTTGAGGTATAATTCATACTGAAGTCTTTGATCTTCATCAGTAAGTGCTTCATTTCTCTTTCAGCAAGCAAGGTTGTGTTATCTGTATATCACAGTTTGTTAATGAGTCTTGATTTAATCCTGTGCCACATTCATCTTCATTACAGTCTAGTTTCTCAGATGATTTTCTCAGCATACAGATTGAATAACTGTGGTGATAGGATAAAACCCTGATACACACCTTTCCTAATTTTAAACCACATGATATTCCCTTGTTCTCTTCAAAGAACTGCCTCTCGATCTGTATACAGGTTCTTCATGAGCACAATGAAGTGTTTTGGCATTCCTGTTCTTGGCAATATTATCCATGATTTGCTATGATCCAGTTACTGTGAATTTCCCTCTCAGTACTGCTTTTTCTGTGTCCCAAAGGTTTTGATATGTTTGTGTTTTCATTTTCATTTAATTCTTGGAATTTTTAAAATTTCTCTTTTGATTTCTTCTATGACCGAATAGTTTGTTAGTAGTGTAGTATTTCATTTCCATGAATTGTTTTTGTCCTTATTTTTCCTGTTGTTGATTTCTGTCTTCATATAGTTATGGTTACAGAAGATGCTTTATATGATGTCAGTTTTTCTAAATTTGTTGATGTTGCAATTCTTTCCCAGTCCTATGCTGAGAGCCTTTTAGCCTAAACGGACTATTCCTAAAGGTGCGCGGTAATGTACCAAACAGGGTTTCTTTGCTATTCATAAGGTTTTCCTGGCCAATTCTTTCAGAAGTGGACAGCCTCTTCCTTCTTCCTAGTCTGTCTCAGTCTATAAGCTGGGCTATTACCTGTGCACCAGGTGCATCTTGCTGGGTTTTAAACACCAGCAGCTCAGCCTCAAAACTCAC
>NW_006921676.1:3290760-3297275 GCF_000298275.1 Orycteropus afer afer | reverse complement strand
AGGGACCATTCCCTGGAGAAGAATGTCATGCTTGGTAGAGTGGAGATCGACAAAAGAGGGGGAGGCCTTCAACGAGATGGATTGACATGGTGGCTGCGATGATGGGCTCAAGTATAGCAGGGCTTGTGGGGCTGGTGCGGGATCGGGCAGTGTTTCGTTCTGCTGTGCATGGGGTTGCTATGAGTCGGAAACAACTCGACGGCACTTGACAACAACAACAACAAATTTGTTGAAACTTGTTTTGTGGCCTAGCATATGGTTTATTCTGGAAAATGATCCCACATGCACTAGAGAATGTGTATGTATTGTTCTGATGGTGGATGGAATGATGGCTTATGGTTTTACTTAAGTTCCCAATGTCCTTAGTGATCTTTTTAGAGGCTCTGTCTCTAATTGAAAGTGATATGTTGAAGTCCCCTCCTATTATTGTGGAGTTGTCTATTTCTCCTTTATTTTAGTCAGTATTTGTTTTATGTATTCTGGATCATAGCTGTTAGGTGCATATATATTTATAACTGTTATGTCTCCTTGTTGGATTAACCCTGTTATTATTATGTAATACCCTTCTTCATCTCTTGTGATACATTTTGACTTACAGGCTATTGTATCCGGTATCATTATGACCATCTCTGCTCTTTTTTGCTTACTGGTTGCATGGAATGTTTTTCCCCATTCTTTTATTTTCAGTCTGTTTGTGTCCATGTGTCTAATGTTTTTTATAGACAGCAAAAGGATGAATCATGTTTTTTTAAAAATCCATTCTGACACTCTGCCTTTTGCTTAGGGTGTACAGACCATTTACACTTCACCAAAAAAAAACCAAAACAAAACACTGCCATTGAGTCAATTCAGACTCATAGTGACCCCCATTGAGTTTCCGAGGTAGTAAATCTTTACAGAAGTAGATTGCCCAGTCTTCCTTCTATGGAGTAGCTCGTGGGTTTGAACTGCCAGCCTTCTAGTTAGTAGTCAAATGCCTTAGGCATTATGCCACCAGAGCGCCTTATTTACACTTAAGGTTACTAAAAAACAAAATGCTTATGTCACTCATTGTGCAATTTTTTGAAGGAGGAGTGTTTCATATCTTCTTTGTTTTTTTATTCTGATATTTCTGTTTTTGTTTGTATTTTGCTGCTTTCTTGTGATGAGCCTTTTTGCTTTCTTCTTTCTTTTCTTCTGAATGTTTTTTGTCAATGATTTCTTAGTACTTAACACATATATTACATTCTACAACTTACCATATATATTACATCACATAACCTAAAATTGCTACAACATTTGTCATATGAACAACAATTACATACAACTTTAACATGATAAATCTATTCCCGATATGCTCTTCCTTCTCCCATTTCTGTTGGTATGTCTTGATTAACAGTGTTAAAAACCCACTGCCATTTAGATGATTCCAACTCGTAGCAACCCCCATTAGGTTTCTGAGGTGGTAAATCTTTACAGAAATAGATTGCTTGGTTTTCCTTCTGTAGTGTGGCTGGTGAGACGAACCACCGACCTTCTGATTAGCAGTCAAATGCCTTAGGTGCTGCACCACCAGAGCTCCTTGATTAACACTGCTATACAACCTGTAGTCAATAAGCTTACTTTGTACTTATTTCCTACAAACTTGATCTTGTATTGTTTATAGGATTTAATTACTGAGTTTTTTCACTGAAAATAATCATATTCTTGGTCTTTACAATTGCCCATGTTGTTGCATGTTTTGGAGACCTTTTTCTCTCATTTTTTACCCCATGTGTACATACAAATGTTTTTTTAATGCTTTTTCCTTTCCATTTGGAGTACTCCCTTAAGTAATACTTGCCAACCTAGTTTGGTAGTTGCAAATTCCCAGAGCTTCTCTTTGTCTGGGAATATCCTGGTTTCTCCCTCATTTTTGAATGACAGCTTTGCTGAGTAAAGAATTCTTGGTTGGCAATTGTTTTCTTTCAGTATTTTGTATACATATTCCACTGTCTTCTGTCCTCTAGAGTTTCTGGGGAAAGAGCCACGCTGATTCTTAGGAAAGTCCCTTGGTATGTTATATTGCATTTTTCTCTTGCTGCTTTCCGAATTCTCTCCTTGTCTTTGGTTTTCAAGAATTGTATTAAGATATGGTAAGGAATTCATCTTTTTGTGTTTCTTCTAATTGTGGTATGTGTAGCTTGCTGTATTGGCCGGCTTTGTTCTCTGTTCAGGTCTGGGAAATTCTCTTTCATTTTTTCTTGGAAAATTGTTTTTATGCCTTTGTTGTCAGTGCTCTGGGATGCTAGTAATTCTAATGTTAGATTTTTTTTTTTATTTAATCCTGTATTTCTGTTTGAGTTTGTTCACTTCCTTTGTTCTTTTCTCTTGTTTCTCTTCAGACTTGGTAAGTTCAGTTATTTTGTCGTCTAATTCATTTATTCTATCTTCTATCTGTTCAACTTTATTGTTATTTCTCATTTTTTCTAATGCATTTGCTTTATTCTTCAATTCCATTTTCTCTTCCGATTTTATGTATTTGCTTGCTTTTATGATGTTCTCAGTTTCCATGTTGAGTCTTTCCTTTTGTTCCTCCATTTGTTTCCTGATCTCTAGTAGTTCTGTGTGCCTTTTGCTTTCTTTAAACATATTTAGCACTGTAGTCTGAAAATTTTCAATTCTTTCCGTTAGTCTGGCCTCCATAGGATAAATTTCTCTTCTTCATGTCTTCCTATTGATTAGGTCTTCTGCTATTATTTTGTGTGTTTTACTATTTTTCGTTGAACTTGGGCCACTCTGTTTTGTGTGTGTATGTATTTATTTATTTACTTTAAAATTTGTATTCTGGTTTTTGTGGGAAATTTTTTCTTATTAGGAGCTCCACTGGCACAGTGGCCAAGAGCCTGCATGCCAACTGAAAGGCCAGGGCCCACACTCACTAGTTGCTCCACAGGAGAAAGATGTGGCATCCTCAAAGACTCACAGCCCTGGGAACCCCATGCAGCATTTCCACTCATAGCAACAGGGGTGCTATGAATCAGAATCAACCCAGTGGCAGTGGGCTTTGTATCTTATCTTGGGAACCACTAGAGGGCACTCTTCAGATTTTTTTCAGTGCTGATTAAGGAGTTATGGAGGGAGTAGCTGGTCACCAACACTGATGTAAGTGGTGGGACTCAACTTTCCTGTAGCAAAGGTTGGGGCCTTTCTAAGTCTTTCCCTCACAGGTACCCCTGGACAGGCTCTCCTACAGTATCCCATTGTGAGCAGGGAGCCAGCCATTTCCCTCTGTGTTGCCTGTCCTTGCAGTTCTGCCCTATCCTAGTGCTCATCCATCTTGGACCTCAGCAAGATTGAACAGCACTTTCTCTCAGTGCCACGGTCTCCCTTCACCTCCTCCCAATTGCAAGGCACACCAAAATATGAACACCAAAACATGTGCAAACTCCCATGTCCAATCTTCACCTTAAAAAATCTGGCTACAGCTTCCTCTGATTAGCTCCCTTTCTGTGTTCCCTGTTTGAAGTGTTACCCAGCCCCATCCCAAAGTGGCTGCAATGAGATGTCAGTGGTTAGGTTCTCCCAGCTTCTGTGCCATAACTGTTCCTCCTCTTCTTCACTTCTGGACTCATCCTGCCTCTCCAGCTCTCCAGTTCTAAGATCTTAGTCTGTGTTTATTTTTATTCATTGTTCAGTGGCTGTCTTAGGCTGGGCTTTCTAGAGAAGCAAAACCAGTGAAGCTTATAAATATATATATATATAGAGAAATTTATCTCAATGAAATGGCTCCAACAATTGTAGAAGCTGGCAAGTCCCAAGTCTGTGGGTCAGACATCAAGCTGGAGGCTTCTCCTGATTCACACAGCTGCAGGGATAACAAATCCAAGATCAGCAGCAGCATAGCAGGCTGCTGGCTTCAGAGGCTGATAGATCCAGTGTTGGCAGGTAAAATGGCAGATTGTTGGCTATGAAGGCAAGAATCCCAAAATTGGCAGGCAATATGCCAGGCCACTCGTTCAAGTCCGGGCTCTGGGGATGATGATGACCCAAATACAAGATCAAGATCCAGCAGAAAGCCACAGAATTTTCCCAGGACATCCATATATATTCGAAGTAGGCCACTGCCCTGAGGAAACTCCCCTTCAACTGATTGGCTGTTCATAGTACATCTCATCATGGAGGTGATTACATTATGTCATGTCTCATTGTAGGGGATGACTATGTTATGACTGCTAAACCACTTAAAATCATGGCCCAGCCAAGTTGACACTCAGCCTTAACTATCACAGTGGGTTAGTTGCTGGGGAAGTAAATGGGAACATTCACTCACTTTGCTGTCTTGTTCTGTTCTCTTGTCATATACTTTTAATTATTTATTAAACTATTTCTATTATAACATACTCTTAAAGTAATATTTTACTAACATTATAATTTCTCAGCTTCTTAAGAAACCAGAAAAGGGAGAGGAACCAACCACAGAGAAACCAAAAGAAAGAGCAGAGGAAATTGATATTGGAGATGGAAAATGGGAAAAATTTCCTACCTGTGCAGTCATAAAATCCAAGCCCTTAGAAAGCTCACTGAAGGAGCTCAAGGAAAAGTGAGTCATTAAATATTAAGAAGTTGTTATCAAGTCATGTTCAGTATGCTCTGCCAATATGCACTCTTATATTTTATATTATACTTGTACATTTTGTTTTTGATTCTCATCAGTCATGCCAGGAACTTAATAAGCACATTCAGTCTGTAGTCTCAAGTCTCTCTTAAAATCTTCTTCTGTTGTTTCCTTAACTGTTGCCTCTTTTTACCTGTTCATTTTTCTCCTTTATCTTCTTTTAAGACTCCTTTTATTCCATGTTAGGTATTCAAGATCTGTCCTCTCAGTTTCCTTTATAATTTTAGTCACTTTTAAATTTTGTTTTGAGATATCTTATCCCTTTGATCATCCAGACTGCCAGATTGGATCTCAACAGTGATCAAACCCTCCTTCAGTTTATCTACAGAATTTTAATTAAGATTCAGCCTTTAAAGACTAGAAATTTTGTTTTTCAAGTGTGTGAATATATGCACACCAAAACATGCCAGCACAACTTCCATACTTATAATTCACTGACATTGATTACATTTTATATGTTGTGCTACCATTCGTGCTATCCTTTTTGAAAGGTTTTTTTTTTTTTTTTGATGCAGAAACGGAATAATTTAAGTGCTATAATTCTCTTCTATGAGTTGTCATCCATCTCCTCCAGTTGTTATATTTGACCAGTAGCAATTAATCCTCTGTGTTCTGCTTATTGTACCTATTCTCCCTGCTGACTGCCCATAGGTGCATTATTCTGCTCCTTTGCCTGCTCATAATGTCCAGCTCCTATGAAGGTAGCTCAAGCATGGCTTATCTATGAATGGGAGAAACACACAGTCTCTGCTATGTGGGCCAGAGAGGGACCAGCCAGATGGTAGTAAGGAGACACTTGTTCTCTAGGATTTGGAAGCCCTCAGGGTTTGGTCACCTCCACCACAGGCCTACTGAGCCACATATAGGCTAGAGTTGCCCTTCCTCAGGTTACCACAGAATTCTTTGGGTTGTGGTCTCTACAAGATCGTCAGTCTTGTCATCTTTACCCCAGGGTTCCTGCCCACTTGCATCTAGCTCCCACAGGGCCTTCTGTTTTCCTGGCTGCTCTGCTCAGAGTTGATGATTAGAAGCTGGATTTTACTTGGAAGGGTAGGTGGTAAGGTCATGTGATTAGGCTGCCATTTTCCCAGAATCACAATTATCTGAATGATTTCTTCCTTTTTAACACACAATTTTTCTAAAGTGTTTTTTTCTCTTTTTGGGGGGATATTAGTTTATTGAGTTATTTATAAAATTTTATATAATTTATCTTTGTGGTTTATGGGATGGGAGGTTGTATTATCAAGAATTATAAGTGTTCTTATTCTCATGTTTCTAGCATGAATTCATACTTTGCTTGTAGATCCCCCATTGTCCCTGTCAGTCTTACCATTACATCTGATTGATGGATGAACCACAGATGATGTATAAGATATTTTTCCTGTAGTTTGTAGAAGGAAAAGACTTTAAGAACCAAATGAGCTAAGCAAGAATTCTTTTACTATTCACTTGATATTTTGATATATATATACATATAATTAATCTGGCATTATTAAATTTCACTTCATTTTAGCTCTGCTTGGAGCAGAAACTTAAGTTGTCAGTACCAGCTTTGACCATGCTGGATGTTCCTCTACCGTTTCCTAGATGGATGCTCTTGGGGAAAATTCCTTGACCTATTTTAGCCTCATTTACTTTATCTGTAAAAACAGAGGGGAATGTGTGTGTGTGTGTGTGTGTGTGTGTATAAGCTCTAGTGGTATAGTACCTAAGGCATTTGACTGCTAACCACAAGACTGGTGGTTCAGACTCACTAGCCACTCCTCAGAAGGAAGACTGGGCAATCTACTTTCTGCCTGAGAAACCCAAGGAGGGGTTGCTATGAGTCAGAACCGACTTAAAGGCAGTGAGTTTGGTTTGGTTTTTATATATACATATA
>NW_006921676.1:3277003-3290635 GCF_000298275.1 Orycteropus afer afer | reverse complement strand
TCCGTAGTGATACTGCCTCGGAAACCCAAGGAGGGGTCGCTATGAGTAGGGTCGACTTGACAGCACATTACAACAACAACAACATATACATATATATGGAGCTCTGGTAGCATAATGCCTAAGGCATTTTGACTGCTTAACCAGAACCTGCCAGCCACTCCATGGAAGGAAGATTGAGCAGTCTACTTCTGTAAATATTTAAAGCTTTTGGGTATTTTTGGTTATATATATATATGGCATAATGCCTATTATTTATCTATTACTGAATTAAATGCTAAGTATTATTGTTAATTCTGTGTATTCATCTTTTCATTGATATTTTTCTTGCATACTTGCTATGTCCCTGTCACTGTGCAAACTCTGGTATATACTGATGAGAAGACTTACATATTCCGTTTTTGTGGATCTTGTCAGAAAAGAAGGCAAATAATCAGTAAGCAATTTACATAAGTATACTAATAATTGATATTGAACCACAGGTCACAAAATGACAATGATAAAGAGCCAAGGGATATGGAGAGAAGATTTCAAGAAAAAGAACTTGAAACACAAAGATATCACTTGGATGATGGCAAAAAGCATAGAGCTCACAATGAATTTGATAAGTGTCTGAGAAGGAATGAAGATGAGCTGAAATGGGGGAAAGGATTCACCCAAGACAAAGGGAAGAAAGGGAGCCAAAACTGCAGCTTCACTGTGGAGGCAATAGAGAGACTGGGTAAAGAGGAGAAGTGTGATGATGACATGGCATCCAAAAAGGAGCGCATGAGAAATAAGGTCCTTTTACTCATTTAGGATAATCTTTCCTTCATTAAACTATAATGTGAGGTCAAAGATCTTCCTTCTGCACTCTTACAGCTGCTTTTCCCAAAACAGTAGTTATTTTATTGAACAACATAAAAGAAGAAAACATCTATATAGGTATCTCTAGGTAAAACACCCTGACAATATGAGGTTTTGTTCCCTACTGGATCTTGCTTAGGCATTATCTTAGGGTGCATAATGTTTTGAAGGCATCAGTATTTACCTGAGCAAGTGTTTTTGTTCATCTATTGGATACCAAGCTTTGAAAGTCTAATCCTAAAATGAAGGCAGTTTTCATCTTTTCTCAGAGAATCAAAATTATTTCTTACCGGGGAAGGGGGAGGAGGGTGGGATAAAACAAGCACATTTTACACTGTTTGCTTGAAATTAAGTAATAGCAATATTTTGCAATTTAACCTTAAGACAGGAAAATATTACTATTTCATGGAGCTTTATTTTATATCTATAAATACATTATCTATATATCTAGCTATCTGTCTATTTATATATATATATATATATATGTATATATATAACAAAGCATTTGCCAATACTATAATTTTTACATGTACAATTTAGCAACATTCTTTATATTCATCATATTGTACAACCATCACTACTATCCTTTTGCACACTATTCCACTGCCATTAGCAGAAACTCATGCCCCCTAAGCTATGACTCCCTTTTATATTATTAACAACATTGTGATTATTAATGAATAGAAGAATGGTACATAAAAATCCATATGTTAGATCTGCACAGACACTGAGGTTATTCACTTTACTCAGACCATTCCCTCAGTTTTGCAGTGGAACAGGGTACACTGGAGGACTTGCCTTGAGCACCATAGAGAGCATGTGACAAGTTCGGTTCACAACTGTGAAAAGTTCATAGAACATTGATTGGAGATGAATGTCAAGGATACAAGTGAGACTACTTGTCTGACTTCATTTACACCTGAAAGTGGAAGCCAGGAATGGCTCCAAAGCAGAATTCAAAGATCTTCCAAATGTATATGTTTAGCCCAAGAAGCATAATAATAAGATTGAGCTTCATCTCCTTTTATTTACTTTCCTAGGAGACCAAGGAAGGGAGGAGAAAAAAATGTATGGAATATACCCACATAGGATAATCAGCCTTAAAAGAATTGAGTTGATTAGGAAATAGAATATCTATGTAATTCCTAGAGTCAAAACCAATTAAAGTATATTATAGATATGTTTTATAACTAGGATTTCCAAAAGCATTTTTTTAATGGCTAAAACAATATACTATAGCAATACTCAAACAAGCGTCTTTTCTGTCCTCTTAATTATCCTTATCTTTTCTTTCCCTGTCTTCCCCTTCACATCTTGCTCTCACTTTTTAGTGAGGTTTTTTGTTTTTAGAAGAAGTTAAATAATTTTTATAAAATGTTAGCTATTCTCAACCAATCAACAGCTTTTCTTTACGTTTGAAGCTACTTTTTATTCATATCACATTTCCTCAGAGAAATGTTACAAATGGTATTTAAGTTAACAAACCAGTCCCCATTTATCTCCCTTTCTAGGGCCAGACACTCTTCTACCAGTTGCTTTATATGTCCTACCCAACCAGGTGGAGGTTGCCTGTCAACCAGTTCCCTGAGCTAAGGATGGAAGGATCCCTAGGGCCTGTTCCTTAGGCTCCAGTTCACAGCCACCTCCTCCTAGCCCTCTTCTCTACCTCTGACCACAACTAGTGTTCTCTCTATATATAATTTAGTCAGTTTAAAAATCTTTTACAGAATCATACAGTATGTGGCATTTTGAGATTGGCTTTTAGCACTCAGCCTAATTCCCTTGCCATCCACCTAGTAAGTTACCTCATTGTATCAATGATGTTGACTTTTTAAATGTTTCCAGTAATGGTGAGACTGAAATCCAGGGTAGAGCCTTCTTATTTTCACCATGGACTAATCACAACCAGTTTAAACTGAAGCTTTCTAAAGATACCTTATCTCTGGGGACATAAAGTTTAGCCATGTGTCTTTTTGAGTGGGGAGTTTGTTCATACGAATGCTTGTTTTTCAGTTGCCCACCAGCATTTCATCCTCTCAGGTTTCTTGGGAAGCTGCAATCCCAGTTGTAGTATGTGCTACCACGTGGCGAGGACCTGTATAACTAGCTGAATCTGAAGAAACAGGTCTCTCAGCTCACCAACCTTACCACTAGAGTCCACATGGGATATATGTGTCCCATGTAATTGTATCAAAATCCTTATTACTTAAACAAAATTTTTTCATTGATTTCAGCATGCCTTCCATTACTGAAAACACATAGTATCAACAAAAAATTCAAAGCAGAAAATAATTTGATCCTGAAAGGGTTAACTGAAAACTCAGGGTGACTCACTTCTCTCAATTAAATCTAAGAATGCTGAATTGGTAATGAGAGAGATTTGTATGTAACAGTTCTTATGAGGTCTGAATGTTGTTGTTGTTGTTGTTATTTGCACTCGAATCAGACCCGACTCATAGCAACCCCTCCTTGGGTTTCCAAGATAGTATCACTGTGGAAGTAGATTGCCCAACCTTCCTTCCGAGGAGTAGCTGGTGGGTTTGAACTGCCAGCCTTCTGGTTAGCAGTCAAGTGCCTTAGGCACTACGCTACCAGAGCTCTCATGAGGTCTGAATAGTAAGTGTAATATAGGTAAGAATGTACTTTTACATTTGATCTTAGCCAAAAGGCCAAGAAGCAATTATTGTAATGTACTTTAGAATAGATTTTGAGCTCCATTTATACACACAAATGTTCCACTGGTGAAAAGCAGAACCATGCATGTTGGCTGTAGGCAAAAGAGCAGCTGTTTGAGATTCCTCTTTGCAGCCTGTGAAATCTGTATCTCTGCCTTCCACAGGGAGACTCAGATCCACCAAGGACCTCCGAGCCTTTTTCCTCTCTTCTTATTGGCTATGCTTATATTTAAGGAAAAGAATGTTAAGTTAAGCCCCCTCTTTCTCTCCTCTTGCCCCCAAACAAGTATTTCTAGCCACCCTGGTGACCTGCTAGGGGACCTCCACACTGAATAAATGTAGATAAAGGTGAGGTGGGGTGAATCCCAGAGAAAGACAGCAGGTGAAAATTTGCTCACCTGACCTACACACATCAATGCAACAGGCTATGCTCAGGCTACAAATGGTGGCAATCTTAATGCTGTTTTTACTACTTCTCTGTCTACACACAGACAGGGAAAGAAAAGGATGTTTAGGAGGAAGGTGCCTTATTAGGTTATAAACTTCCACTGAACTGATGTTTGACAGGGGCATAGGGGGGAATTTATCTTCCTCTGTTACATTTCTCCCTAGTGCTCACAGGAAAGGTGACTGGCTTCTCCAAGAGAAGCATTTGTCCTTATTGTTGTTACAGATCTTAACGTTCAGAATTACTCTGTGCTTTCTTGCCCTAAAGCATTAGCCTCTCATTATACTTCAGTCATCATTTTTGTTTCCCACTGCCAAGAGTTTAATAAGATGATGGGGTTAGTATTTTCTATAAAGAGAACAAACAGTTCACAGCTTCCTACATGGTAGATGGGAATAATCCACATGGAAATTGTTTATTACTAATGTTAGTAACTTTTCATTCATAGATCTAAGGAGTCATCTCTCTGTGAGTCCATGCCTAATTCTGTTGCAGACCTCACTTTGTATGGTGAATTTGAAGTTCTTAGATGTGCATGAGAATTTGAGTTTTAATCTCTCAAACTGGGAAATTAGCTAGTTATCCAGTGCCATGGTTGTAATTTCCAGAGTAGTCTTCTCATAAGGAATAACATTTTCCTAGATAGCAACTTTTACTTTCTTTCAAGTTAAGTATTAACTGCCATCCTTTTCATAGCTTTTTTTTTTTAGAAATTCCTGATTTCTGAGATAGTCCTGTGAAAAGGGCTGATTTTTAGCTACAAAAATGATTTTCATTACACAATTCATATCAATAGGCCCTATAAATACAAAATAATGTGATACCAAACCCACAAACTGACCCCTCCTGAATTGCTGGGTTAGGGGGTTATTTTCCCTAGAAAACTAACCCTGCCTTTCTCTCCTGGCAGGACCGGCCAGCCATGCAGTTATACCAGCCAGGAGCTCTTGCCCGAGCCCGTTTGGGCTCTACTAACACATGTGAGTGTGGTGGGACACCTGCTGAGCAGAGTTGTGATGGGAGGAAGTACGAGACAGAAGCTTCACTTGGGGCAGCTTCTAAGAAGAGTGAAGAAGCAGAGTAAACCTGTGCATAAGCCAAGTTTGTAAGGGGTGTTAACTTCCCGTTCGCTTTTTCCACAGATGACAAAGGGCATTCCTGACTTAATATCAATCAGCCTGAAATATAAGCTGTAACACAAATGTGCCCCTTACAAGGAGACAAGAAATGTAGAGCACTGGCTTACAACTGTCCAGAAACCATTCTTAAGAAAGAAGTCTTTTTTTTTTTTTTTTAATTGAGAATTTGTTTAGGTTTTTCCATTTCTAGAATAAGCTAGTATTTATTGTCTAGCCAAAACAGAGAAAATTATCTCCTTTGCAAAGTTGGAAAGCATAACCAAAACAGGAGAGAATATTAATTGTATTAGGGTGAATTCTGAAGCACATCGTAGGAAAAATTTGCACTTTTTGTTACACATTTATAAGCATATAATCTGTAGAAATTGTATCTCATCGTGTTTCTTGATAGTTTTTTATGAACCATAGTGTCAGCAAAGTGACCAATTCTCATTTCATTGTAATCTTTGTAATCAGCCACTCTGTGCCTTCTGTTATAAGCATCCCGAAGTTTTGTTATATTTAGGAACAGCTGCTCATATAGAGTCCACAACACTATACAACATCCAACAGCTTTAAATTATTGGTGTTTTAATAGTTTGGCCATTTACATAGAAAACTGTTTCATAGTCCATGCTCATGGTTTCTATCAATTATCCTTTCAGGTTTTGCCTAAGATGACATAAATGCCATTGTGTTTGCAGGGATAACATAGGTATGGCATGTAAAGTCTCTCTTTTTGTACCCTAAGGCAGCTTTCTTTTTAAATAACTTAATGTATCTTTCTGAAACTGCATTCTACAGTGTTTTTTCCTTTCAGTAACTTTTAAAAATGTTATTGTAGTTTTGGCACTGTGCTTTGAACCTTTTATTAAATAAATTTTTTTGTTGCTCTGTAGCAATCTAGTTATGATAGTTTTCTTACATAAAATTTTATAGTAAAAAATTGCTTTTTTAATATATCTTTAATGATCTGAATATTTTACTGATAATAGCCATTGCTTGTTATTGATAAATTATAAAATGCTTGTATTTATCAAGAAACTAAGATTTAGTCATTTATCATTTTAAAAGCTAATGATTGTTAAATGTATAGTCAATTTCACAGCACCAGAGAGGTGCAGAGCTGCACTCTGGAATTTGGAGTACAGGAAGAGGAGAGAACTTCCTGTGGATTGAGCAAGCTTCTTGTGCCCAGCTGAGCTAACATTGGGTATCAAAGAATACTCAGCCAACACTTTTCTGTAAAGGGCCAATAGCAAATAACGTAGACTTTGTGGACCTAATACAATCTCTGTTATAACTACTAAACTCTGCCACTGGAGCATAAAAGCAGCTATGTTGTTGTTGTTGTTATGTGCCGTCGAGTTGGACCTGACTCATAGCCACCCCTTCTTGGGTTTCTGAGGCAGTATCACTATAGAAGTAGAATGAGCAGAGCTGTGTTCCAATAAAACTTTATTTACGAAAAAAGGCAGTGGTCCACTTTGTCCCTTGGGCTGTAGTTTACTGACCCTTCCTTAGAGTATAGCGTGGATCTCCTAAATAACTTACTAAGGACCTATCTCACTACACAGTTTGGCTTTGATCTGGCGACTTCCAGACCTAAGAGTCAGGGAAGCAATAAATACCTATTTCTAAGATCTGCCTTCTTTTGGTTCTTTTAGTTTGTTGGCTTATTTGTATTTGGTACCTCATGTTCCATGGAGTCTTGTTGTGCTTATTTTTAAAAGTATTAATTTAAATCTGTTTCTTTAATGTTGGTCTCAGGATCCTTTAAATCTTAATATTGAGAACCCACAAAGCTAAAAAATAATTGGGTATTTCCAGTAAGATGGAGAGATAGGCAGACAAGTGACACAGACCCTCTTCAATAAAGAAAAGAAAAACCAATTGACAGAGATACAGAAAATAATCCTGGAGTCCTGAACTTTGAAAGGAAGTATGCAGAAGTGTATTAGGCACCAACTAGAGGAAAAACTGAGTGAAAACAGTGAGTATAGAAACAGTTGGAGCTGCGGACTGTCAGCTACTCTGATGGGACCAACATCCTGAATATTTCCAAGTGGTGTTGGGACCTGAGAACTGACCTAAAGATCAACCCTGGTGACCAAAGACTTCAGGGACAACTGTGCTGGTGGCCTATGACTAGGAAGGGAAACAGCAAGGAGAGAGACAGTCTGAGCTATTGACTTTATGCTGTCTGGAGGGCGCAGCCATTTTGCTTGTTTACATGCAGCAGCCATTTTGGATATTTAAAGTGACTGAGGGTGCAGCCATTTTCATTGTTTATAAACAGTGACCATTTTGGATATTTAAAGTTATCAAGGAGGGTACAGCTATTTTGAGTGTTTACAAGTGGTAACCATTTTGGATTTTAAAGTGATAGCATTCTCATTCAGATTCCAGGGACCTAAGAATAGGCTCTGTTTGCCAAGGTCGGCAGGGACATATGAGAGGCTGACAACAGTAAAGGAGACAGGTGGTGAGTGTATAAGTGCTATCAACTAGAGAATAGAGGAGCATAGTACCCTGCTTGTATAGATAACATACAAGCAAAACAAAACAAAAATTGTGAGCAAGTCACTCCAACATACAATCACCAATTAAATATAAACACAAAAATGTCATAATGCCTTGGAGACAACAGAGTATCACAGTCCACACAAAGAAGCAAGATAAAGCAGGAGAAACAGGGGACTAGGATACAGACCCAAAACACATCCCTGAGAAAGATGAGGCATTGGAACTCCCTGATCAGGAATTTGAAAGAATTATATTTACATATCTTCAATGAATTGAGAGATGACAGATCAAGGAAAACAAAGAAAACCCTAGAACAATTTCTAAAGACAATACAAGAACAAAATGATAAAATAAATGAAAAATTAGAAATGATACAAAATCTACACACAGAAATCCAGAAGATTAAGACTAAATTTTCAGAAATAGATAAGACATTGAATGGACAAAGGAGCAGAATTGAATCAATGGAAGACAGAATTAGAGAGATTGAAGACAAATACCTGAACACTTCTTTGGAAAGGGATAAATTAGAAAAAAGATCAAAACAAAATGAAGAAAGCCTAACGTTCCTGTGGGATACCATCAAAAGGAATAACCTACATGAAATCAGAATTCCAGAACAGGAAGATAAAACCACAGACAAAATTGTCAAAGATTTGTTGGAAGAGAATTTTCCTGGTATGATGAAAGACAAGAATATATCCATTCAGGAAGTCCAACGAACCCAAACAGGATAGACCCCAAAAGAAAAACACCAAGACATATCATCATCAAACTTACCAAAACCAAAGACAAAGAATCATGAGAGCAGCATGGGAAAAACAAAAAGTTACCTACAAGTAGCAACCAATAAGACTAAGCTTGGATTTCTCAGCAGCAGTGATGCAGGTGAGAAGACAATGGGATGGTATACATAAAACACTGAAAGAGAAAAATTTCCAATCAAGAATTATATACCCAGCAAACTTGTCCTTCAGATATGATGGTGAAATGAGGACATTTCCAGATAAGCAGAAATTAAGGGAATTTGTTAAAACCAGAGCAACCTTATAAGAGATGTTAAAGGGAGCCCTTTGGACAGAGAAGCAACAACAGCCAACAACAACTGACCATTAATTCACATGATGATATAACCCAGAAACCAACCGAGCTATGGAAGTATCCAAAGCAAATAAGCCTACAACATTTTAAACAGGGAACCAGAGACACCAACTGACAAAGGAGGACAACTACAAACCAAGAAGAGGGAAAAAATCTGTGTCATTACAAAACTTTTAGATGGTAGGGAAGTCAAGACCAACTATAAGATAGAACGGACTGTTATAAACTGAAGAAAACTATAAATCACAGGGTAACCTCAAAGAAAAATGATAAACCTTCACATCAAGAAAGAGGACCAGCATAAATATTCAGCAAATACTGAAACAATAGCAATGAAGGAAGTGATAACACAATTCATAAACAAAATGAGCTCAGCATAGAAAATTATATGGAACAAAGAAATTGATGCTACAAAAAAAGCACATAACAAAAATGACAGCAACAAATTCATAATTTGCTAATAATTACGTATCTGGCAAGGGACTTACCTCTAAGATTTATAGCAGAAGAGGTGATGACCAAACTGTAGTACATACACATAATGGAATGCTGTGCAGCAGTAAAGAATAATGTAGAGTCTGCAAAACACCGCATAATATGGATGAACTTGGAGGACATTATGCTGAATGACATAAGACAATCACAGAAGGACAAATATAGTATTAGTTTGTTGTTGTGGAGGGTCAAGGAAAGGTTTATATATGAAGGGAAACTTTCTTTGTTGGTTGCCAGCAGGGGAAGAGGAGGGGAGGAAACACTGGAAAAAAGAAAAAGAAAATGCATTGACCCATGTCGCTTTAGTGTTGTGTATTTCACTGTACATAAATTATATTTCAATAAAATGCATTAAAAAATAAATAATTGGGCTTTTGATTATGTATTAATGTGATAGTTAAGGTTGTGTGTCAAGTTGGCTGGTCCATTATTCTCAGTTTATCAGTTATGATGTAGTTATCCTCCATGATGAGATCTGATACAACGTAACCACCTTCATGATGAGCTATGCTATGAGCAGCCAATCAGTTGAAATGAGGTTTCCTCAGGATGTGGTCTGCTTTCAATATATATGGATGTTTGGGCAAAGCTCTCTGGCTTTTCACTTGATGTGGATCCTACATGTGGCTCTTCATAATGTGACCATCATCTGGCTTGCCATATTGCCTGCTTATTTTGGTATTGTGCCTTTGCAGCCTGTGAGCCAGTAGTCTGCAATCTTAACTTGCCTGCCAATCTTAGGTTTTCAGCCCCTGCAGCTGTGTGAGTCAAAAGATGCTTCCAGCTTGACGTCTGAGCCGTGGGCTTGGGACTTGCCAGCTTCTATAATTGCATGAGCATGAGCCATTTTCTTGAGATCAAATTCTGTCTCTCTTTCTCTGTGTTTAAATATATACATATATATATATAAGCTTCACTGGCTTTGCTTCTCTAGAAAATCCAGCCTAAGAAAATTTATATTTACTGAATTAAAATAGAAGCAGAAATGTTTACAATAAGAATATAGAAATAAACATTCCATTTAGCCATCAGGGTCATGATATCATTATACATCATGTAGCCTCTGGAAAACTCCACTGTACACTCATGAGAGAAAGAGTGAAAAATGCAAATAATGTCTTAGTGTTAACATAAATGTAGTTTTGCTCTCACAGATTATCTTCAAAGGACTCTGAGCTCCTTTTCCAGAGATTCTCAGAACACACATTAAGAACCATTGATTTAAGACAATTATTTTTAAAAAAGACAGTTGCCAGGGAGTTGATGCCTACTGAAGCCAACCACATGTGTGTTAGAGTTGAACCGTGCTCCATAGGATTTTCAATGGCTTTTACTTTTAATTTCAACCAACTCTGCCATTTTGCACTACAACTTGAACCTCCAGCTGCTCTGTTACCAACTGAGCATGTTAACCATCTGTACCACCAGGGATTCCAAAACAATAATACATTTTAATAATGGTTTGCTTCATTATGAATTAGTTTCATATACATATCTCAATTTAGGTTTAGATTGGCTTTTAAGATTAGCTGAATAGGACACACATTATTCACACCTTTTTATAAATAAGGAAACTGAGGTTTAGAGATATCTATTAACTTGTGACTGGTAAGATCTAAAGCTGTTCATATATATGTAAAATTTTTATTATCAACTATGAAAAAAAAATTCAAAACTTATGAGTTTATTATATGCCTAAGAAATGGTAAGAAAGATTGGTAGTTGGAAAATGTGGTTTTGGTGATAGATATGATGCCAAAGATAGCGTATTAAACTTTTGCAAGACCAACAACTTACTCATTGCAAATGCCTTTTTTTCTACCATATAAACATATACACATAGGCCTTACAAAATGGAGTAGACAGGGATCAAATTGACTACATCTGTGGAAAGAGGTGATGGAGAAGCTCAGTATCATCACTCAGAGCAAGGACAGGGGCTGACTATGGAACAGATCATAAAATGCTCATGGGCAAATTCAAATTGAAGCTGAAAAAAATTAAAAACAAATCTACAAGAGCCAAAATACAGCTTTGAGTATATCCCACCTGAATTTGGAGACTATCTGAAGAACGGATTGGATGCATTGAACTCTAGTGACCAAAGACCAGACAAGTGGTGGGATGACATCAAGGACATCGTAAATGAAGAAAGCAAAAGATCATTATAAAAGACAGGAAAGAAAAAAAAGACCAAAATAGATGTCAAAAGAGACTCTGAAACTTGCTATTGAATGGAGAGTAGCTAAAGCGAATGGAAAAAATGAAGTAAAAGACTTGAGAAGAAGATTTCAAAGGGTGTTTCGAGAAGACAGATTAAAATAT
Source organism: Orycteropus afer afer (assembly GCF_000298275.1). Lineage (NCBI taxonomy): Eukaryota > Metazoa > Chordata > Mammalia > Tubulidentata > Orycteropodidae > Orycteropus > Orycteropus afer. The sequence goes on along the minus strand of NW_006921676.1, from coordinate 3,279,104 downwards.
GAATTGTGCAAAGGTCTGGAGTTAGAAAACTAAAAGGGAAGAACATACTTGGCATTTCTCAAACTGAGAAAACTAAAGAAAAAAATTCAAGCCTTGAGTTGCAATATTGAAGGATTCTATTGAACGATGCAGGAAGCATCAAAGGAGGATGGAAGGAATACAGAGAGTCACTGTACCAAAAAGAATTGGTCAACATTCATCCATTACAGGGAGTAGCATATGATCAGGAACCTAGGGTATTAGAAGTACAAACTGCACTAAAGGTATTGGCAAAAAACAGGGCTCCAAGAATTGACAATACCAAATGAGATGTTTCAACAAATGGATGCAACACTGGAAATGCTCTCTTGTCTATGCCAAGAAATTTGGAAGACAGCTACCTGGCCAACTGACTACAAGAGCTCCATATTTGTGCCCATTCCAAAGAAAGGTGATCCAACAGAATGCAGAAGTTATTGAACAATATCATTAATAGCATAAACCAAAACCAAACTTACTGCCATCCAGTTGGATCTGACTCATAGCGACCCCTTGGGTTTCTGAGGCAGTATCACCACGGAAGTAGATTGCCCTGTCTTCTGAAGAATGGCTGGTAGATTTGAACCACAAGCCTTCTTGTAAGCAAATGCCTTAGGCATTACGTCACCAGAGCTCCCCATTAATAGCATATGTAAGTATAATTTTGCTGAACGTAACAGGGAACTGCCAGAATTTCAAGTAGGATTCGGAAGAAGATGTGGAACGAGGATATCGATGGTTTCAGATGGATTTTGTTTGAAAACAGAATACCAGAAGGATATTTACCTGTGCTTTATTGATTATGCAAAGGGTTTTGACACTGTGGATCATAAGAAATTATGGATAACATTGCAAATAATGGGAATTGCAGAGCACTTGATTGTGCTCATGAGGAACCTGTGTATAAAACAAAAAGCAGTCATTCCAACACAAGGGTTACTGCATAGTTTAAAATCAGGAAAGGTATATGCCAAGGTTATATCCTTTCACCATACTTATTCAGTCTGTAGGCTTAGCAGATAATCTGAGAAACTAGATTATATGAAGAAGAACATGGTATCAGGATTGGAGGGAGTCTCATTAACAACCTGCAATATGGAGATGACACAACCTTGCCTCTTGAAAGCAAGGAGAACTTGAAGCACTTACTGATGAAGATCAAAGACTATAGCCTTCAATATGGATTAGACTTCAGCAATAAGAAAATAGAAATCCTCATGTGTGGACCAGTAAACAACATCATGACAAATGGAGAAAAGATTGAAGTTGTCCAGGATTTTATTTTACTTGGATACATAATTAATGCCCATGGAAGCAGCAGTCAAGAAATCAAATGACATATTGCAATGGGCAGATGTGCTGCAAAAGGCCTCTTTAAAGTGTTAAGAAGCAAAGATCACTTCAAAGTCACTTTGAAGACATAAGTTGCACATGACCCAAGTATTTTCAGTTGCCTTATATGCATATGAAAGCTGGACAATAAATAAGGAAGACCAAAGAAGAACTGATGCATTTGAATTGTCATGTTGGCAAAGAATATTGAATATACCATGACTGCCAGAAGAACAAATCTGTCTTGGATGAAGTACAGCCAGAATGCTCCTTAAAAATGAGAATGGTAAGACTTCATCTCTTATACTTTGGTCATGTTGTCAGGAGGGATATGGTTGGTAGACAGTCAGTGAAAATAAGGAAGATCCTCAAGAAGATGGATTAACACAGTGGCCACCACAACAGGCTCATGTATAGCAACGACTATGAGGATTGTGCGGGGTTGGGCAGTGTTTTGTTCTATTGCAAAATGTTGCTGTGAGTTGGAAAAGACTCCATGGCACCTAACAACAAGAAGAAGAAATGGTAGAAATGTTAGGGAGAGGATTGTAATCCCATGGGAATTACAGTGGATCATTTGGGGGCAGGACTAAAGTCCTCATGTAACCAACAGGCTGTTTAGGGTTGACCTCATTTATTCAGATTTTCAGTAGTTCCTTTTCTAAATCTTTCACATTTTCTATTGTTTCTCATTTTGGATTCTAATAGTTGGCTTTATTTAACTACTTGGTAGTTGTGGTAGTTAACTTGA
>NW_006921676.1:3263404-3273052 GCF_000298275.1 Orycteropus afer afer | reverse complement strand
AAAAAAAAAAAGAAAAAGAAACAGCTTTGAGAACAGTCTCTAACTTACGGCACACTTGGACCCTGCACGTAGCCGTGTCGTTGTTCGGCAGCCTGGCATGCTCTGCTAACCTTGGGACTTACAATGGACTTGAATTAATGGCCTGCTGTGTGGTTTGGTAACATCAGGACTGTGCTGTTTTATTTGTCGACCTTGAGTTTGTTAGCCTCAGCAGCCAGTAGCTGCCTGAGTGAAGAGATGCCTCTAGCTTCAGTGGGCTGTGAGCAAGAGGCAGAGCTGAAGCCCAAGGTCGAGGGGCTTTCATACAGCCCGAAGAGCCTGGCACTTTGAACTTGGACTTCTAGCCTCCTGAATGGTCAAAGGATAAACTCCTGTTTGTTCAAGCCATCCCATTTGTGGTATATATTCCTGTCACAGTGGCACTAGGTAACCAGAACAGTAGTTTTAAGAATTATGAATATTAACATTAACAAGGGAGAGGAGTTAACTACTATTACTTCCATTGCTCAGAACCTTGCTAATAAATGATAAACATAAACTGATGGAAATAATTTTTCAAATCTGACATGAAATAGGCTCCTGGACAAATCTCATTTATTGCCTTTGGTGGGGAAGTTTTCACTTGCTTAATAATAGTGCTTGTTGAGCAATCTTCTCTCATTACATAAATTCCTTGGCTGTAAAACATTTGATGTTGGTGAAGAATATTGAATGTACCATAGATTGGCAGAAGAACAAATTTATCTTGGAAAAATACGACAAGAGTGCTCCTTAGAAGTAAGGATGGTAAGACTTAGTGTAATGTACTTTGGACATGTTATCAGAAGGGACCAGTCCCTGGAGAAGGACATCATGCTTGGTAGAGGATGAGCAAAAAAGAGAAGACCCTCAAGATGGATTGACACAGTGGCTGCAACAATGGGCGCAAACATAGCAATGATTGTGAGGATAGTGCAGGACTGGGCAATGTTTCATTATGTTGTACATCAGGTCACTATTGGTCAGCACTGACTTGACAGCACCTAACAACAACAACAACAACAAAAAAAAAAAAACACTTGTGGAAGATAAAGTAACTCATGGGATAATAATTCCATTTTTTTTAATATTTAGCAAATGTTCTTCCGGTGTTTTTGCTACCATTCTTTATAGCCAGAAGGACACGCCCAATGTGTCAGGAAAAAGAATGCTTCCCCATAGAATGGCGCACACAGCCATTCTTTGGGAGGCTCCTGGGTGATGCACATGGTCCAGCACTCCACTGCTAACCTTTAGGCCTTTCTCTAGCAGCCCTTCCAGTTACCATTAACTGAAGTGAAGCAAGCACAAGTTGTTGCTTTCCAATAGCTCACTACGTATTTAATAGCCTCATTCCCCCTAAAGTGTGAATTATGCACATCCAGAGGACCTACAATGTAGAAAATCATTAATTTCTTCACATCCCACTATGAGAAAGATTTTTTATTTTCATAACTAGCATTCTCATTTTGGTGCTCTATTGTCTTAACTCTGGTATAAAAAGATGGAGTTTACCTCTTTTCTAGGATATAATCTGTACTTTTAACCAAATTTACTTCCTTTTATGTTTTTCCTATCTTTAAAATTATGATTAAGTCTTTAAAACAGATTAAAATGAAGAGTAACTAATTATTTAATCTATTTGAGTTGTGTTAATAGCCAGATTAGTAGCCAGGAAAATAAATAAATAAATTCAGAACAATATTCCAGGGTTGAGTGTTTAAAAACAAAACAACAACAAAAAAAAAAAACATAAATTGTCCTGCTGAAATCCATCAGATGATTGCTTCACCCAACTGTCAGCTGCAGGCAAGAGTTAGTGGTAATTATTTGAAAATTCAGTTTAAACCTTTATCATTTTTATTTTGCTACTCCAACTGAGTTTAGAAAAATGCGGTCTGTCTTCTCTGTGTGAGATTCTGATGGGCTGCATTTTGGTGAAAAGCTAAAAGCTTTCTGTAAATTGTTATCCCTATTTTCTTTGTATCAAAAGCATGTTTATCTTGAAAAGTTCTAAATCTTTCCCAGAATTCTTCGTTGTTACACATCTAAAAAGGAAAATAATTATGTAAGTAACTTTGTATCACAAAAGGGATAAACCAAAGATGCTTTGGTCAATTGAAATACAACCAGTCTACCCCCCCCCCCAAAAAAAAAAGAAATGGCATTTTTCAAAGATAATAGGATTTTTAGTAGAATAATTTAAAATTATTTTCATGGTAGAAAAACTAATGTGCCAAGTTGATAGCAGTATGCCTGCAGGGAATTACCCGTTACACATCTCATGAAGCAATCATTGCCTACATAACTATAATGATACTTTCTGAACCCAAAAATGCAACAAATGATTTGACAGAGGATTTTCCTGCCACTTTAGGGTATGGGGGCCAAGAGAGGAACTGCTATCTGGAAACTAAACTGCTTGCATTTCTAGAATATCTTAATGAATCATAGAAACCATAATAGAGCAAATTTGAAGTCAGACCTCCACCAGAAAACCTGAGGAGTAAGAGTGAACAAATGTTAATGTTTATGGGTGGAAACCTATAGCAATTATTCCTTCTCAGGTCTTCAACTTCCTCCTCTCTGTTAAATCATTTCTCAATTATTTCTCAGCATTCAAACATGATTTGGTAGCTCCTGTGCTATAAAGAGGAGGAGCTCCGGTGGCTGATTTTTTGGAAGTAAATTTCCTGACCTTTTCTTCCGAGGCACCTCGGGGTGGGCTTGGACCTCCAACCTTTGGGTTAGCAGCTGAGCACATTAACCGTTTGCACTACTGTGGTGAAATTAGTTCTTTTATGTGGCCTTCTGCCATGGTTCTTTGGAAAAACGGTTTAAGAGATTTTTTTCCCCTGAGAAGTTAACCTTTCCCCTGGTTTTCTATGCAGAGTTTGTTACTTTTGTCCAAGTTGACTGGCATTTCTTGGGTACCTGATAAAGAACTTAGTTTTGATACTTTTTATCTGCTCCTAGGCTACATAAGGCCTGCTTGTAATTGGTATGCACTTTGCAGGGATTGGTCAATAGACTCTGAAAATGAAGTGTGATGCAGCCTACCAAGAGGGAATTGGTCAGTATATGGTGCTGGTGGGAGTGCCATGCCTTGAAATTGACAAGAGGTTTGTGTATTTAAGCAGCCAGCCCCACAAAAGTTTTTCAGACAGAAAAAAGCCAAAGCAACAGCAGGAAGAAAGAGAGGCAGAGAAGAGGCAAAGATACTCCTAAAAGAGCTACAACGCAGGTCAAAGGATGCAACACTAAAGAGAGTGAGAGGCCCAGAAGGGGCTCACTTGCAAAGCAGTGGTGACAGACCCAGAAGGAGCCCCTCAGCAGAGCCAGTGGTGACAGATGGCAGGGCCAAGAGGAACCTGTGCTGAGGCGGCTGAGTAGAGGCCTGTCCTAAGAGAGAGATCTGCAGGGCTGAGAAAGCTGTCGTGCACTGAGGAAGGGAGACAGCCTACCATAGTTCCTGATCCTGAGTTGTAGCCTGTTGATTATGATCCCAAGTTGTACCAGTTAACTGTAAGTATGGTCTGGTAGTTGTGTGTGACCACTGCAATGGATTATCAAACCCAGAAGTAGAGAGTGCTGTGGCGGGGATGACATGTTAGAAGTGGTAAATAAATAAATAAAAAGGTTGGAGAGGGGAAATATGACTGATTTCCACCTCATAAGAATCAGGAATCTTACGGCGCTCTGGTAGCACAGTGCCTAAGGCATCTGACTGCTAACCAAAAGGTTGGTGGTTCAAACCCTCCAACCACTCAGTGGAAGCAAGACTGGACAATTTACTTCCATAAAGATTTACTGCCTTGGAAACCCAAGGTGGGTCACTATGAACTGGAATCGACTCGAGAGCAGTGGGTTTTTTGGTTTAGGGATCAGTTTTGTGCTGATGGTGATTCTCATTACACTTATGAAGTTAGAGGGGTTCTGATGACACTACTATTATTACTAATAATCCCATTTTACATAAGGGAACAGAAAGTACAAAGGCTGTGAAGCAGAATCAGGCTGGTGTGCTTAAGGACAATTTTATAACCACTCAGGGGTGTATCCTACAGATACTCATTGCCATTGAGTTGATTTTAACTCATAGCAACCCTACAGGACAGAGTAGAACTTCCTCATAGGGTTTCCAAGCTTTACAGAAGCAGACTGCTACATCTTTCTTCCATGCAGCAGCTGATGGGTTCAACCCATCGACCTTATAGTTACAGCCAACCATTGAACCACTGCTCCACCAGGTCCTTATCGTATAGATAGACCTGCACAAATTCAAGTACACTGAATTTTCACTACAACTATGGTTGTATTAGAGGAAAAATCTAAACAATCTGAATGTTTATCAGTGGGGGAATGGTTAAGTTATAGTTCCATAATGTAGCATACTGATATTAAAATGTCTTCAATATATTTTAAAGTTAAAAGTGCAGAATGTGCTTTAAGTGTATGCCTTAAAAAACGCTTATACACACATAGAATGTATAGTCATAGAAAATCTCTGGAAGGATGTGCACCAGTTACTAATGACTAACTATAGGGATTCATGGGAGCTCTGGTAGCGTAGTACCTAAGACATGTGACTGTTAACCAGCAGGCTGGAGGTTCAAACCCACCAGCCACTCCTTGGAAGAAAGATTGGGCAATCTACTTCTGTAGTGATACCGCCTCAGAAACCCAAGGAGGGGTTGCTATGAGTTGGTTCTGACTCAATGGCACATAACAACAGCAACATAGAGATTCATAAAGTTTTCCAGTAACATATCAGTGTTGCACTGCTATTCATAAGGTTTTCATGAGACTGGCACAAGACCGGGCAGTGTTTAGTTCTGCTGTGCATAGGGTTGCTATGAGTCCAAGACAACCCAATGGCACCTAACAAAAACAACTATAGGGATTAGATTGTGGAGTAGGGCTATTACTTTTTATAACATATTTTTAGTTATTTTAAAAGCATACTTAACTCCACGTACCTCTCCATCTGTTGCCCTTCTCTCTACTTCTCTTCACAACTATACTTCTAGAAAGGGTGGTTTTTGACACTTGCCTCTTCTCAGTCTCCTCCTCCACTCACTCCTTCATCCACGTGTGTCCACAAAAACTGCTTTAAGTCTCAGGGGTCTTTATAGGCATATGACCACTTCTTTCTATTTGGGATCTTAGCAGTTTCTAGCATGTCTTTTCACTCCTTTCTCTTGATGTCAACAACACCATACATCAAAATTCCTGAGTCTCGTTCAACACTCTTTGGCACAGTGGTTAAGCCCTCAGCTGCTAACTGAAATGTTGTTCCACAGGAGGAAGTTGTGGTGATCTCCTTCTATAAAGATTACAGCCCTGGAGACCTTGTAAGGCAGTTCTATTCTGCCCTATAAGGTTATTATGACAGCAGTATGTTGTTTGTTTATGGCTTTAAATAATGTGGCAACAATTCCCACATTACGTTCACAGCACTGATTATGTCTTTTGACTCTTGGATTCGTGTATCCACCAATCAGCCATCATTACTTGGATACATCTCACAGGCATCTAGTTATCATGTCTAGTCTAAACTCTTTATCTGCCTCCTGTTTCCATCACCCACCCCCAAAATCTCCACCAGTGTTCCTCTTCTCAGAAAATGGTACCTCCATCTTTTCAGATGTTCATGCCCAAAATGAACACAAACATTTGCACTGTAGCCATCAGTGCTCACCCAGACCACTGCAGTCACCTACTTAGTCTTCTCCCTGTATACAGTCCTGCTTTTCACCAGTCATTTTTCCACCAAGTCAGAGGGTTCATGCCAATATTTCTTTTTGCCTATAGGTTAGAATCCAGTTTCTAATGTGGTCTAAGGGACATTGGTGGTTCAGTGGTAGAATGCTCACCTTCCATGTGGGAGGCCCAGTTTCAATTCCCGGCTAGTGCACCTCAAGCTTAGCCACCACCTGTCTGTCAGTGGAGGCTTGTGTGTTTCCATGATGCTGAACAGATTTCAGTGGAGCTTCTGGGCTAAGATGGACTAGGAAGAAAGGCCTGCTGTTCAACTCCCAAATATTCCAGTTAAAACCTTATGAATCACAATGGAGTATCATCCAATCTGCATCCCATATGGGGATATCATAGGACTTGGCAGCGTTTTGTTTTGTTGTGCACAGAGTTGCGAGTCAAAGCATGACTTGACAGCAGCTAACAACATGGCTTAAAATTCCTAACCCTTCTTGGGTGTCCAGCCTCATCTCACCCCCTTTCCCCCATGGTCTGCACTCTGGCCACACTAACCATTCAGATCCAGAAAAGCTCCATTTTCTTTACTACCTGAGAATAGTCACTGGCTATTCCTTTACAAAGAACATCATCATTCTTTACCCGGCTAAGATCTACTCAGTTTACATGTCACTTCCTCAGAGAGGCCTTCCTTGCCCCCAATTGACATCAAGCACCCTCCCTTAATAGTTTTACCTGTGTATTTTTTTGTGGGAGATTGGGTTTATTTTTCTAGTCTGCCCACTTGACAATAAACTCCCTGAAGGCAGGCACTAAATGTTGTTTACTACTATATAAACCTGGTATTTTGGAGTGTGGGGCATATTAAGAGAAATTCATTAAATACTTGTGAATGAGTACATGAATGTGTAAACAGAGACAATACCTCATATTGCAACTTACTGGTTCTTAAATAAGAAAACTGACCTTCAAGACAATATTTGTTGTTGTTGTTATGTGCCCTTGAGTCAGACCCAACTCATAGTGACCCCTCCTTGGGTTTCCGAGGCAGTATCACTACAGAAGTAGATCGCCCCATCTTCCTTCTGAGAATTGTTTTATGACTAAAATTTCTGACTGCTCTGTACTTTTAGTCATATATTTTGGTTTTGAAGCCACACAAACCTCATGGTGAAGTATCTTTAAAAATACTCGTTTTTGTATACCAAAATATCACAGCAATTGAACATAAGATTACAGATCTTTTTTTTTTTTTGTCCTTTATTTTTTTAAGTTTCTAATTTCTTAATGCTGGCGGTTCAAACCCACCAGCCACTCCTCGGAAGGAAGGTTGGGCAATCCTACTTCCGTAGTGATACTGCCTCGGAAACCCAAGGAGGGGTCACTATGAGTCGGGGCTGACTCGACGGCACATAACAACAACAACAACAATTTCTTAATGATTAGTACAAAAAATAGATGGACTTTAGTTCTCTTTCCAAATTTTGATATAAAATGTAGGTATTATCAAATATGTACAAACACTTGATATATATACAAGTTTCTAAATGAAGGATTTGAAAACTAAGTCTTTACTCAGTGATCTTTGTTAATCTGCTAAGGTTCACATGGAAAGAAGTGAGAGAAGATCTGCCATTGTATTGTTGTTTTTGCTATCTCTTCCAGTTCAAGGATGAATAGAAACTATATCAGTACTATTTTAACATTCTCTTTAATGAGTCTTTTTTATACATCCAGTTTTTCTAAAGATAGCATAATTGATTCATGCTTGCTGTAAAGCTTTTTGTCTCTGACCTTCACTGACCTCATTGTTTTACAAATAATCTTTTTTATTTAACCGTATTTTTAAAACCTTCATCAGTGTCTCTACTACTTTTGTTGTTTCCTCTTCAGAGGTAAATTAAAAAATTCCTTAAGTTATAAAAAAAAAAAAACACTGCTGTTGAGTCAATTCGATTCATAGGGACCTTTCTGTGGGTTTCTGAGGTGGTATCTCTATGGAAGTAGAGTGCCCAGTCTTCCTTAAGTCATAGGTGAAATTTTTTTTATTGTCCAAATCCAGTATTTTTCATTATATGAAATTATGATTTTCTAAATCATTCCCTTTCTTTTAGAAATTTTGTGTATAATAGTAAAAAGAAAAAAAAATTCTGAAGGCCTTACCTTTTGGAATTTTTTGCAGGTTTTGGACAGCTGCCCAATATCATCCAAATCAAGGAAAGAAAAGATACGTATGATTATGTTGTCAGGCATGCGAACTAATAAATCAAAATTTCCTCGACACAGATTCAAAGAATAATTCAGCACTTCTTTGCCAAACACTTTTTGCAACTGCCCTAAATATTGGGAGGGAGGTGGGGTGCAGATAAAGAAAGAGAAAGAGACAGACTAGGTTATAACATGCAAACTCCAAGTTCACGCCCACCTACTCTCAAAAAAAAAAAAAAAAAACACTTGGCTTTAAAGCTCATACACCCTATGCTTTTTCACAAAGATGTATATAGCTTTTTTTTTTAACCTTCTTCAAGATATTCTTAGCTATTCTTGTTGTTGTTACGTGGGTGAAGATTTACAGAGCAAATTCACTTTCACTTTCCATTCAGCAGTTCACATACACTTTGTCTCATGACATTGACCACAGTTTACCACAATGCAACAGCTCCCCTCCCACTTCCTCCCCATAGTTACCTCTTCCCAGTGTCCATCCCTCCATGCACTCCTGCCCCCTGAGCTGTCTCCCTGTGCATAAGCAGCCCTTCTTTCTCCCATGATTGTTCCTCTGCATAAGCAGCCCTTCTTCCTCCTACGATTGTTCTCTCCAAGGAGTGTATCTACCTGAGGTAAACGTCCATCTCATATGCCTGTCTTTTGTTTGGCTGGAAACCACAGGTGTGGGTTCAATTCCAGACCTGAAGGGCAGCTAGGGGCCATAGTCTCAGCAGTTCTACCAGGCTCTATCAGACCAGCATACCTGGTCCCCCCCCCCCTTTTTTTTTCTCCAAATGATTTTGAGTTTTCTTCCACATTGTTCTCCCTCTCCATCAAGGATCTCCTACATAGCTCTACTTCCACGTGGATGACAGTGGTAGCTGGGCACCATATAGTTCCTCTGGTCTTATAGTCGTATAGGCTACAGATCGGATGGAATACCAGTCTCTAGGACTAATTGTTTCCATGAATTTTGGTTTTCTTCAACCTTCTTTGCTCTAGATGAGGAGAGCCCCATCATTGCATCTAGATGGCAGCTTGCTAGCTTTTAAGATCCCAGTCGCTACTCGCCGAAGTAGGAGGTGGAACAGTGATTTGTAAAGTATATTATGCCAATTGAGCTTGATGTCCCCTGAGACTATGGCCCCAAACCCACAGGTTCAACTACTCGGTTCTTCTGGGTAGCTATAACCAAGCAGTGACCACAACCTTGCCACTTGTGAGCTCTACTATGCACCTGGGAATTCTGATCATTCACATAAACTTATAGGACCATTGTTTGCCAACCCTATACATGTTTTTGGATATACTCCCCATGTCATAGACATACCTAATAGTTCAGCCTGTCCACCCATCTATCCACCCATATACCCATGTTTGCTTTCACTAACAATGCAGTACTGTATATGCAAAAGGGTTCATCTTTGTCTGTACCTCCCATGTACCTCTCTGTGTCTTTCTCTTCCTCAATGCCGCCATATTGGTCATTCACATTTGGTACATTGCCCTTCTCTTCACCCAAATCAATACTTATCTCTATCTATCTAACAGCATTCCCTCCCCCCACCCCCACCCCTGATAACCAAAAAAGAAAATTTCCTTCTATAGATAAACTTTTCCTTAACTTTTACAATAATGGACTAATACAGTATTTGTCCTTTTGTGACTTCACTCAGCATAATGTCCTCCAAGTTCATCCACGTTATG
>NW_006921676.1:3259205-3262600 GCF_000298275.1 Orycteropus afer afer | reverse complement strand
CGCATTTAAGTCTTTGATCCATCTGGAGTTCGTTTTTGTGTATGGTGTGAGGTATAGATCTTGTTTCATTTTTCTGCAAATGGATCTCCAGTTTTGCCAACACCATTTATTAAACAAACATTCTCTTCCCCATTTAATGGATTTTGGGCCTTAAGATGTATATAGCTTTAAAATAATTTCTACAATCTTTTTGCCATTGAATAAAATGCAACAATTCAATATTATAGGCAAAACCTGTTATCTGAAATAAGGACACTTAACATATATCATTTCTCAACTGCAGTCACTGTGGAGAATTTGTCATTGTTGTCTGTGGACACTCACAGCCCCCTTCTTTCTTCCTAACAGAACTCTGCTCATGGGCAGATATCGTCTACAGACCCTCTGCAGCCCATGTGACTCTGGGCTGGATCTCTTCACTTTCAGGCCTTTGGGCATAAGCCAATCTGTTTCTAGCATTTTTGTCTCTAAGCTATCATTGATCAATTGTAGGCACATGACCTCACTGAGTCTAGTGAGACTTCAGGGAAAACTTACATTCTATGGTTGGATAAAAAGATTTTTATTTTTGACTGTAATCAAGGAGGCAAGTTTCCCTAAATGCTGCTGGCGGCCAACTTAAAGTCCCAAGGGGAATCAGCCCTAGAATGGAGCCAACATTGTAGATGCTGATTGCAGAGAGCAAAAGAACCTGAGTCCCTGTGGCAGTTGTGGAACTGCTGAATCAACCCACCCTGAAGCCCACCTCCTCGCACTGCCGTTCAGTGAGAGGATACATTTCTTTCTTGGTTAAGCAATTTGAATCAGGATAGGCATTATTTTCAATCCAATCTAATTTTGACAGTTTTTATTTTTTAAATATATGAAGTTTTTGACTCATAGAAAAACCATTCTGTTTGTGCTATAGTACTGTCTCAAAATATAATTCTATAGACCAGGTGTCATAGTGCCTAAGGCATTTGACTGCTAACTAGAAGGTTGGTGACTCAAACCCACCAGCCAATCTGCAGTAGGAAGATCGGGCAATCTACTTCCATTAAGATTTATGGCCTTGGCCACAGCCAGCTACCCAGAGGGAACGAGTAGTTGAATCTGTGGGCTTGGGACCATAGTCGCAGGGGACATCACACTCAATTGGAGTTTACTACACAAAACATTGTTCCACATCCTACTTTGGCGAGTAGCGACTAGAATCTTAAAAGCTTACAAGCGGCCATCTAGATGCAACAATGGCAAAGAAGAATGAAGAAAACTAAAGATTCACGGAAACAGTTAGTCCAAGTGACTGGTACACCATGCGATCCTCAGCCTATACGACTATGAGACCAGAAGAACTAGATGGTGCCTGGCCACCACTGTCAACCACTTAGAGGGGGAATCTATGTAGGACATCCTAGATAGAGTGGGAGAACAATGTGCAACAAAACTCAAAATCATTAAAAAAAAAAACGGGACCAGGCTTGCTGGTCTGATAGAGCCTGATGGAACCACTGAGACTGTGGCCTCTAGCTGCCCTTCAGGACTGGAATTGAACCTACTCCTGTGGCTTCCAGCCAAACAAAACATAGGCATATGAGCTGAACATTTACAATAGGTAGATATGCTCCTTGGAGAGATCAATCATGAGAGAATAGAAGGGCTGTATATGCATAGAGAGACAGCTGGGGGGTGGGCAGGAGTGCATGGAGGGAAGGACACAGGGAAGAGGTAAGTGGGAGGGGAGCTATTGAATTGTGGTAAATTGTGGTCACTGTCATGAGACAAAGCTGCTGTATGGAAAGTGAATTTGCTCTGTAAACTTTCACCCAAATCACAACTAAAAAAAAAAGACTTACGGCCTTGGAATGGGGGTCGCTATGAGTTGGAATCAACTCAGTAGCAGTGAGTTTGGGTGTTTTTTTTTTTGGTTTAGACCAGCAGCAGCATTTTCTGGGGAACTTCTTAGAAATGCAGATTCTGAAGCTCTACCTCTGTTGGAGCTCTGGTAGCATAGTGCCTAAGGTACTTGACTGCTAACCAGAAGGCTGGCGGTTCAAACCCACCAGCCACTCCTCGGAAGGAAGGTTGGGCAATCCTACTTCCGTAGTGATACTGCCTGGGAAACCTAAGGAGGGGTCGCTATGAGTCGGGCAGACTCGGCAAATAACAACAACAACAACACCTCTGTTGGAATTGACTTGACAAACCCTAACACCAGCATGTCAGGACTACTAAATCAGAACCTCTGGGGGTGGGGCCCAGCCATTTGTCCTCCAAGTGATTCTGATGCCCCTAAAGTTTGAGAACCACCTCACTATACCATGCTGCCTATGAAATCAAGAGGCCAAGTCTATGTACTAACCACAATCTCCCAACACAAAATAACTACAAACACTTAAAAGGCTTGAGGTTCTAACCTAGACTGACTATAGATTATAATGCTATAAAGGTGTGGTTCTTCTTGCAGCATATGCTAATTAAACAAGAAAGAATTGGAAAAATTCTAAGTTCTCCAAGTTTTCTTAGAACTTAGCATTTTCATTCAATGTACATTTGGTAAACCTTTTATGATGCTTTTAAGTGGTAAATTACAGACTGCAAAGCTAAAAGTTGATAATAGTACCATGAAAGAAAAGGCCTGGTAAATCTGTTTCTGTTAAGATTACAGCCAAGAAAATCCTATGGAGGAGTTTTAATCTGTAACACATGGGGTTGTTAGGAGTCAGAACTGACTCGGCAGCAACTAACAACATGTCCCACTAAGTCAGGGGAAGAAGCTGCATCTTCTCCCCTCCATGTCATACATACAAACTTCTGCTTACCAGTGGGCATCACTGCACCAAGATCTTTTGATTTATCATTTATTCATTCTAACTACACTCAGTGGGTATATGTTTTGTGCCAGATGCTAATGTTAGATGCAAAGAATAAGATTTGCTGATAATGACTGTGAAGAGAGTGTTGCTGTGTGCTGTCAGTTTGGACTCATAACATCACTATATAACAGAGTAGAACTACCCCCATAGGGTTTCCTAGACTGTACCTTACGAGAGTAGATCACCAGTCTTTACTCTTGCAGAGCAGATGGTAAGTTCAGACTTTATGGTTAGCAGCCGAGCTCTTAACCATTGACGGTAAGAGAAAGAGAAACTTCCCAATCCTCCCAGGAGGCAGAACATTGAGCAGTACAGTACATTTTATTCTCTTCTCTTGGAGGAAAAAAAATCACCTGAAATAAAGATCTACATGGATTTATGTTGTTGTTGTTGTTGTTATGTGCCGTCGAGTCGGCCCCGACTCATAGCGACCCCTCCTTGGGTTTCCGAGGCAGTACCACTACGGAAGTAGGATTGCCCAACCTTCCTTCCGAGGAGTGGCTGGTGGGTTTGAACCACCAGCCTTCTGGTTAGCAGTCA
>NW_006921676.1:3243315-3255395 GCF_000298275.1 Orycteropus afer afer | reverse complement strand
CAGCCTCCATTTGTGTTGTTGAAAAAAGGTGTTTGCAATGAACAAGTCGTCGGTCTTGCAAAATTCTACCATACGAGTTCCAGCATTATTTCTGTGACCAAGGCCAAATTTTCCAACTACCAGTGATTCTTCTTTGTTTCCTAGAGGGGCCTTCCAACCTGGGGATGATGAATTTACATTACTCTTTTGATTTAAAAATGTATAATATTTGGCATGTTCTTATAAAAGGATTGTAAGTATCTGGTAGAAGTCATTAAACATACTCAAAAACTTGTGTAATCAATTTCCAAATAGAAACTGAGATTCAAATTTTGATTTAGTAAGACAAAAAAGAAAAGGAAAAGGAAAAGACCACTACCAACAATAGCA
The DNA here is from genome assembly GCF_000298275.1 of Orycteropus afer afer. NCBI lineage: Eukaryota > Metazoa > Chordata > Mammalia > Tubulidentata > Orycteropodidae > Orycteropus > Orycteropus afer. The sequence goes on along the minus strand of NW_006921676.1, from coordinate 3,255,026 downwards.
AAATGGTTGAGGGTCACCACTGTTTGGTGACACTGAATAATTTTGAAAGGCAGTGGAGTAGTTTTAAGGCATGGAATCTAAGGCTTCCAAAACAAAGCACCACAAATTGGATGGCTTAAAACAACAGAAATTTATTTTCTCACGGTTCTTGAAGATGGAAGTCTGAAATCAAGGTGATGGCAGAACCGTGCTCTGCATTTCTTCACCTTTTTTCAGAAAGACACTCAATCCAAACTCACTGCCATCAAGTTGACTCCAACTCATAATGACCCTTGTTGGTTTTCCAAGGCTGTAATGTTTACGGAAGCAGACTCCTTCATTTTACTTCTACAGAGCAGCTTGTAGGTTCAAACCACTGACATTTTGGTTAGCAGCCAAATGCCTGAACCACTACCACCAGAACTCCTTGATAAAGACACTAGTCATATTGGATTAAGGGCCTACCCTGCTCCAGTATGATCTCATCCTAACTAATTACATCTGTGACAATCCTTTTTCCAAATAAAGTTACATTCAGAAGTTCTAGGGAGGTCATAAATATGGGGGAGGATACCATTCAATCCAGTACAGGCTGCCCTCTGTCCTCCCAAAATTTACATCTGTCCCAAGTGCAAAATACATTTATCCCATCCCAACATCCCCAAAGTCTTAACCCATTTCAGCATCAACTCCAAGTCTAAAATCTAGTTATCATCTAAATGAGATATGGATGAGAATGTGAGCACGATCCATCCTGGGAAAATTCCTCAGCCCATAAACTTGTGAAACTAGAAAACAAGTTATCTGCTTCCCCAAAACAATGATGGGACAGGAAGAATAGACTTTCTCATCCCAGATAGGATACAATGGAAGGAATATAGGGCTACTAGTCCCAAGCAAGGAGCCCTGGTAGCATCGTGCCTAAGACACTTGACTGCTAATGGTTCAAACCCACCAGCCACTCCTCAGAAGGAAGGTTGGGCAATCTACTTCTGTAGTGATACTGCCTCGGAAACCCAAGGAGGGGTCACTATGAGTCAGGGCCAACTCGACAGCACACAACAACAACAATAGTCCCAAGCAAAGGAGATCTGGTGGTGCAGTGGTTAAAGCATTGGCTGCTAACCAAAAAGTTATGGTTCAAACCCACCAGCCACTCCATGGAAGAAAGATGAAGCAGTCTGCTTCCATAAAGATATACAACCTTGGGGCAATTATACTCTGTTCTATAGGGTCACTGTGGGTCATAATTGACTCAATCACAGTGGGTTTAGGGTTTGGTAGTCCAAAGAAAGTTTGAAAACCAGCAGGACAAATTCCATTTGTTTTCAAAGCTTTGTCCTCTGGACCCTGTCTCTCTGCCCTCTGAATCTGTGTGGTGCCCTCAGAGTTATTTTTCCTTCATTTTGATCCATCTCTATCCCTTTCAGTCTAGGCTGGCTGTGTTTTTGTTGGTATAAAGTTCTCAAAAACCTTGTTGTGAACACTGAGGGACCCTACAGCATTAAACATGAGGATTCTTCACAGATTTTCCTGAATAATCCCATCTCTATTGCTGGCTTCTGATGAGTTGAGATGGTTGATTGAATTCATAAGTCACATGGCTAATCTCTTTAACTATTTAGTGGTTAACTAGCCACACCCTTGGCTCTGTTTCCAGGGCACACTCTCCAGATAGGCTGAATTGGTTCCTTTTTTGATTAGTAGTTCTTCCTCAATTTATCTCTTCTTTCTGTTGCATTTTACTATAAGCATCAAGAAACTAGGCTGTACTTCCACATTTTGCTTGTAAATATTCTCAGCTAAATATACAAATTCTTTGCTTGTAGGTTCTATTTTCCTCCCAACAGAAGAACATGATTAAACCAAGTTCTCTATCACTTTATAATAAGCATTTCTTTTCCTCCAATGTTCAGTAACATCTTCATCATTTCTTTTTAAGGCTTCAACAGAAACACCATTCATGTTCATATTTCTATCAACCTTCTCTTCATGTTAGCCTTTTCTAACATGTGCTTCAAAATTCTTCTATCCTCTGTTTTGCAATTTCATATCTGTAGGTATTTGTTACGGCAGCACCCCACTCTTGGTACCAATATCTATAGTAGTTTTTCTAGGTCTGCTGTATCATAACTGAGTGCCTCAACATAACAGACATTTATTGTCTCACAATTCTGAAAGTTAGATGTCCAAAAGAGAGGTGTCTGTTGAGTCATGCTTTCTGTGTCTCTTTTTCTCTTCTTTTAAGGATGCCACTCAGATTGGATTATTCACACTGGTGCAGTATGACCTGTTCTTAAGAATACATCTTAACTAATTACAAGTAAAACCTGCAAAAGGTGGAACCTGTGTAATTTGGAAACCTATCAGAGAAGGACAACTCAAATAGTTTCCACCAATAGGGAATGGTAGAAAGGTGGTAAGCCATGCTTTGTCAAAGGCAGAAAACTAATGAAATCCAGAAAAACGCTGCAATCCCATTGAGTTCCAGCTTTCACAGGTGTCTCTGTACATCTGCAATGACCCTGTTTACAAATAAGCTTACATTCTGAAATTTAGATAAGAATATGAATTTTGGGGACACTCTTCAACCTAGAGTAGAACACAAGCTGCAATGAGACTGGACATCAGCCCCATCCCAGGGTCTGGCACAGAGAATGTACATAAGGAATATGTGTTGAATACATGCTTGACTCAGGACTTAAACAGAACAAAACTTCCCCTAGTTGTTGCCTGGCTTAAATGGGTGCTATGTTTCCTGAAGATGAAGGATCATGTCAACTCCTTTATAATTTGTGAAAAGCCTGAGTCTTCAAGATGAAAGATGATTACAAATTATCAGAATTTCATAATTGCTACTTAACAATTATATCTAAATCTTAATTTGAATTACAATATCATACAAATCCCATAACCATTCATGGGTAACTTAGTGAGAGTAAGAAAGGAGATTCAAGGAGGGAAATACAGGGTCCTGGCTAGTTATTTGAAATTTTCATAAGCAATTATCTGGCAAGCTTTCTAAATGCAGATTCTTGGGCACCACTGTCCAGAAACTTTGATTCAGTACTTTTGTGTGTGGACTACTAAGAACCTGCATTTAAAGACACTCTAGGTATTTTTGATACATATGGGCCTAGAAATATTGCAAATTTCCTCCTTTACCCTATAGGAACCACTGCCCCCTTAGCACCTACAAAGTATAGATATCAAGCCCCTCTAACCAGTAAAGATCATTGCTCCTGCATCATTTATCAACATCCTAACAAAACAGACCATATATTTTGAATTCCTCCAATGTGCCACACCCTTTTACAAGAGTTTTCAAATAAATTTTTATTTGGCCTTTACAATATCTCAGGGAGCCCTAGTAGAGCAATGGTTAAGAGCTCAGCTGCTAACTGTAAACACTGGTGGCTCAAATCGACCCAGTGTCTCCAGGAGAAAGACTTGGTAATCTGCTCCCATAAAGATTACAGCCTGAAAAACACTACGGTGCAGTTCTACTCTGTCACATGGAGTCATTATGAGTCAAAATCAACTTGATGGCACATAACAATAAACAACAAACTTGTGAAGTTTTTAGTGTTGTCCTCATTTTACATACGTGGCAATTCACACTTAGTGATCATCAAGTGGTTTGTAACTAGTAAGTGAAAAGGCACAGGGATTAGAGAAGAATGGAAAAGTCCTTCTAGTGAAAGTGAAACTACCAATTATGGTACTTTCTCAGGGAGTGCTTAATCCTAAAAACATTTAGTGGTGATTCATTTAAAGCACTAATTTGGATGGAAACCAATTTGCTCTGTAAATTTCACCTCAATCACAATAAAAAAGAAAAGAAGGGAAAAAGGTGCTATTGTGGGGTTTTGTCTTCCTCACTCTTTTTTTTCTTTAATACAGTTTCCTTAAAATTATGGAAAAAAAGATTTTTTTTTTTCCTGGTAATTTTAAATAATGATAAATTTTGAATGGGAAATGGCACCTATCTCAGATAGACAAGCATATGTCATTATACCTCAAAATCCATCCTTCCACAGAAAGATGAAATAGCCCTAAATGCTTAGATTTTCAGTTTCTTTGGAAGGAATTCCAACTGTCTTGTTCAGTGAAAAATAATGTAATTAGGTACATCATGCTCATTGCAGATAATTTAGAAAATCCCAGAAAGCATGCATAAGAAAATTAAAACCATGTGTCATCTCACTTATGACATACAAACAAATAATCCCTGAAGCTGACTTTCAAATCTTTGTCCAGTAAATAAAATGGGATTTGTATCATTCTCTATATAACATACTATACAGCATTACAAAGGAGAAGGGCTCCCTCCTCAGAGTGGAGCCGACCTTAATGATGTGGATAGAGTAAAGCTTTTGGGACTCCCATTTGCTGATGTGGCATGTTGCAAGATGAGAAGAAACAGCTGCAAACATCCATTAATAATCAGGACATGGAATGTATGAAGGATGAATCTAGGAAAATTGGAAGTTGTCAAAAATGAAATGGAATGCATAAAGATCAATATCCTAAGCATTAGTGAGCTGAAATGGACTGGCTTTGGCCATTTTGAACCAGACAATCATATGGTCTGCTTTACCAGGAATGACAAATGAAGAAGAATAGTGTGGAGTTCATCATCACAAAGAATTGGTATCCTGAAGTACAATGCTGTCAGTGATAGAAGAATATCCATATGCCTACAAAAAAGACCAGTTACTACTACTATTGTTTAAACTTAAGCACCAACCACCAAAGCCAAAAACAAAGAAATTGAAGATTTTTAATCAACTTCTACAGTCTAAAATGGACTGAACATGCAATCAAGATATGTAATTATTGGTGATTGGAATGCAAAAGTTGGAAACAAAGAAGAATCACCAGTAGTTGGAAAATATGGCCTTGGTAATAGAAACTATGCTGGAGATTACATGACAGAATTTTGCAAGACCAATGACTTACTCATCGCAAATACCTTTTTTGAACAATACAAATGGCAGGTATACACATGGACTTCACCAGATGGAGTACACAGGAATCAGATTAACTACATCTGTGGCAAGAGGTGTTGGAGAAATTCAGTATCTTCAGCCAAAACAAGGCCAGGAGCTGATTGTGGAACAGACCATCAACGGCTTATATCAAGTTGAAGTTGAAGTTGAAGACAATTAAAAACAAGTACACAAGAGCCAAAATATGACCTTGATTATATCCCTCCTGAATTTAGAGACCATCTGAAGAATGGATTTGATGCATTGAACACCAATGACCAAAAACCAAAGCAATTGTGCGATGACATCAAGAACATCATCCATGAAGAAAGCAAAAGGTCATTCAAAAGACAGGAAAGGAAGAAAAGACCATAATGGATATCAGAAGAGACTCTGAAACTTGCCATTGAATGGAGAGTAGTTAAAACAAATGGAAGAATCAACAGGATAAAAGAGCTCAACAGAAGATTTGGAAGAGCAGTTCAAGAAGACAAGGTCAATTATTATAATGAAATGTGCAAATACCTGGAATTAGAAAACCAAAAGAAAAGAACACGCTCAGCATTTCTCAAGCTGAAAGAATTGAGGAAACAACTTAACCTTCAAATTGCAATACTGAAAGATTCCATGGACAATATGTTGAATGATGCAGGAAACATCAAAAGAAGATGGATGGAATACACACAGTCACTATACCAAAAAAAATTGATAGATGATCATCCATTTCAGGAGGTGGCATATGATCAAAAACCTATGGTATTGAAAAAAGAAGTCAAGGCTTCACTAAAAGAATTGGCAAAAAAAACAAGGCTCTGAGAATTGATGGAATACCCATTGAGATGTTTCAACAAAGAGATGCCACTGAAGGCACTCACTCAGCTATGCCAAGAGACATGGAATACAACTACTGGGCCAACTGACTGGAAGAGATCCATACTTGTGCCCATTCCAAATAAAGGTGATCCCACAGAATGTGGAAATTACCAAACAATATCATTGATATCACATGCAAGTAAAATCTTACTGAACATAATTCAAAAATGGTCGCAGCAGTATATAGACAGAGAACTTTCAGAAATGCAAGCTGAGTCCAGAAGGGGATTTGGAGCAAGAGCTATCATAGCTGATGTCAGATGGATCTTGGCTGAAAGCAAAGAATACCAGAAAGATGCTTACTTGTGTTTTATTGACTATGCAAAGCATTTGATTTTTTGGCTTGTAACAAACTGTGGGTAACATTGAGAAGAATGGGAATTCCAGAACACTTCATTGTACTCATGAGGAACCTGTACATAGACCAGGAGGCTGTCGTTTGAACAGAACAAGGGGATGCTGCATGGCTTAAAATCAAGAAGGGAGTGCATCAAGGTTGTATCCTTTCACCATACTTATTCAGTCTGTATGCTGAGCAAATAATCTAAGAAGCTGGACTATATGAAAAAGAATGTGGCATCAGTATTGGAGGAAGGCTCATTAACAACCTGAGATACATAGCTGACACAACTTTGCTTGCTGAAAGTGAGAATAACTTGGAGCTCTTACTGATGAAGATTGAAGACTACAGTCTGCAATATGGATTACACTTCAATATAAAGAAAACAAAAATCCTCACAACCGGATCAGTAAGCAGCATCATGAATGAAGTAAAGATTTAAGTTGTCAAAGACTTCATATTACTGGTTCTACAATCAACACCAATGGAAGCAGCAGTCAAGACATCAAAAGACATATTTCATTGGGCAAATCTGTTGCAAAAAACCTCTTTCAGGTGTTGAAAAGCAAAGATATCTCCTTGAAGACTAAGATGCACCTAACCCAAGCCATGGTATTTTCAATCGCATCATATGCATGTGAGAGCTTCACAATGAATAAGAGAGACCGAAGAAGAGTTGATGATTTCGAGTTGTGGTATTGATGAAGAATGCTGAAAATACCTTGGACTGCTAAAAGAACTAACAAATCTGTCCTGGAGGAAGCGCAGCCAGAATGTTCCTTAGAAGTGAGAGTGGCCAGACTTCATCTTACCTACTTTGGTCATGTTGCCAGAAGGGACCATTCTCTGGAGAAGGATGTCATGCTTGGTAAGGTGGAGGGTAAATGAAAGAGAGGAAGGCCCTCAACAAGATGGATTGATATAGTGGCTGCAGCAATGTATAGTATAGTATAGTCAGGTATAGTAGGCATCCTGAGGCTGGCACAGGACCAGGCAGTGTTTTTTTCTGTTGTACATAAGGTCACTATGAGTCAGAGACGACTTAAGGCACATAACAGCAACAACAACAACAGCATTAAGGAGCTGTGGTTAAGGCATTCAGCTGCTAACAAAGTTCGTGTTTTGAACCCACCAGCTGCTTCATGGAAAAGATGAGACAGTCTGCTTCCATAAAGATTTACAGTCTTGTAAACCCTATGAGGCAGTTCTACTCTGTTCTATAGGGTTGCTATGAGTCAAAGTTGACTTGATGACAGTGGGTTGGGTTTGATTTTTTTACAGCATTATGTTGTTACCATTATCCCATGTCACTAATTATTTTCTGAAGTGTGATATTAAATAACTGAATAGTTTTTTTGATTTAGTTTCATTGTGAGACTATATTGTAATTTATTCAATAAGGCTCTATTGTTGGATATTTAAGGAGCTTCTAGTATTTTACCTCTACCACTTGTCTGTCAGGTTTTTTTTTTTTTTTTTTTTTTTTTTACTGTGGTGGCTTGCATGTTGCCGTGAGGCTGAAAGCTATGCTACCAATATTTCACTTACCAGCAGGGTCATGCATGGTAGACAGGTTTCAGCAGAGCTTCCAGACTAAGATAAACTAAGAAGGACAATGCCCAGTGCCATCCACTTCTGACAAAATTGTCTACTGAAAACCTTATGAATAGCAGTAACACACTGTCTGATATATTACTGAAAAACTTTATGAATAGCAGTGACACACTGTCTAATATAGTGCCAATAGATGAGCCCCTGAGGTTGAAAGGAACTAAAAATACGACAGGGGAAGAACTACCTTCTCAAAGTAGAGTCAACCTTAATGATGTGGATGAAGTAAAGCTTTCTAGACCTTCATCTGCTGATGGGGCATGACTCAAAACAACAACAACAACAACAAAAAAAAAATGCTGCAAACATCCATTAATAATCAGAACATAGAATATAAAAGGTATGAATCTGGGAAAATTAAAAGTTGTCAAAAATGAGATGGAACACATAAAGATCAATATCCTAGTCATTAGTGAGCTGAAAATGACTGGTATTGGCCATTTTGAATCTGAAAATCATACTATGCCAGGAAGGGCAAATTGAAGAGGAATGGTGTCACATTCATTCAAAAAGAACATTTCAATATCTACCATGAAGTACAATGCTATCAGTGATAGAATAATATTCATACATGTACAAGGAAGACCAATTAATATTATTATTAAAATTTACATACCAACCACTAAAACCAAAGATGAAGATACTGAAGATTTTTACTAACTTATGCAATCTGAAATTGACCAAATGTCCAATCAAAATATATTGATAATTACTGATGACTGGGATGCAAAAGTTGGAAACAAAGAAGAAGCATCAATATTTTGAAAATACAGGAAAGGAAGAAAAGACCAAACTGGATGTCAGAAGAGACTCTGAAACTTGTTCTTGAATGAGGAGTAGCTAAAACATATGGAAGAAATGATGAAAGAGTTGAACAGAAGATTTCAAAGGGTGGCTCAAGAAGACAAAGTAAGGTATTAAATGAAATGTTCAAAAACCTGAAATTAGCAAACCAAAAAGGAAGAACATGCTTGGCATTTCTCAAGCTGAAAGAACCGAAGAAAAAATCCAAGCTTCCAGTTGCAATATTGAAGGATTCCATGGGCAAAATAATGAATGATGCAGAAAGTATCAAAAGTGAACCAAATGAATTGCTTGACACTCAACCATTTCAGGAGTTAGCATATGACCAAAAACCAATGGTATTGAAGGAGAAGTACAAGCTGCATTGAAGGAATAGTTGAAAAACAAGGCTCCAAGAATTGATGGAATACCCACTGAAATGTTTCAACAAACAGATGCAGCACTAGAGGCACTCACTCATTTATGCCAAGAAATTTGGAAGACAGGCATCTGACTAACCAGTTGGAAGACAGCCATATTTGCACCCATTCCAAAGAAATGTAATCCCACAGAATGTGGAAATTATTGAACAATATCATTAATATCACACCCAAGTAAAATTTCACTGAAGATAATTAAAAACAGTGGCAGTATTACGTTGACAGGGAGCTACCAGTAATTCAAGCCAGATTCAGAAGAGAGCATGAGCATTGATCAAGGGATACCATTGGTGATGTTGATGGATCTTGGCTGAAAACAAAGTATACCAGAAAGATATTAACCTGTTTTTTATTGACTATGCAAAGGCATTTGACTGTGTGGATTCTAACGAATTATGGATAACATTGCAAAGAATGGGAATTCCAGAACAATTAATTGTGCTCCTGAGGAACCTGTACAGACAAAGAGGTAATTTTTCAAACAGAACAAGGGGATATGGAATGGTTTAAAATCAGGAAGGGAGTACATCAGGGTTGTACCCTTTCACCGTACTTATTCAATCTATATACTGAGCAAATGATCCATGAAGCTGGACTATATGAAGAAGAACGTGGCATCAGGATTGGAGGAAGATTTGTCATCAAGAACCAGCGATATATAGATGACACAACCTTGCTTGCTGAGACTGAAGATGACTTGTAGCACTTACTGATGAAGATCAAAGACTACAGTCTTCAGTATGGATTATACTTCAATATAAAGAAAAAAATCCTCAGCAACTGGACCAATAAGGAGCATCATGGAAAATGGAGAAAAGATTGAAGTTGTCCAGGATTTTGCTTTATTTGGGCCCACAGTCAATGCCCATGGAAGCAGCAATCAAGAAATCAGACAACATATTGCATTGGACAAATCTGCTGCAAAAGACCTCTTTAAAGTGTTAAAAAGCAAAGATGTCACTTTGAAGACTAAGGTGCACTTGACCCAAGCAATGGTATTTTCAGTAGCCTCATATGCATGTAAAAGCTGGACACTGAATAAGGAGAGGAAGACTTGATGCATTTTAATTAACAACTGACCTTTCTGTAAGCAGCTACGTGCTTAACCAATGCACCTGCAGGGCTCCTTAAAATATATGCAATTCATATTAAAAAGAACAAAGTTCTTTAATGTCACTGTACTACATTGATTAATGTGTCCTCAAAATTCACACCCTTCCTGGTTCGTCAGAATGTGACCTCATTTGGAAATAGGGTCTTTGCGGATGTAATCAGTTAAGATAAGGTCATACTAGAATAGTATGGGCCTTGATCCATTATGACTCATGTCCTTATAAGAAGAAAATTTGGACACAGGAATACACACAGAGGGAAGATGGCCATGTGAAGACACAGAGACACACAGGGAAAATGCCATGTGATGACAGAGGCAGAGGATTGGAGTGATGTGTCTACAAGCTAAGGGACAGCAAGGATTTCTGGCAACACCAGAGGCTAAGAGAAAGGCATGGAACAGATTTTTTTCCCCTAGAGCCTTCAGAGGGAACATGGCCCTGTCAACACCTTGATTTCAGACCTCTGGCCTGCAAAACAATGACAGAATAAATTTCTCTTATTTTAAGCCACCCAGTCTGTGGTACTTTGCTACAGCAGCCCTAGAAAACTAGTACAGTCAGTCAAGTGACCTGAGCAAAATACCTCTAACAACCACAGTGTGAGCATGATAAAAAGGTTTTATTTGGGCAAAGTTATCAACAGTTTTAGTGGTCCAAATTAGATGCACAATGGTGGTCTTCTAGGAAAGGAAACTCACCACCATATAACTTTGCATATTTACAGTGAAGTTTTGAAGTTGTGAGGAAGGGCAGGGAATTCCTATTCAAGGTGACTGTAACACTGAAAGTTCCTGAGTCAGAGTTATGTATTGCCTTCTTTGTAAAGGGGATTGCTTGGAGCTCAGCTAGTAAATTTGGATACCAAAGCCACTTAGTGCCAGCTAGGGATCATATTGTTCTTCCATTTAGCCAACTCAGTTCAATTGCAAAGGGAGAGATCTAGCAGATTTATCCAAGAGAAAATGTGTTCATCTTTCCTCAGTTGGTCTCTTGGCCTTTGAAAACTCATTTTAAAAAGTCTGCTCAGCCAGGATATGCAAGAGTGTAAGAAGTTAGCAAACCGTCAGTCAACCCTTGACCAAAGATGGCTGAGAGGTGGTATATAAACACTCCTTTTCTTATCCCTCCAGTATATAATACTGAGATGCCTTCTACTTAGCTTCTCGTGAGGTCCTGGCAGAATGGGCCTCATTTGGCCAGACTAACTCAAACACATCATTCTACTACTGGTTTTTTCTTTTCTCCTAATTTACCAGTGCTTCATTCCTACTTTTTGGGTTATTTCTAAAAATAAATTATCCGTATAAAAGTTCTTGGAGTCCCTGGATAGTGCAAATGGTTAATGCCCTTTGATGCTAAGCACAAGATTGGAAGTTTAAGTTCCCCCAGAGGCAACTCAGAAGAAAGGGCTGGCAATCTACTTCCCAAAAAATCAGCCATTGCTAGAAATCAATAATAGGAGGATCAGCACCAAAAGAGTAACACATGGAAACTAAACAACACCCTCCTTGAGAAAGACTGGGTAAGAGAAGAAATCAAAATTGAAATTCAAAAATTCCTTGAATCAAATGAGAATGAA
>NW_006921676.1:3237110-3238915 GCF_000298275.1 Orycteropus afer afer | reverse complement strand
AATTTTGGTCAATGACATGAGACAAAGTATATGTGAACTGCTGTATGAAAAGTGAATTTACTCTGTAAATCTTCACCCAAATCCTAATTAAAAAAAAAAAAAGGAAGAAGAAAAAAAAAAATCAGCCATTGAAACCCCTGTGGAACACAGTTCTATTCTGACACACTTAGGTTACCATGAGTCAGGATCTATTTGACAGCAACTGGTTTGGTTTTTAATGCAAGTCCATATCTCAGACTCTGCTATTGTTCTGGTTCTCTAGTACTACTATAGCAGACATACCACAAATGGATGGCTTCAACAAACAGGAAGTTATTCTCTTACAGTTTAGGAGACTAGAAGTCCAAATTCAGAGTGCCGGTTCTAGGGATTGGGTGAAAACCCCACAACCTCCGGCTTCAGCTCTGCCTTCTGTTCCAGGCCCAGTAGAGCTGGAAGCTTTTTTTGACTCTTGTGGCTGCTGGCTGCTGAGGCTGATGCACTCAAGATCACCAAGTAAAAGGGCACAGTCCTAAGATTAGCAGACAACATGGCAGGCCACTTGTTCAAGTCCAGGAACAATCCCAAGATCGGCAGGAAACATGGCAGGCCACTGAGATGAAGATGGCCAAATGCAGAATCCAGACGTGCAAAAAGCCACAGACTTTTCTCACAGCTTCTCCTTATATACTGAAAGCAGGCCACATCCCAAAGGCAGCCACCCAGCTGCTCACAGCAAATTCCACTATGCAGCTAATTACCAGTCTCATCATGGGGAATAACTACATCCAGCTGCCAGCCACTAAAAATCACAGCCCAGCCAAGTTGAGACACAACTTTAACTACTGCAGCTATTCAAGAGAAAGCCCAGGCTAAGATACTATCAATCAATCTACATATCAGAGCAGTTACTAAAGAGTGTGCTTACCCCCTCAAATGCTCCTTGCCCCTGTCACATCCTCCTTGTTCCCACCCTCTAACTCCTAGCAACCCAGAAGATTTATCATGATTGCAGAGGTAGTGGTGGGTAATGGAAGGGGGTGTTGAGAGTTACGGTTTCTTCAATGATATCATCTGTCTCTAGCAAGGCCCTGTAATAGATTAACAATTGCTCTTTAAAGGGTGTGTATCATTTGTCAACCACTCGGACCTTTCCGAGTGCAGGAGATCCTGGATAGAGTGGGAGAACAATGAGAAACAAAACTCAAAATCACACACACACACACTCAAAAGACCAGGTTTACTGGTCTGATAGAGCCTGGTAAAACTCCCAAGACTATGGCCCCTAGTTAGCCTTCAGGTCTGGAATTGAACTCACTCCTGTGGCATTCAGCCAAACAATAGACAGGCATAGAGGGTAAACATTTACATCAAGTAGCTACACTCCTTAAAACATCAGTCATGGAAGTACTGAACCGAACAAAACTCACTGCTGTGGAGTCGGATCTGACTCATCGCAACCCCTCCTTGGTTTCTGAGGCAGTACCACTATGGAAGTAGATTGCCCCATCTTCCTTCCTAAGAGTGGCTGGTGGGTTTGAACCGTCAGCCTTCTGGTCAACAGTCAAATGCCTCAGGCACTATGCCACCAGAGCTGCTCATGGAAGAACAGAAGGGCAGTATTTGGACAGGGAGATAGCTCAGGGGGCGGGAATGCATAGGAAAGAAGGACACAGGGAAGAGGTAACTACAGAGAGGAAATAGGAAGAGTTGTTACATTGGGAGAATTGCAGTCAATGTCATGAAACAAAATGTATATGAACTGCTGTATGGAAAATGAATTTGCTCTGTAAACTTTTACCCAAATCACAATAAAAAATTAAAAA
>NW_006921676.1:3202970-3208063 GCF_000298275.1 Orycteropus afer afer | reverse complement strand
TTGTAAATTTTGGTCAATGACATGAGACAAAGTATATGTGAACTGCTGTATGAAAAGTGAATTTACTCTGTAAATCTTCACCCAAATCCTAATAAAATATAAAAAGAAAAGAAATAAGACAATGTATTTTACTAGGCAAATGTGCTGCAAAAGACCTCTTTAAAGTCTTAAAGAGTAAATATGTGACTTTGAAGACTAAGGTGCACTTAATCCAAGCCATGGTATTTTCAATCACCTCATATGAATGTGAGAGGTGGACAATGAATAAGGAAGACTTGATGCATTTGAATTGTGGTATTGGCAGAGAATACTGAATGTACCATGGACTGCTAGAAGAAGGAACAAACCTGTCTTAGAGGAAGTACAGCCAGAATGCTCCTTAGAAGTGGGAATGACCAGATTTCATCTCTCATGCTTTAGTTATGTTGTCAGAAGGGACAGGTCCCTGGAGAAAGATATCATGCCTGATGAATTAGAGGGTCACTGAAAAAGAGGAAGATCTTCAACAAGATGGATTGACACAATGGACAACGATGGGCTCAAGCATACCAAGGATTGTGAAGATGGCGCAAGATTGTGAGGCAGGATGGGCAGTGTTTCATTCTGTTGCATATAGGGTCACTCTGAGTCAGAGCCAACTTGATGGCACCTAACCACAACAGCAGCACCAGGAAAGAAAGGCCTGGTGATCTGCTTCTGTAAAGACTGCAGCCAAGAAAAACTTATTTGGAGTCCCTGGGTGGCCCAAATAGTGAAGCACTTGACTCCTAACCAAATTGTTGGCAGTTTGAACCCACGGAGAGGCATCTCAGAAGAAAGACCTGGTGATCTGCTTCCAAAAGATAATGGCCTTTGAAAACCTTACGGAGCACAGTTTTACTCTTCACACATGGAGTTGCCATGAGTCACAGCTGACTCAATGGCAGCTGGTTACTGGTTCAGTTTTTGAGTGCCAAAGAAGACTGGGCAATCTACTTCCGTAGAGATACCGCCTTGGAAACCCAAGGAGGGGTCACTGTGAGTCGGAACCAACTTGATGGCAGTGAGTTTGATTTTGATAAAAGCACACAGTATGATTCATTTTTGTATCCCAGAGCTTTTGTATCCTGAGACATACCAAACCAAAACCAAACTCACTGCCATTGAGTCGGATCCCACTCATAAGGATCCCTCCTTTGGTTTTCGAGGCAGTATCACTATGGAAGTAGATTGTCCAACCTTCCTTGTGAGGAGTGGCCTTCTGGTTAGCAGTCATATGCCTTAGGCACTATGCCACCAGAGCTCCCATTCCTGAGACATAGTAGACAATAAATGCCTACTGAATGAATAATCAAGGAGTCCTGGTAGTGTAGTAATTAAAAGCATTTTGCTGCTAACGAAAAGTTCAGTGATATGACTCCACCAACCCCTCCACAGAAGAAAGATGAGACAGTCAGCTTCTGTAAAGATGTACAACCTTGGAAACCCTATGGAGCAGTTCTGCTCTGCCTTATAAGGTCACTGAGTCAGAATCGACTTGATGGCAGTGGGTTTGATTTTTGGTATTTGAATGAATAATCCAATGCATCTTTCATTGCTTCTACTAACTGAAATTCCCTGGTTGGAACAGGAAGAGAGGATCTAAACAATGTGGTCACAATAAAATAATCCTGAAGTTTCAGTCCTCTGGGGAATCAGGGATGAATTCCTGACAGTTGCCAGACAAGACGTACACACCAACCTGAGACCTGAGGTTTTTCAGAAAGCCTTAGTAGCTTTAGTTCAGCTCTCCCCTGGGCTGCCTCAAACCACAGGAAGGCCTATAGTAGTTTAGCCAAAGCTGGGGCAGACCCTTTGATGAATTTGCAATGAATTGCTCACATCTCTTACCCAGGCTTTTAGTTAAAGAGTGAGGAAGAAGCAGCTAAGGTGGTTCATCTACAACAAGGTGCCCAGGGATTAACTTGAAGCCAAGCTACAGAACATTCATAGAC
The DNA here is from genome assembly GCF_000298275.1 of Orycteropus afer afer. Lineage (NCBI taxonomy): Eukaryota > Metazoa > Chordata > Mammalia > Tubulidentata > Orycteropodidae > Orycteropus > Orycteropus afer. Next base: position 3,206,090 of record NW_006921676.1, on the reverse strand, counting down.
CATCCCTTCTCCTGTTTGCCACCCCAATACTTGCTATGTTGCTGCACACTCAGCAGAAAGTCCGTGTGGGATTTCCTCACTTCTCTTGGAAGGGCTGTTTCTTGTTCCAGGCGAAGAGAAACCATCCATGACTTCCAGATAACCTGCCCAAAGAAGTAAATAAATGCAGGGTGGTTAAATGGAGACCAAGTTGCACAGAGGCGACAGAAAAGGGACTGATGGGTAGAGTGAGGCACCCTGCACCTGGGCTATGAAATTGAAGAGGGAACCAGAAAAACTCAGTAATCAAGATAAATAATGTTTTAATGCCATATCTTTAAAATCCAAATTAATGCAAAAAATCAAAATTAATATAAAAAAATCCATGATAAACAAAATATAAACATCTTAAATAAATAGAAGATCTGGCAAACTCCTCTGGACAATCTGTGAGTGTTGATATTACATAGTCCTTAAGCATGGTTTGGAGAGGCCGTAGTGTTAACATGTGCAGGACCCTATCCCATTCTAGCCTGAAAAAGGTTTGTCTGGGGTGGAGTAATCTCTGGGGCAGCCTCCTATAAATGAAACTTCTTTGACCTGACCCCAGACACATTGAATCAGGATCTACCTTTATCTAATACCCAAATGATTCCTAGGTAAGATATGTCTGACTTTTTTATTTTTTTTAACCTTCTTCAACTCTCAAAGGACTGCCTAATAATCAAAGTGTGTGTGGGGTTTGTGTGTGTCAGAAAAATACAAAAAGTGACTGAGGAATCAAGGAAGACTTGCCCCAGTTTCAATTTGGTCAATATCTATACTTAGCCAACTGTTATTTCCTTAACAAAATGCTCTTCAAATCTTTTTGCTCCAGTTTATTGTGATTTGGGTGAAAGTTAACACAGCAAATTCATTTTCCGTACAGCAGTTCATACACGTTTTGTTTCATGACATTGATTGCAATTCTCCACAATGTAATAGCTGTCTTCCCACTTCCTCCCTGTAGTTACCTGTTCCCTGTGTCCTCCTTTCTCATACATTCCTGCCCCCTGAGCTATCTCCCTGTGGAAATACTGCCCTTCTGTTCTCCCATGATTGATTGTTCCAAGGAGTGTAGCTACCTGATGTAAATGTTCACCCTATATGCCTGTCTATTGTTTGGCTGTAAACCATGGGAGTGAGTTCAATTCTAGACCTGAATAGTATGTAAGGGTCATAGTCTTGGGGGTCTCACCAGGCTTTATCCGACCATTAAATTTGGTCTTTTTTTTTTTTTTTTTAATAATTTTGAGTGTTGTTCCACATTGTTCTTCCACTCTATCCAGGATCTCCTGCACTGATCTCTTCCGAGTGGTTGATGGTGGTAATCAGGTACCATTTAGTTCTTTTGGTCTCATGATCATATAGGCTGAGGTTACAAGGTTAGTCCCTTGGACTAATTGTTTCCATGTGTCTTTGGTTTTCTTCATTCTTCTTTGTTCTGGATGATGAGAGGCACATTGTTGCATCTAGAGATAGCTGCTTGCAAGCTTTTAAGACCCCTGTTGCTATTCATCAAAGAAGGGTATACAACAATGTTTTTGTGCAGCATTATGCCACTTGAGCTTGCTGTCTCCTGCAACCATGGTCCTGAGCCCACAAGTCCAACAACTTGCTCCCTCAGGGTAGTTGACTGCCTAAGAAGTTATCATAACTTTGTGGACATCCTTACAGCACATAGAAATACATATGTAGAAATATTGTAGGCCAACCTTATATGTGGTCATGGGTATATTCCCTTTTGCCTAGGCATATGTGATCATTCAACTGTCTACCCATCTATTTACACATAGAGTAATGTTTGTTATCACTGATAATGCAGTATTATATATGTAAATGGGTTTATCTTTGTTGTCTGTACCTCTTGTGTACCTCTCTGTGTCTTCCTTTTCCTTAGTGTTGTTGTGTTGATCACTCGCTTTTGGTACACTGCCCTTCACTTCACCCAAATCAGTACTTACCTCTACCTATCTAGCAGTATTTCTACTCATCCCCTCTCATCCCAGGTAATCAACAAAGAAAATTTGCCTCCATATATAAAGATTACCTTGACTTTTTACAATAGTTAACTGAACTAATAAAATATTTATCCTTCCTTGATTGACTTACTTCACTCAGCATAATAACATCCAAGTTCATCCACATTATGCAGTGTTTTGCAGATTTTACATTATTCTTTATTGTTGCATAGTATTCCATTGTGTGTTATCCATTCTTCTGCTGATGGGCACTTAAGTTGTTTCCATCTCTTTGCTATTGAGAGTAGTGCTGCAATGAACATGGGTGTGCATATATCTGTTCATGTCCTGGCTCTCACTTTTTTAGATGTATACCTAGTAACAGGATTGCTGGATTGAATGGTATTTCTATTTCCAACTTTTTAAGGAATCATAATACTGATTTCCACAGTGGTTGTATCACTTTACAATCCACCAGCAGTGTGTGAGAGTCTAAATCTGTCCACGTCCTCACCAGCATTTGTTATTTTCTGTATTGTTGAACTTTGCTATCAGTGCTGGGGGAGATAGTGTATCTCATGGTTGTTTTGATTTGCATCTCTCTGATGGATAATGATCACAAACATTTCTTCATGTGTCTGTTGACACCTGAATATCTTCTTTGGTGAAGTGTCAGTAAATGTCTTCTGCCCATTTTTTAATTGGATTTTTTGTCTTTTTGTTGTTGAGGTGTTGAAGTTTTCTGTAAATTTTAGGGATATGTCCCTTGTCAGATGTCATTGCCAAATATTTTTTTCCAATCCGTAAGTTCTCTTTTTACTCTTTTGGATGCACATAAAGATTTAATTTTCCAAAAGTCTCAATAAGCTAGTTTACCTTCTGCAGTTTGTGCATTTTGGGTTATGCTTGATAGTCTATATATACCATAAATTAGGGCCCCTATGTTTGTCCCAAACAAACTTATGGCAAAATATTGAATGATGCAGGAAACATCAAGAGAAGATGGCAGGAATACACACAGTCACTGTACCAAAAAGAACTGATCAATCTTCATCCATTTCAAGAAGTGGCATATGATCTAGAACCAATAGTAATGAAGGAAGAAGTCAAAGCTGCAATGAAAGAACTGGCGAAGAACAAG
>NW_006921676.1:3190904-3201590 GCF_000298275.1 Orycteropus afer afer | reverse complement strand
GAAACGACTCAACGGCACTTAACAACAACAACAACAAGTTTGTCCCTATTTTTTCCTTGAGAAACTTTATAGTTTTAGGTTTCATATTTGAGTCTTTGATCCACTTGGAGTTAGTTTTTGTGTGTGGTGTGAGGTGTGGATCTTGTTTTATTTTTCTGCAAATGGATAATGAGTTTTGCCAGCACCATTTGTTAAAGAGACAATCTCTTCCCCATTTAATGGATTTTGGCCTTTTGTTAAACATCAGCTGACTGTAGGTTGATTGATCTATTTCTGGGTTCTCAATTCTGTTCCATTGGTCTGTGTGTCCATCATTGTACCAATACCAGGCAGTTTTGACTACTGTGGCTGTATTTGAGATCCTGGAATGTGAGATCTCCTACTTTGTTCTTCTTCTTTAATAGTGGTTTGCTTATTTGAGGTCTCTTTCCTTTCCATATGAAATTAGTGATTGATTTTTCCATGCCCTTAAAAAATGTTGATGGGATCTGTATCGAGATTGCATTGAATATATAGATTGCTTCGGGTAGTATTGACATTTTCACAATGTTCAATCTTCTTATCCATGAGGTGGTATGTTCTTCCATTTATGTAGATCTCTTATGGTTTCTTGAAATAGTGTTTCGTAGTTTTCTTTGTACAGGTCTTTTGTGTCCCTGGTAAGATTTATTCCCAAGTATTTTATTTTATTTTATTTTGGTAGCTATTGTAAATGGTATCAATTTCCTGATTTACTTTTCAGCAATCTCTTTGCTGGTGTAGAGGAATCCAGCTGATTTTTGTGTGTTGATCTTGTATCCTGCCACTATGCTAAGTCTCTCAATTAATTCCAGAAGTTTTCTTGCTGTCTTGGGTTTTCTATGTATAGGATTACATTATCAGCAATAGAGATAGTTTTACTTCTTCCTTACCAATTTGGATGCCTTTGATTTCCCTTTCTTGCCTTATTGCACTGACTAGGACTTCCAATACAACATTGAATAAAAGTGGTAATAAAGGATATCCTTGTCTGTTCTTGTTTGCAAGGGGACTGGTTTCAGTCTCTCTCCATTGAGAATAATGTTGGCTATTGGCTTTGCATGTATGCCTTTTATTATGTTGAGGAATTTCCCTTCTATTCCTATTTTTCTGAGAGTTTTTATCAGGAACGAGTGTTGGATTTTATCAAATGCCTTTTCTGTATCAATTGTCATTATTAGGTGGTTTCTTTTCCTTTATTTTACTTATGTGATGGATTATGTTGATTGTTTTTCTAATATTGAACCATTCTTGCATACCTGGTATGAACCCCACTTGGTCATAATGAATTATTTTTTTGCTATGTTGTTGGAGTCTGTTGCCTAGGATTTTGTTGAAGATTTTTGCATCTATATTCATGAGGGATATTGGTTTGTAGTTTTTCTTTTTAGTGATGTCTTTGGTTAGTTTAGGTATCAAGGTTATGCTTGCTTCATAAAATGAATTAGGGAGGATTCCATCCTTTTCTATGTTCTGGAATAGTTTGAATAGGATTGGTGTCAGTTATTCGCTGAACATTTTGTGGAATTCTCCAATGAAACCATCTGAGCCAAGCCTTTTTTTGTTGTTGGTAATTTTTTTATGACCTGTTCAATTTCTTCTTTTGTTATGGGTCTGTTCAAATTTTCCACTTCAGTCTGTGTTAGTTTATGTAAGTGGTTTTTTTTTTTTTAGAAATCTGTCCATTTCTAGATTTTCAGATTTGTTGGAGTACACTTCTTCATAGTATCCTGGTATTATCCTTTATATTTTGGTTGGTTCTGCTGTGACATTGCCCATTTCATTTCTTACTTGTGTTATTTGTATCCTCTCCTCTTTTCCTTTGTTAAGTTTGCCAGTAGTTTGCTGATTTTGTTAATCTCCTCAAAGAACCAACTTCTAGTCTTGTTGATTTTTTCTATTGTCTATTTTCTTTTTCATTGATTTCTGCTCCAATCTTTATTACTTCTTTTCTTTCCACTACTGTAGGCTTTTTACTTGCTGCTCTTTGTCTAATTGTGGAGATGTTGGGGTAAGGTGTTGATTTTGGCTCTTTCTTCTTTTTTGATGTGTACATCTATTGTTCTAAATTGCCCTCTGATCATTGCTTTTGCTGTGTCCCAAAGATTTTGGCATGTTATGTTTTCCTTCTCATTTGATTCACAGAATTTTTTAATTTCTTTTTTTATTTTATTACCCAGTAGTTTTTAAGGAGGGTGTTGTTCAGTTTCCATGTGTTTGCTTTTTTTCCATTGATTTTCCTAGTGTTGATTTCTAATTTTATAGTTTTGTGATCTGAGAAAATGCTTTGCAGTATCTGAATGTTTTTAAATTTATCAAGGCTTGCTTTGTGGCCTAACATATGGTATATCCTGAAGAATATTCCATGTGTGCTAGAAAAGAATGTCTGTTTTGCTCTTGTTGGGTGTAGTACTCTGTAAATGTCTATAATGTCAAGTTGGTGGATTATATAGATTAGTTCTTATCTTTGCTGAGTTTCTTTCTAGTTGTTCTTTCATTGAAAGCAGTATATTGAAATCTATTGTTATTACTGTGGCATAATCTATTTGACTTTTCAATTATGTTAAAGTCTGATTTATGTATTGTGGGGTTCTTTCATTGAGTATGTAGTTATTTATTATGGTTAAGTCCTCTTGTTCCATCGATCCTTTAATCATTATATAATGTCCTTTCTTGTCTGTTATAGTGGTTTTGTCTGAAAGTCAATTTTATCAGAAATTCAAATTGCCACTCATGCTTTCTTTTTGATTGCCATTTGCTTGATATATCTTTTTCTAGCCTTTTGATTTTTAGTCTATTTTTGTCTTTGTCTCTAAGGTATGTCTCTTGTGTAGCGTATTGATGAGGCATGCTTTCTTATCCAATCTACAACTCTCCATCTCTTGAGTTGTTTCTTTAATCCATTTACATTCAGTGTAATTATTGACAAGTATGAATTTGTCGCTAGCATTTTGTTATGTATTGTTAGGCGTTTTTTTCATGATTTTGCTGATTTCTTTTTTCCATATAATTTTCTGTGCTGAGCTCATTTTGTTTATGAATCGTGTTATCATTTCCTTCATTGCTATTGTTTTAATATTTGCTAAATATTTGTGCTTGTCCTCTTTTTCATTTTGATGTGAACATTTTTTTCTTTGAGGTTAGCCTGTGATTCATAATTTGCTTCCCAAGTTTAGAATAGTTTGTTCTATGTAATAATTGTGTTGACTTCCTCACCATTTAGAAGTTCTGTAATGACACTGTTTCCTTCTTCTTTTTGGTTTGTAGTTGTCCTCATTTACCAAATGACGTCTCTGGTTCCCTGCTTGCACTCTAGTAAGCTTATTTTACTTTGGATATTTCCATAATTGGAACAGTTTCTGGGTTATGTCATCATGTATGTTAATCATCAATTGCTGTTTGGTGCTGTTGATTCTCTTTCTGAAAGACTCCCTTTTACATCTTGTTAGGTTGGTCTGGTTTTAATAAATTCACTTAATTTCTACTTACCTGGAAATGTCCTAATTTCACCACCATATTTGAGGGACAATTTTGCTGGGTATATATTTCTTGGTTGGAAATTTTTTTCTTTCAGGGTTTTATGTATACCATCCCATTGCCTTCTTGTCTGCATGGTCTCTGCCAAGAAATCTGAGCTTAATCTTATTTATTGTCCTTTGTAGGTAACTTTTTATTTTTCCCATGCTCCTTTCAGGATTCTTTCTTCGTCTTTGATTTTGGTAAGTTTGATGATAATATGTCTTGGTGATTTTCTTTTGTGGTCTATCCTTTTGGAGTTTGCTGAACTTCTTGTATGGATATCTTCTCATCTTTCATCATATTAGGACATTCTCTTTCAACAAATCTTCAACAATTTTCTCTGTGGTTTTATTTATATCTTCCTGTTTTGGAATTCTGATTACATGTAGGCAATCAGATGATATCTCACATGAATCTTAGACTTTCTTTATTTTGTTCAAATTTTTTTTCTGATTGATTCTTTAATGGAGTAGTACTGAGGTATTGTTCTGTCTTCTATTAATTCTATTCTACTCCTTTGCCCATTCAATGCATTACCTATTTCTGAAATTTTAGTATTAATCTACTGGGTTTCTGTTTGTAGATTTTATATCATTTCTAATTTTTCATTTATTTTGTCAGTTTGTTCTTACATTGTTTTCTCAAATTGTTCTAGATTTTTGTCTGTGTTTTACTTAATTTTGTCAGTGTTTTCCATGATCTGTCTCTCAATTTGTTGAAGCCAAAAAAATCCAAACTCACTGCCATCGAGTCAAATCCAGCTCATAGCAACCCCTCCTTGGGTTTCTGAGGAAGTATCACTATGGAAGTAGATTGCCCAATCTTCCTTCCAAGGAATGGCTGGTGGATTTGAACCGCCAGCCTTGTGGTTAGCAGTCAAATGCCTTAGGCACTATGCCACCAGAGCTCCTGTCTCAATCCACTGAAGGTTCCTAAATATAATTCTTTTGAATTCCTTATCGGGGATTTCCAATGCTGTTTCTTCCTCAGGGATGTTTTCTGGGTCTGTATCCTGGTTCTTTGTTTCTACAACTCTGTCTTTCTTCTTTGTGTGGACTATGATGGTCTCTTGTCTCCAAGACAATGTGACGTTGTTGCATTTTTATTTAATTGGTGATTGTATGTTGGTGTGATTTGCCCAAGATTTTCTTTGTTTTGTTTTGATATATCTCAGTAAGCAGGATACTGTGCTCCTCTATTCGCTAGTTGTTTGCACTTAGTCATGTACCACCTGTCTCCTGGTGGGTGTGATAGAGAATGAGAGTGTGTGCACAGATCTCTGTTAGCTGTTTGTGAAGAGCAGTTAAGAGTGAGTTGGGCTGGTGTTGGCTGTAGTGTATTGTTGGTCATTTGGTGCAGAAGCAAATGGTGGCCCTCACTCAGTAGGAGGGGCGGCAGGTGGTACAAGTATGATAGAGTCATATGGGCACAGTTGCTGTCTCCCACTCAGTTATACAAAGATGAATAAATAAACCACCAAAAGATAAAATGAACAGGAAAAAAAAAAAAAACACAAACTGCATACATAAACAGGACTAATCTCATACAAAGACAATAAATGAGAATAATTATTTAAATAAATAATTTTTTTAAAAAAGGAAATATAGATAGAAAAGGAGTAAAGAACACCCACAATATCTGGGGAGGGGGGAATAAGAGAAAAGAGCAAGAATAAAAGAATAATAAAGGAAAAATGAGAAGATTGTTAAAAGAAAAACAAGGGATGGGAAGAACCAAAAAAAAAGAAGAAAGATGGGAACCAGGAAAAGGAAAGAGAGAAGAAAGAACCAGAGAATGGGAAAACAAAGTAAAATAAATAAATAAATAGGAAGAATAAAAGAATAATTTAAAAGCAAACAAACAAAAACAAAACTGGGGGTGGGGGAGGGAAGTGTGGTGCAGGGCACCCAGGCTCTGTCAGAGCACACAGACTGGAATACAATTCCTGCCAGTCCAGAAAGTGGGTGGAGGTGGAGGATGACCACACCTCCATTCACCAAGAGGGTGTGGGGTATAAGAATAACAAGGGGACTATCCCACCTTTCTATTCATCAGCCTCCTGTGTGGTAGCCCATGCTGTCATCAGCAAACAGAGCCTTTTCTTAGGTTGCTTGTATCTGAATGTTGCTTGCAAATATTCAGAATGGCCACATAGCTTGCAAATATTCAAAATGGCTGCACTCTCAGGACAACTGAAAGTTCGCAGCTCAGTTTGTCTTCTTATTTGCTGTTTTCCTTTTTAGTCGTCAGCCACCAGTGCAATTGCCATGCAGTCCTTAGTGAGCAGGGCTGATTCTTAGGTTGCTGTCCAGATCCTAATGCTCCTTGTAAATATTCAAACTGGCCATGTCATCAGGATGGCTTACAGTCCTCAACTCCATTTATCTTTTCACTCACTGTTTTCATTCAGGTTCTTCTAGTAGCTGGTATTTAATCTACTTCTCTATCCTACCTTTCAAAGCTCAGGGCTTCAGGGCTTCTGTATCTGTTTCAACTGAGTTCTTGTTTCTTTGTTGAAGAGTGTCTGTATAGCTTATCTATTCTACCATCTTGCCAGAATCCCTAAAAGACTTTTCATGTTTCCATTTTATTTTGTCTCTTGTATTTTGGTCATTTTATTATGAGGGACCAGACCTTGGAGAAGGAAATCATGCTTGGTAAAGTAGAGTATCAGGGAAAAGGGAGAAAACCTTCAATGAGACAGATTGGCATAGTGGCTGCAACAATGGGGTCAAGCATGGCAATGATTGTGAGAATGGTGCAGGACCAGGCAGTGTTTTGTTATGTTGCACACAGGGTCACTATGAGTTGAAACCACCTTGACGGCATCTAAAAACAACACAATTTGATCCTGTAATACTTCCCTATAATAAAAATAGTCATATAAATTAAAAAATTTAACATCCCATCATAAATTCCTGGGAGCTCTGGTAGCATAGTGCCTAAGGCACTTGACTGCTAACCAGAAGGCTGGTGGTTCAAACCCACCAACCACTCCTCGGAAGGAAGATAGGGCAATCTACTTCTGTAGTGATATTGCCTTTGAAACCCAAGGAGGGGTCGCTTTGAGTTGGGTCCAACTCGATGGCAAAAAACAACAACAAAAACAACATCATAAATTCCTAAGTATCAAAAATATCCCCATGACAATAAGTGTATTTATCAAAGCAAATATTAACATTGTTTATAGCTAAATATAAAAAGTCAAATGGTTAGAAATACATCTCCTTGAATAAAAATTAGTAGAATGTTGATAACTCTTGAAGCTGATGAGTATGTATGGGGTCACTTTTACTCTCTCTACTTTTGTGGATGTTTAAAATTTTCAATAATAAAATGTTAAAAAAAATTCTCAGATAAATGGAGACTTATTTTGCAGTTGATTTGTGTATTAATGAATGAATTCAGTGAGTATTTTTATTATTAAAATAAAATAGTGTTGACATTCTATACCAAAATTTTTTCACTTGTATTACTATAATTGCTCAGGAACTTTATTTACATAAGTAAGCAGAAGGGAACAGGAGGAGTTTTCTTATATTAACACCACTTAAAAATTCACTGCAGTCAAGTCAATTGCAACTCATAGTGACCCCTCCTTGGTTTTCCCAGGTGGTATCTTTATAGAAGTAGATTGCCTGCTCTTTCTTCCATGCAGTGGTTGGTGGGTTTGAATTGCTAGCCTTCTGGTTAGCAGTCAAATGCCTTAGGCACTACGCCACCAGAGCTCCCAACAACAATTAGTTCTTTGAATTTCTTTCAAGTTATATGTAAAATACATGTAGTTGTCTACATCAAAAATTACTTCTAATGGTCTGTCATCTGATAATTATTTAAATTTTACTGAAAGCAAAGAATGGGAAACAACCTGACTTTTAAAAAGCTTTGTTATTCAATCACTATAGTAGTTCAATTTCTCAATTTCTGGATAGTCATAAAAAGTTTCCTAAGACTTATGAAATAACTATTAATTATATCTGTTACTCTTTCATTCTTGGAGATAAACAGTTTAATCTGATGTACTCTGGTGAGGAGCTCTGGTGGCATAGTGCCTAAAGCATTTAACTGTTAACCAGAAGCCTGGAGGTTCAAACCCACCAGCCACTCCTCAGAAGGCAGGTTGGGCAATCTACTTTCATGGTGAAAAAATCCAAGGATGGGTTTCTATGAGTCAGACCCAACTCGATGGCAGTGAGTTTCGGGTTTTTTTGTTTTGTTTTGTTTACTTAAAAAAAAAAAAAAAAAACTTAGGGGAAAAAAGCAAAGCAGTAATTTTAATAAATCTTTGCCAGTACAATATTTTTATAGAGTGCATAAAGCATCTTACCACATGCTTTAAATACATTTTTTGCCAAAGCCTACAATTGTAGATTTAAGTCAGCCAATTTTTGAAAAATAGTCACCATGAAACTTTGGTTAAATTGTACTTATTATGAAATTGATCACCCCAATCAGGCTTATTTTCTCAGAAAAGTACACCTTTGTTTTTCAATTCAAATAAATGTGAAATGTATGTCAAAAAATGATGACTTATCTATAAATACAAATCTGGAACATGTTATAGATTGAATTGTATCCCCCAAAAATATATTGTAAATCCTAACCTCTATATCTGTGGTTAGGAGCTCTGCTGGCACTGTGGTTAAGGCATTGGGCTGCTAAACAAAAGGTTGAGGATTCAAACCCACCAACTGCTCTGTGGAAGAAAAATCAGTCTATCTGCTTCAGTAAAGATTTACAGCCTTGCAAACCCTCTGGGGGTCACTCTGAGTTGGAATCAACTTGATGGCAATGGGTTTTTTTTTCTTTTTAATTATGTGTCTGTAGTCATAGTTTCATTTGGGAATGAGTTTAAATATCCAAAATGGCTGCCACATGTAAACAATCAAAATGGCTGCACCATTTGGAATGAGTTTATTATGTTAATAAGGCTGTATTAGTATTGAGTGTGTTTGAAATCAATCTCCTTTAAGATATAAAAGAATAGAATAAACAAGGAAGCAAACAAGCATAAATGGGTAAAGATGGATGCCATGCCACATACAGATCACCAAGGAGCCAAGGAATAGAAGCTGAAAAAAGACAAGGACCTTCCCCTAGAGCTGCCAGGGAATGATAAAGCCTTCCTCCAGAGCTGACACCCTGAACTGGGACTATCAGCTGCCTAAACTGTGAGAAAATTAATTGGTTTGTTAAAGCCACCCATTTGTCATTTTTCTGTTGAAGCAGCACTAGATAAATAAGAGAGAATACATCTTATAAGAGATTACTAAAAGTAATAAATTCAAGAATAAACTTATATAAATCACATAGTGTTAATAGTATAGTCTATTTCTCATTACTTAATTTAAAATGATGCAATATAATGTATAGGTAAATCCATGAGTTATTGATGAAGCAAGGATAGGAATTATATTTCTTCAGTATATATGTTTGCATGATTGTATCAAACTTTAGCATTGGGCTTTGGGGAATAATTAGATTCATTTGTTTTAAAACTTATAAATAAATCCATTAATTTTGTTATATACCATGAAAAATATGTTACGTACTTAACAAAAGAGAAAAATATATACTGCTAAAAACTAATCTGTCTGGTAACGATCATATAATTTTACTTTTTTAATCAATAAAAACCAAAAACCAAAGAAATAAAAAATGAAATTAAAAAATTCCTTGAATTAAACAAGAATGAAAACACAACATACCAAAATCTTCGGGACACAGGAAAAGCAATGATCAGAGGCCAATTTACAGCAATAAATGCACATATCAAAAAAGAAGAAAGAGCCAAAATCAACACTTTAAACCAGCATCTCCAACAACTGGAAAAACAACAGCAAGAAAAGCCTAAGGGTACTTTCAGTAAAATGGAGGAATAAGCAGACAAGCAACACAGACCCTCTTCAACAAAGAAAAGAAAAATTAACTGACAGAGATACAGAAGATAATCCTGGAGCCCTGAGAATTGGAAGGAACTATACAGAAGTGGAGTAAGCACCAAAGGTTGGAAAAACCTGAACAAAAACAGTGAGTACAGAGACGGTTGGAACTGCGGACTATCAGCTATTCTGACGAGACCAACAGCCTGAATATTTCCAAATGGTGTTGGGACTGGAGAATTGACCTAAAGATCAGCCCTGGTCACCTAGGGCTTCAGTGATGACTGCACTGGTGGCCTGTGACTAGGAAGGGAAACAGCAAGGAGGGACACAACCTGAGCTGTTGACTTTCCCCTCTGCGGAGGGCACAGCCATTTTGATTGTTTACACACGGCAGCCATTTTGGATATTTAAAGTGGCCAAGGGCACAGCTATTTTGAATGTTTACAAGCGGTGGCCATTTTGGACATTTAAAGTGACTGAGAGCACAGCCATTTTGAATCTTAACAAGTGGCAACCATTTTGGATTTTAAAATGATGACATTCTCATTCGGATTCCAGGGACCCGAGAATAGGCTCTGTTTGCCAAGGTCAGCAAGGAAATACAAGAGGCTGACAATAGGAAAGGAGACAGGTGGTAAGGGTATAAGTGCTGTCAACTAGTGAATAGAGGAGAACAACATAGTACCCTGCTTGAGAAGATAACATACAAACAAAATGAAAATCATGGGCAAGTCACTCCAACATACAATCACCAATTAAATATAAACACAAAAATGTCACAATGCCTCAGAGACAACAGAGCATCACAGTCCACACAAAAAAGCAAGATAAAGCAGGAGAAACAAGGGACCAGGATACAGACCCAAAACACATCCCTGAGGAAGACGCAGCATTGGAACTCCCTGATCAGGAATTCAAAAGAATTATATTTAGGTTATCTTCAACGAATTGAGGGAGAGATCAAGGAAAACACAGAGAAAACCCTAGAACAATTTTGAAAGACAATTCAAGAATAAAATGACAAAATAAATGAAAAATTAGAAATGATTCTAAATCTATAGATAAAAATCCAGAAGATTAATACTAAATTATCAGAAATAGATAACACATTGAAAGGGCAAAGGAGTACAATTGATGCAATGGAAGACAGAATTAATGAAATTGAAGACAAATACCTGAATACTTCTTTGGAAAGGGATAAATCAGAAAAAAGATCAAAACAAAATGAAGAAAGCCTAAGGTTCATGTGGGATACCATCAAAAG
>NW_006921676.1:3189436-3190537 GCF_000298275.1 Orycteropus afer afer | reverse complement strand
AGGAGTGGCTGGTGGGTTTGAACCGCCAGCCATCTGGTTAGCAGGCAAGTGTATATAAAACCCTGAAGGAGAAAAATTTCCAACCAAGAATTATGTACCCAGCAAAATTGTCCCTGAAATATGATGGTGAAATTAGGAGATCTCCAGATAAGCAGAAATTAAGGGAATTTGTTAAAAGCAGACCAAGCTTACAAGAGATGCTAAAGGGAGTCCTTTGGACAGAGAAGCAACAGCAGCCACCAACAACTGACCATTCACACACATGATGATATAACCCAGAAACCAACCTACCTATGGAAGTATCCAAAGTAAATAAGCCTACAAGATTGTGAAAACGGAACCAGAGACATCAGTTGAAAAATAAGGACAACAACAAGCCAAAAAGAAGGAAAAAACTGTATTGTTACAGAACTTCTAGTTGGTAGGGATGTCAAGACAGCTACAAGATAGAATGGACTGTTCTAAACTTAGGAAGAAAACTGTAAATCACAGGATAACCTCATAGAAAAATGATAAACCTTCACATCAAAATAAAAAAGAGGACCAGCACAAATATTTAGCAAATATAAAAACAATAGCAACAAAGGAAGTGCTAACATGATTCATAAACAAAATGAGCACAGCCTAGAAAATTATATGGAACAAAGAAATCAACACCATGAAAAAGCACATAACAAAAATGACAGCCACAAATTCATATTTGCTGATAATTACATATCTGGCAACATCACAGAACAATTTGTGTGTAAATTGTTGAATGAGAAACTAATTTGTTGTATAAACTTTTACCTAAAACACAATAAAATTTCCAAAAAAGAAAAGCCTACAGTAACCAGAAAGGAAGCAATAAAGATTCAAGCAGAAATCAATGAAACAGAAAATGGAAAGACAGTAGAAAAAATAAACAAGATTAGATGTTGGTTTTTTGAAAAGATTAATAAAATTGACAAACCACTGGCAAATTTAACAAAGAAAATTTGTTGTTGTTGTTGTTATGTGCCATCGAGTCGGACCCGACTCATAGCGACCCTTCCTTGGGTTTCCGAGGCAGTATCACTACAGAAGTAGATTGCCCCATCTTCCTTCCGAGGAGTGGCTGGT
>NW_006921676.1:3186682-3187491 GCF_000298275.1 Orycteropus afer afer | reverse complement strand
AAGCATAACCCAAAATGTACAAACAGCAGAAGAGAAACTAGATGAATGGGACCTTCTAAAAATTAAATTTTTATGTGCTTCCAAAGACTTCTCCACCATAAGAGTCAAAAGAAAACCTACAGATTGGGAAAAAATATTCAGCAAAGACATATCTGACAAGGGACCTATCTCTAAAATTTATAGAAAACTCCAAAACCTCAACAATAAAAAGACAAATAATCCAATTAAAAAATGGGCAGAAGACATGAATAGACACTTCACCAAGGAGAATATTCAGGCAGCCAACAAACATATGAAGAAATGCTCACAATCATTACCCTTTAGAGAGATGCAAATCATAACAATAATGAGATACCATCTGGCCGCAGCACTAATAGCAAAGTTCAACAAGACAGAAAATAACAAATGCTGGCAAGGGTGTGGAAAGATTGGGACTCTCATACACTGCTGGTGGGACTGTAGAATGATACAACCACTGTGAAAAGCAGTATGGCGATTCCTTAAAAAGTTGGAATTAGAAATACTATTTGACCCAGCCATTCCATTACTAGGTATATATCCTAAAGAAGCGAGAGCCAGGACAAGAACTGACATGTGCACACGCATGTTCATCGCAGCACTATTTACAATTGTGAAACAATGGAAACAACCTAGGTGCCCATCAACAGAAGAATGGATAAGCAAACTATGGTACATGCACACAATGGAATACTCTGCAACCCTAAAGAATAACCTAGAATCTGCAAAACACCACATAACGTGGATGAACTTGGAGGACATTATGCTGAGTGAAATAAGTCAATCACAGA
>NW_006921676.1:3184000-3185937 GCF_000298275.1 Orycteropus afer afer | reverse complement strand
TACCACTGTCAATCACTCATAGGGGGATCTATGTAGGAGATCCTGGATAGAGTGAGAGAAAAATGTGGAACAAAACTCAAAATCATTAAAAAAAAGGGGGGGGGTGCAGGTTTGCTGGTCTGGTCTGATAGAGCCTGAGGGAACCACTGAGACTATGACCTCTAGCTGCCCTTCAGGTCTGGAATTGAACCCACTCCTGTGGCTTCCAGCCAAACAAAAAACTAGTATATGAGATAACATTTACATTAGGTAGATACACTCCTTGGAGAGAACAATGGTGGGAAAACAGAAGGGCTGTTATGCACAGAGAGACAGCTCAGGGGGCAAGAATGCATGGAGGCAAGGACACAGGGAAGAGGTAACTATGGGGAGGAAGTGGGCGGGGAGCTGTTGCACTGTGGTATATTGTAGTTAATGTCATGAGACAAAGTGTATGTGAGCTGCTGTATGGAAAGTGAATTTGCTCTGTAAACTTTCACCCAAATCACAATTTTAAAAAAAGAATTAAAAAACAAAACAAAACACCAAACTCACTGCCATGGAGTCGATTCAACTCATAGTGACCCCTCCTTGGGTTTCTGAGGTGGTATCTCTAAGGAAGTAGATTGCCCCATCTTCCTTCCAAGGAGT
The DNA here is from genome assembly GCF_000298275.1 of Orycteropus afer afer. Classification (NCBI taxonomy): domain Eukaryota; kingdom Metazoa; phylum Chordata; class Mammalia; order Tubulidentata; family Orycteropodidae; genus Orycteropus; species Orycteropus afer. Next base: position 3,185,307 of record NW_006921676.1, on the reverse strand, counting down.
GGCTGGTGGGTTTGAACCACCATCCTTCTGGTTAGCAGTCAAATGCCTTAAGCACTATGCCACCAGAGCTCCCTTTAATCAATAGAAACTAGAAAGAATAAAATCTTTAATTGAATGAAGAATGATTATACTTGGAAAACATGGTTGATATGATTTGATAAAATAGATTTTAACTCTATTAATGATTACTGCACATCTTATCAGGAAGAAATCACATGAAACTTTTATCCATAGCCATTACAGAATGTATTTTGACAATAATCCCAGGGAACTTCCAGTTATGTTTAAGAGAATTAGTACCTCTAATGTGCTTTGCTTCAGTTTTTTGTGTGTACTTTCCTGTTCAGCTAAGGACACAGTCTAAGGGTTGTTGTTGTTGTTGTTATTTGCCGTCGAGTCGGCCCCGACTCATAGCGACCCCTCCTTGGGTTTCCGAGGCAGTATCACTACGGAAGTAGGATTGCCCAACCTTCCTTCCGAGGAGTGGCTGGTGGGTTTGAACCGCCAGCCTGCTGGTGAGCAATCAAGTGCCTTAGGCACTATGCTACCAGAGCTCCTTATTGCTTAATATATAGAAAAAATTTCCTGTTGCTTAATATGTAGTAAAAAGTCTTTCTTTGTTTTGGCCCTAAATGTCTCTCCCTCGATGACTATGTATACTTTAACAATAGTGAGGGATGGAGAGGCAAAGTCACTCTTCTTACTAGACTCTATCATATATCTGAATTCAGAACATCTCAGTACAGGTCAAAATAACCTGGGTAGTAAGCAGAATAATGCTATCTCTTTTTCCCCCACAAAGATGTCCAGTTGCCAATTGTGTCATTTCCAACTCAAGTGAAAGCTAGACAATGAAAAAGGAAGACAGAAGAATTGATGCATTTAAGCATCAATTGGTGAATTGATAATTTACCAATTAAATTGAGCATCAATTGGTAAATCAAGTATTGGTAAAGAATACTGAATATATCATAGACTACTAAGAAGAACAACCAAATCATTCTTATCAGAGCAGTCCTTAGAAATGAGAATAGCAAAACATAAGGTCACTTACTTTGGCCGTGTCAACAGAAAACACTAATTGTTTGAAAAGGACATCATGATGGTAAAGGAGAGAGTCAGAAAAACTAGGGTAATCTTCAATGAGATGGATTAATACAACAGCTTCAACAATGGACTCAAACATAACAAAAATCGTGAAGATCGTGTAGGACTGGTGTGGTGTAGTAAATTACTTAGTGTGGCTTTTCTACCCATAAGTCTTTGTAAACTCCAAGGTGGGATTTTCTATGAGCAACTGAGGAGCT
>NW_006921676.1:3175305-3183491 GCF_000298275.1 Orycteropus afer afer | reverse complement strand
GGCAGCATGTTTGGCCTTGCAGTAATAGGCCTTGGGTTACTGCTGTCTTCCTCTTGTGAGATTAGAGGAGGTCAGAACATGTGGCCTCCTTGCCGTTTTTGCAACTGGTCAGTAGTTCATTCTGTTATACCTAGGTTGCCATGAATCAGAGCTGACTGGACAATAACCAGCAACAACAAAGATACCAACACTCTGATCTCTAGAAGGATATTTTGCATATGTGACTAAGATTAAAGACCTTGAGATGGAGAGATTATTCTGGATCATCCACACGGGACGAATCTAATTTATAAGCTCTTAAAAGCAGAGAACTTTTCCTGAGTGCAGTCAGAGATGTGACAATGGAAGAAGGGTCAGATTAATGCAACATTGCTGGTTTTGAAGATGAAGGAAGAAGGTCTGTAAACCAAGGAATGCGGGCAGCCTCTAGAAGCTAGAAAAAGAAAACAAAATCACGCCTATAACCTTCAGCAAGGAACACAGCCCTGGCAATCCTTTGATTTAACCCAGTGGGACCTATATCTGACTTCTGACTTCCAACACTCTAAGGAAACAAATGTCTGTGGCTCTAAGCTCTAAGCTACTTAGACTGACGAAATTTGTTATAGCAGCCATAGGAAATGTATTCACCCTGTTTCTAAGGCCAAAATTCAATATTAACAGAAATATATTTAAAAAGCCAAGCTCTGACCAGGTTTATGGCACCTTGATTAATCATTAATTGATGATTCTTCCAAAGAAATCTGTCCTGGAAGAAGTGCAGCCGGAATTCCTTGGAAGTAAGAATGGCCGGACTTCATCTCACCTACTTTAGCCATATTGTAAGGAGGGACCATTCCCTAGAGAAGGATAATATGTTTGCTAAAGTAGAGGGTCCGTGAAAAAGGGGAAGGCCCTCAACGAAACGGATTGACATAGTGGCTGTAACGATGGGCTCAGGTATAGCAATGATTGTGAGGCTGACACAGGACCAGGCAGTGTTTCATTCTGTTGTATATAACATAGGATTACTATGAGTTGGAGCCTAACAACATGGCACCTAACAACAACAACCAAACCAATAATTGAAATCATTCCTTTGTTTGGGCCCAGGAGGTTTATATGTAGGGGCAGTGTGTTTTTGGTTACTTTGTGCCACTCTAACAGAAATACCACAGGTGGATGGATTCTTACAGTTTTGGAGGCTAGAAGTCAGAGTTCAAAATGCCAGCCTCAAGTGGCTGGGTGAAAGCCCTTTGACCTCGGGATTCAACTCTGCCTCTTGCTCCTGGTCCACTGAAGTTGGAGGCTTTCTTTACTCAGGCAGCTGCTCACTGTGAGACCGACAAACCTAAGGTCAACAAGTGAAAAGATACAGTTCCAATATTCCCAAACTACACAACAGGCCATTGATTCAAGACCATTAAGAGTCCCATGATCAGCAGACAACATGGCAGGCTGCTGAATGATGACTCAGCTACATGCAGGATTCTAGCGTGCCAAAAGCTGCAGACCAATCCCAAAGCTTCTCCTTACATATAGGAAGCAGACCACATCCCCAAAGCACCTACTCAGCTGTTCCAGTAGATTTGGAGTTGATTACCAGCTGGGAATAACTATCACCAGCTGCCCAGCCACTCAAAACCAGACCTAGCCAAGTTGGCAGAATACCTTAACTACCGCACAGTGCTTTGCAGTGAGATTTGGGGTGGCGTTTGACTGCTAACCAGAAGGCTAGCAGTTCAAACCCACCAGCCACTCTATGGAAGGAAGATTGGGCAATCTACTTCCTTAGAGATACCGCCTCTGAAACCCAAGGGGGGTGGGGTGGAGTGTTGCTTAGAGGCAGAATTGACTTGATAGAAGTGGGTAAGGGGGAAGCTTTTGTTATGTAAAGAGACAGAGGGACTATTGTGAAACGGGAAGAGGGGTTGGAGAAGTGTATGGACTTGCAGGTCATTTCTCATGCAGATTGATGTTAGCAAAGCATATTTCTGAAAGCTAGGTCTCCAGAAATAGATTATCTTAAAATCATCTTATCAGTTGCTTTTTAGGTGATTCCAACTCATGCTGACCCAAGGCTAGAGTTAAACTCACTGCTATTTTAAGTGGCTGAAGGCTGGGTGGGGAAAGTGGGAGTTGTGATCTTGTGGTGCTCTGCTGTGAGCTCTAGACATGCTAGCTCACTCTCTGTGCTTCTTTTAATACAAAGGAACACTGTCTGCTCCACAAATGATTGGAACTTCCATGGGTGAAACTTGGGCATTAGAGTTTTTCCCAAATCCCAAGCCACCCACTTTGAGCAATCTTGTGATCTTATAATGAACACTCCAACTTAAATTAGTCCCAATAAGATCATTTAGAGAGGTTGCTTCATTGCTCATAAGCCCACCAAAGTCTCTGACCTATAGAGCTGGATTAAGAAGAGGACTCTGCTGGTTTGGGAAATGTCCCAAGAACTCCTTTTGAAAACTCCCATGGTGGAAGGGAATATTTGGAAAAACTTCTTGGTAGGGGTGGGTTCTCCCATGAACATGTTACAGGAGCAATGGCTGGTAATCAACCTACTTTCTAAGGAGTTTGTTCTGAAACATTAAATTAGTTGCTCAGGACAGCAGAGGAGAGGCAGGTGAGCCCTGCCTCCTCTGTCCTCCCCCACCTGGCACTTAGCCTTCTCTCTGAATAGAGGTTGAGCAAATATTTAAAGAATATCAGTTTAAAGGTGAACCAAATTATATACCTGCTTTGGGCATCCACATGACTCAGCCTGGCCCTGTTTCAATCCCCTTCCTCCCTGAATCTAGAGAGATCATAATTTAAAGAAACAAACCCTTGGTCCTCTTCCTCTGCTCATTAAAACATTGCATTTTAAAACGAAAAAAAATACAGTGAGTGATAGGACACTACTGCTTCGTTGTAGTTATAATATTTCACATGTATAACTACAATGCATAATTTGTTCAGCCATTTTCTCCTAAATATTTTTGTATTCTAACAGCTTCATGGAGCAAATGTCACTATATTCTCATTTTAAAGACAGAGAAACTGAGGCAGAGAGAGGTAAGGTGTTGTCCCTAATTTGAGGGCCCAGCCACTCCTAGGTCAATTCTGACTCATAATGATCCTATAGGACAGAGTAGAACTGCCCCAGTGTTTCCAAAGTTGTAAATCTTTACAGAAATAGACTGCTTCATCTTTCTCCCGCAGAATGGCTGATAGGTTTGAACCGCCAGCCTTTTGGTTAGCAGCCAAATGCTTTAACCAGTGCACCACCAGAGTTCCCTTATTTGTCAACAGGTCTTCTAATTCCCAGGTGTGGAGCTTCTATGATCATAGCACAGGCAGATAATAGACTCCGTAAGTTATGTTGTTGTTATGTGCCTTCGAGTCTGACCCGACTTATAGCGACCCCTCCCTTGGGTTTCTCAGGCAGTATCACTACGGAAATAGATTGCCCAATCTTCCTTCTGAGGAGTAAGCATGATGTCTTAACAACCATGGTTTGTAACAGTAGTTCTCAAACTTGCTGACATTAGACACAGCTGAGCTTCCAAAAAATACCTATATCTGGACTCCACCCCCAAAGATTTAATTAGCCTTTGCTAGGGCCCTGCACCAGTATTTTTTTAAAAGTCTCTAGGATGATTCTAGTGTGCAGTTAGGGTTGATGGGGAAAAGGCTGGGTAGCAGCAAGGAATGCTCTGTGCGCTATTCACTTCAGTAGCTATTTGAGAAAGTACTATATTCCAGGAACAAGACATGCAACTCACTGCCCTGAAGGGGCTCAGAGTCTAGAGGGGAGGATAATAAAGTAGATAGGGGCAGAGTGGAGGTGCCTGTAGGAGCCCAGAGAAGGGGTGCCTTACCCAGCCTTGGAAAGGCAGGAAAGGTCTGTTGAAGTGGTGTATGGGCTGCATTTTAACCAAGCCTCACTTCTATGGTGACAGCAGGAAGAGCGCATGGCAATTCAGGTAATGCTTTTTACTCATAGGCATTCCAACAGCAGCAATGGGAATCCACCGTCAGTATTTCCAGGGTGGTTGTAAATTGGCTATTCATAACTCAGATGTTTGATGAATGAAAGCTTCTAAGGTACTAACTCATTACGAGTATGAGTAAAGCTCATAAAATCCTCAATTTTTAATATTATTTTCCCTTCCAGCAGTCAAAGTTCTTGCCCCTATAATTAAATTAGAGCATGAAGTAATACCATCTAACATTTACTAAGAATGTTCAATGTGGCAGGCACTTTGCTGAGTGTTCTGATTGTATTGTGCCATTGTATGCCATAAAATCTTATGAAGTACTGTTGTTGTTGTTATGTGCCGTCAAGTCGGCCCGATTCATAGCGACCCCTCCTTGGGTTTCTGAGGCAGTATCACTACGGAAGTAGATTGCCCCATCTTCCTCCCGAAGAGTGGGAAGTAGGTACTACAACCCCATTTTTCATGTAAAAAAAAAAATAGCTTGCCCAAGTTCACATTCACACACACACAGAAAAAGGAGGCAGGATTCAACCATAGGTCTGTCTGACTTAACACAAGTTCTTAACCAGTATGCCACTGCTAGTATGTGAGGAAGTATTTGTTGTCCAAACATTAAAGCTGTAACTTCAAAGAATCAGGTCTTTTTAGCTTTGCCAGTGCTTACCTCAGTTTGAGTGATGGCCAAGTGGTGGAAGTCCTTGCTCGGAGAAGGAGCCTGGCTACAGATCTCATACAAGATATTGGGCAGGAGAGAAGTCATGAGGTTCACTCTGCAGTTCCAAAGTTACAAATAGTATACGGGGCCAGATCAGGTTGCTTCTCTGGAATGGTTTCTATGCTCACCACTCCTGGTTTTTTTTTTTTGGTTGTTGTTTAAATCAGCAAGAGAGCTTGCCTTAGCAGCCTGCTTGAAGAAAGTTGCCCTCTGGCCCTCCTTTCACAGGAGCTGAACAGCATTGTTTGAAAAGAGGTTTGGCTTTGCACTGTCAGGATAAGTTGGCAATGCTTAAAGAAAGTCAACTGCTCTGGCAGGCTAGGCCAGTGCTAGGATTCCTGGTAGCCTTTTCATTTGCATGCATGTGAAAAGCCCATTCAACTTTTTATTCAGCCAATATTTATTGGGCACCTGCAGTGTGCCAGGCATTGTACCATGCACTGGAGAGTACATAGATACTGTCAGTTCCTGCCTACCTGGAATTATAACATAGGCAGCTCTGCCTAACAAAAGAAAGTATCCTAGTCCCGTGAGCAGAGACTTCTGGGATCAATCTACTACCCTCAGTCAAGTTTCTGGTGAGCCTGGGCACACTCTTTTTCTCCCTTCACCAAGGTACACTGGCTTGTGAATGATCCTCAGGCTGTGACTTGTCATTTGGTTCTTTCTTGCTGAACCTGATGCATTAGGGTATTGGCATTTTCTTAGCCCAGGTCAAATACCTTCCATGAAATCATTGAACCCTGCTCCTTATATTCTAGGTGTAGCCTGGAGTCCCACTTTAATAGCGCTGACCTCCTCCTGATAGACCCCAGGTGGCAGACTTCTCATCACCAGAACATAATGTACTCTCAGGTCCCTGGATACTAAAATCAGCTTGAGCCAGCCTGAAGTTAGCCAGATCACTCTAAACAGGGTGATTCAGACCTGCTCACCTCCTTAGAGAATGTAGTAGTTAAGGTTATGTGTCAGCTTGGCTGGGCCTGGTTTTGAGGGGCTGGGCAGCTGGTGGTAGTGATTCCCATGATGAATCTGGCAGTCAACTCCATGGTGGAAATTCCACAAGCAGCTGAGTAGCTGCTTTAGGGATGTGGTCTGCTTCCCATACATAAGGAGAAGCTTTGGGAATGGTCTGTAGATTTTGTTGTTGTTGTTGTTGTTATGTGCCATCAAGTCGGCCCCGACTCATAGCGACCCCTCCTTGGGTTTCCGAGGCAGAATCACTACGGAAGTAGGATTGCCCAACCTTCCTTCCGAGGAGTGGCTGGTGGGTTTGAACTGCCAGCCTTCTGGTTAGCAGTCAAGTGCTTTTAGCCACTATGCTACCAGAGCTCTGCATGTAGCCAAGTCGTTAATCAGCAGCCTGCCGTGTCATGTGCTGATCTTGGGACTCTTAATGGGACTCGAATCAATGGCCTGCTGTGTAGTTTGGTAATATCGGGGCTGTAACTTTTCCCTTGTCGACCTTGGGCTCGTTAGCCTCAGCAGCCAGCAGCTGCCTGAGTGAAGAGATGTCTCTAGCTTCAGTGGGCCTGGAGCAAGAAGGAGAGCTGAAGCCCAAGGTCCAGGGGCCCCTAGACCCTGGCACTTTGAACTTGGACTTCTAGCCTCCAAAACTGTAAGAGAATAAACACCTGTTTGTTCAAGCCATCCCATTTGTGGTAGGTATATTCCTGTCAGAGTGGTACTAGGTAACCAAAACAGGGAACAATCCTTCAAGGAGAAGTCAATTTCCTGACATTTGCCCCTAGCAACCTCTTGCTTTTTTCTCTCTTAATGAGTCACTGAGGACTCAGGCCTTTGCTTTCCAAGGTCAAGCTTACTCATATTTAAGTAATGACTTCAGGGGTTTCAGGTGACATCCATCAACCAGCTAATGACGATCAGCAGTCAACAATCAATAGATGGTCTACTTTTCTTTTATAAATGGCTTTGTCCATTTTGTTTGCTGGGCTTACAAAAGTGGTAGCTTAGACATGACTCTTCAAAACTACTTTGGAAGATGCTAATCAGGGTTTGTAGTGTTAAATTTCTAATAGATAGATAGATAGCTGCTGTGGAAGCAACTCCAATTCAGGACAACCTTATTTACAACAAAATAAAATGTTGCCCATCCTGAGTCATCCTCATGATCATGGCATATTTGAGTCCATCGTTGCTGCTATTGTGCCAGTCCATCTCATTGAGGGACTCTACTGCTTTTGCACTTGTACTTTATGAAATATGATGTCTCCTCTAGTGATTCATCCCTCTTGATGACATGTTCAAGACAATCAAGTCAAACAGCGTTCTGTTGTGATCCATAAGGTTTTCATTGGGTAACATAGTGCTTAAGGCACTTGACTGCTAACCAGAAGGCTGGCGATTCAAACTCACCAGCCACTTCTTGGAAGGAAGGTTGGGCAATCTACTTCTGTAGTGATACTACCTCAGAAACCCAAGGAGGGGTAGCTATGAGTCAGGTCCAACTTGACGGCACATAACAACAACAACAATTTTTGGAGATAGGTCACCAGGCCTTTGTTCATAGTCTATCTTAATTTGGAAGCATGAGCCTAGCATAGGTGGCTTGATGGGATTTGAAATACCAGTGGCATAGCTTTCAGCATTATAGCAACATATAAGCCACCACAGTATGACAAACTGACAGATGGATGGTGGAAGTTTCAAATAGGAGCAGTTAAATAACTTTATTGAGACTCAGAAGGCTACCAAATTTAATGTCCTAATTTTTATAAGTAGGGGTCAGCTCTGGTAGCATAGTGTCTAAGGTATTTGATTGCTAACCAGAAGACTGGTGGTTCAAACTCACCAGCCACTCCTCAGAAGGAAGATCGGGCAATCTACTTCCATAGAGATACAGCCTCAGAAACCCAAGGAGGGGTCGCTATGCATCAGATCTGACTCAAAGGCAGTGAGGGATCACTAGGTGGGATTAGAGCCAAATGCAACTAGGTTCTGCTCATATCTGACACTTAGTATTTGTGTGGATTTGGAAAAGTTTTCTCATCTTTAACGTGGGATAATACCTCAGAGGGTTATTATGATGAATAGCAGTAGCTCAGATTCAAGACATACTGTAAGCCAAGAGTTTTCAAACCAGTTATCAAGGGCATGTGAAGACCTTTCAAGGACACAAGCATGGTGAGTTAAGGGAATTGATTTTGGTTTTAGCATCATATACTGTTATTTCCACTAATTTTATTGGAAAATGCTTGATAACATGTCAAAAATATTAATGGAGTTAATCCTCATATTTCATACTTGATTCTTAATTAATTAATCTTAGTAAGAAAAATTGTCCAAAACATCGAAATAAGGCAAATGAATGATTGCATGGCCTTTTAATGTCATGCCTGACAGGCTCAACTAAAGATAATTTGGTGTATGACTTATTTCTTTTTTTTTTTTCAATTTTTTTTTTTTTAATTAGGATTTGGGTGAAGATTTACAGAGTAAATTCACTTTTCATACAGCAGTTCACATATACTTTGTCTCATGTCATT
>NW_006921676.1:3170192-3175140 GCF_000298275.1 Orycteropus afer afer | reverse complement strand
GCCTGTACTTTGTTTGGCTGGAAACCACAGTTGTGGGTTCAATTCCAGACCTGAAGGGCAGCTAGGGGCCATAGTCTCAGTGGTTACACCAGACTTTTTCTTTTTTAAAAAATCTTTTTATTATGATATGGGTGAAATTTTACAAAGCAGATTCATTTCACATCCAACAGTTCATATACATTTTTTGTTTTGTGACACTGATTACCTTCCCCAAGTATAACAGCTTTCCTCCTACTTCCTCCCTATGGTTAACCCTTTCCCTGTGTCCATCTTGCTTATGTAGCCCTGCCTTTCTACCTCTGTTCTTGTGCAACTGCTGCCCTTCTAATCGCCCATGGTTGATTGTTCTAAGGAGTGCATCTCCCTGGTGTAGGTGTTAGGCTGGTAGGCCTGTCTATTGTTTGGCTGAGAGTTAAGCCATGGGAGTGAGAGTCCCTGGGTATTGGGAATGATTAAGCGCTGGACTGCTAGCCGAAAGGTTGGTCCTTCAAACCCACCCAGAGGCACCACCTCAGAAGACAGGCCTGGTAATCTGTTTCTGAAAGGTCACATCCTTGAAAACCATATTGAGCAGTTATATTCTTCATTCATGGGGTTGCCATGAGTTGGAATCAACTTGAGGGCAACAAAGAGTGGGAAAATAATTTGCCTTGTTTTAATTACTTATAAAATAGGTATGTTAATTATGTTATTGTTAGGTGCTCTCATTGGTTCCAACTCATAGCAACCCTGTGTACAATAGAACAAAATGCTGCCCGGTCCTCACAATTGTTACAGTGTTTAAGCACATTGTTGCAGCCACTGTATCAATCCATCTCATTGAGGATCCTCCTCTTTTTCACCGACCCTCTGCTTTTCCAAGCATAATGTCGGTCTCCAGAGATTAGATCCTCCTAATAACACGGTCAAAGCACATGAGATGAAGTCTCACCATCCTTGTTTTGAAGGAGCATTCTGCCTGTACTTCCTCCAAAACATATTCATTTACCCTCTGGTAGTCCATGGTAGTATATTCAATATTCTTCAACAACACCGTAATTCAAATTTGTCACTACTTCTTCAGTCTTCCTTTTTCATTGTCTAGCTTTCACATACGTATGAGGTGATTGAAAATACATGGCTTGAGTTAGGCATACCTTAGTCCTCAAAGTGACATCTTTTCTTTTCTTTTCAGATTTCCATGAATTTTATTTATTTATTTTAATTTTATCATGCTTTGGGTGCAAATTTATGGAGCAAAATTTGTTTTACACTCAACAGTCCATGTACATTTGATTTCATGCCCCATTACCATCCCCAACAATAACAAAGTCTCCTCTCCTCCCATCCCTGTGACTGCTCCCTCCCTGTGCCCTTAACTATGCACTCCGGTCTTTCCAGCTTTTCCTCTATGTGAATGCTATCCCTCTGTTTTCCCATGGCTGATTGCTATAAGTGGTGTATCTCCCTAGAGTTGTTGTTGTTATGTGCCATCAAGTCAGCCCCAACTCATAGCAACCCCTCCCTTGGTTTTCTGAGGCAGTATCACTATGGAAGGAGATTGCCCAGTCTTCCTTCTGAGGAGTGGCTGATGGGTTTGAACTTCCAGCCATCTGGTTAGCAGTCAAGTGCCTTAGGCACTATGCTACAAGAGCTCCTCTCCCTAAAGTAGGTGGGTGCATTGCATTGGGATGGGTGTTCTGCATGTAGGTCTTTCTACTGTTGGGCTGAAAGCCAATCCATGAGAGTGAGTCCAGTCCAGTTCTAGGTCTGAAGGGTAACCTGGGGCCATAGACTTGGGGTTTCCACCAGTCTCTATCTGACCAGTAATTCTAGTCATTTTTGTGTTTTTTGGATTTTGTTCCACATTTTTCCCTTTCACTCTATGTAGGATCTCCAGGTCTGATCCCTTTCTGATCGGTTGGCATTGCTAGCCAGGCACTATCTAGTTCTTCTGGTCTTGGGGTCCATCATATCCTTGCATTAATTGTTTCTAGATGCCTTTGATTTTCTTCACTCTTCTTTGCTTCAGAGGAGAGGAGACCAATAGTTGCATCTTAGATGGCCACTCAAAAGCTTTTAAGACCCCAGTTGCTACTCACCAATGTAGGTTGTGGAACAAGATTTTTATGTACTATATTGTGCCAGTTGAGCTTGGTGTCCCCTGAGACTATGGCCCTGAGTTGGCAGGCCCAATGATTCTCTCTCTCAAGGTGTACAGTTATCGCTGAGAGGTTACTCCAACTCTGTCTGTCTTCTGTTGCTTCTATAATGTGTATGGCTAGTTTTGTAGCATGAGTGCATATGTAAGATTATCTTCAGCTAAATCTGTCCTTGGTCTAGGGTATTTGCTTATCATCTACCCCCACCTGATTTTCTCACTTGTCTATGCATTTATCTGTAGCCTCGTGTTTGGTGTTAGTGATAATGCAGTATTGTACATATACTATTATTTGCCTCTGCTGTCTTATGTGCACATTTTAGTGTCCTTCCTTTCCCCAGTGTCATCATGCGTGTCATCATAATGTCATCAAAGTCATCATAAGTCTGTCATGTCACAGACTCTTTCCACACTGTCCCTCCCCTCACCCAAATCAATATGTGACCCACAATTAGTCTGAAATTTTCCCTCCTCTTCCCTTTCATCCCCAGTAACCAATAATTTCCTTCCCTGAGTAAACCTTTCCTTGACTTTTTACAATAATGGGCTCATACAATATTTGTCCTTCTATGATTGACTTATTTCACTCAGTATAATGTCCTCCAAATTCATCCACATTGTAAGATAATTCATGAATTCTTCATTATTCTTTAATGTAGCATACTATTCCATTGTGTGAATGTACTATACTTTGGTTATCCATCCATCTGTTGATGGGCATTTAGGTTGTTTCCATCTCTTTGCTATAATGAATTGTGCTGCAATGAACATGTTGTTGTTGTTGTTGTTATGTGCCGTCGAGTCGGCCCCGACTCATAGCGACCCCTCCTTGGGTTTCCGAGGCAGTATCACTACGGAAGTAGGATTGCCCAACCTTCCTTCCGAGGAGTGGCTGGTGGGTTTGAACCGCCAGCCTTCTGGTTAGCAGTCAAGTGCTTTAAGCCACTATGCTACCAGAGCTCCCTATGTCTGTTCTTGTCCTGTCTCTCACCTCTACACATTCAATGCAATCCCAATCCAGATACCATCAACATTTTTTAAGGATATGGAAGAAACAATTATTAATTTCAAATGTAAAGGAGAGACCTTAGATAAGCAAAGCACTGCTGAAGAAGAAAAACAAAGTAAGCAGTCTCATACTCCTAGATCTTAAAACCTACTACAAAGTCACAGTATTTAAAGAGCATGGTATTGGTACAATGATAGAGAGATCAGTGGAACAGAATCAAAAACCTGGAAACAGACCCATCTGTCTATGGACACTGATCTTTACAAAGGACCAAAACCCATTAAAAGGGGGAGGAGATAGCCTCTTTAACAAATGGTGCTGGCAAAATTGGATATCCCCTTGCAGAAAAATGAAACAAGACCCATTCCTCATCCCAAAACAAAAACCAAACTCACTGCCGTTGAGTCGATCCAAGGCAATATCTCTACAGAAGTAGATTGCCCAATCTTCCTTCTGAAGAGTGGCTGGTGGGTTTGAACCACCAGGCTTCTGGTTAGCAGTCAAATGCCTTAGGCACTATGCTACCAGAACTCCCACCTCACCCCATACACAAAAACAAATTCAATCTGGATCAAAGACTTAAATGTAAAACCCAAAACTATAAAGTTCATCAAAGATAAAATAGGGGCAAATCAGGGGGCCCTAATTCACAGCATAAATAGACTATCAAGACCCAAAATGCGCAGGCAGTGGAAGAGAAGCTAGATGACTGGGACCTTTTAAAAATTAAATTCTTATGTGCATCAAAATATTTCTCCAAAAGGGTAAAAAGAGAACCTATAGATTAGGACAAAATATTTGGCTATGACACATCTGACAATGGACTTATTTCCAAAATTTATAGAAAACGTCAACATCTCAACACCCAAAAGAAAATCAAATTCAAAAATGGGCAAGGGACATGAACAGACACTTCACTAAAGATGATATACTGTTGCCCAACAAACATAAGAGGAAATGCTCATGATCATTAGCCTTTAGAGAAATGAAAATCAAAACAATGGGGTATCATCTCACCCTAGCAATAACAGAAAAGTTCAACAAGACAGAAAATAAAAAAATGGTAGTGAGGTTGAGGAGAGATTGGAAGTCTCGTATACTGCTGGTGGGATTGCAAAACAGTACAACCATCATGAAAAATGGTATGGTGTTTTTTTAAAAAACTGAAAATAGCAATGTCATCCACCACATAAATAAAACAAAGGAGAAGAACCACATGATCATATCAATTGATGCAGAAAAGGCATCTGATAAAATCCAACACCCATTCTTGATCTAAACTCTCAGCAAAATAGGAACAGAAGGGACATTCCTCAACACAATATAGGGCATCTATGCAAAACCAACAGCCAACGATATCCTCAGTGGAGAGAGACTGAAACCATTCATCTTGAGAACAGGAACCAGACAAGGATGCCTTCTATCACCACTTCTATTCAACATTGTACTGGAAGTCCTAGCCAGGGCCATAAGGCAAGAAAGGGAAATCAAAGGCAACTATACTGGTAAGGAAGAAGTCAAACTATCCCTATTTGCTGATGATATGATCCTATACCTAGAAAACTCAAGAGACTCAGTCAAAAATCTACTGAAACTAACTGAGAGATTCAGCATCATGGCAGGATATAAGATCAACATCTAAAAATCAGTTGGATTCCTCTACACCAGCAACGAGATTGCTGAAAAAGAAATAAGGAGATCAAAACCACTTACAATAGCTACCAAAAAAATAAAATACTTGGGAATAAATCTTACCAGGGACACAAAAGACCTCTACAAAGAAAACTATAAAAAACTAC
>NW_006921676.1:3166582-3168487 GCF_000298275.1 Orycteropus afer afer | reverse complement strand
ATAGAAAACTCCAACACCTCAATAACAAAAAGACAAACAATCCAATTAAAAAATGGGCAGAAGACATGAATAGACACTTCACCAAGGAGGATATTCAGGCAGCCAACAAACATATGAAGAAATGTTCACGTTTATTAGCTATTCAAGAGATTCAAATCAAAACAACAATGAGATACCATCTTGCTCCAGCACTAGTAGCAAAGTTCAATAAGATAGAAAATAACAAATGCTGGCGAGGATGTGGAGAGATTGGGACTCTCATACACTGCTGGTGGCACTGTAAAATGGCACAACCACTGCGGAAAGCAGTATGGCGACTCCTTAAAAAGTTGGAAGTAGAAATACCATTTGACCCAGCCATTCCATTACTAGGTATATATTCTAAAGAAGTGAGAGCCATGACAAGAACAGGCATATATGCACACTCATGTTCATCACAGCACTATTTACAATAGCCAAAAGATGGAAACAACCTAAGTGTCCATCAACTGAGGAATGGATAACCAAACTTTGGTACATATGCACAATGGAATACTATGCAACCCTAAAGAATAACCTAGAATCTACAAAACACCACATAACTTGGATGAACTTGGAGGACATTATGTTGAGTGAAATAAGTCAATCACAGAAGGAGAAATATTGTATTAGTCCGTTATTATAAAAGTCAAGGAAAGGTTTATCTATGGAAGGAAATTTTCTTTGTTGGTTACCGGGGGTGTGAGGGGAGGGGAGGGAACACTGTTAGGTAGGCAGACATAAGTACTGATTTGGGTGAAGAGAAGGGCAATGTACCAAATGTGACGAATCAACATGGTGGCATTGAGGAAGAGGAAGACAGAAAGAGGTACATGGGAGGTATAGACAACAAAGATGAACCCTTTTGCACATACAGTACTGCATTGTCAGTGAAGGCAATTTGGGTATACAGGTGGATACATGGGTGGACAGGGTGAACTATTAGGTATGTCTATGAAGTGGGCAGTGTACCCAAGACCATATATAGGGCTGGCAGACAATGATCCTATAAGTGTATTTGTATGATCTGAATTCCCTTGTGTATAGTAGAGCTGACAAAGGACAAGGTTGTATTCACTTCCTGTTCACAGCCAGCTACTCAGAGGGACCAAGTAGTTGAACCTGTGGGTTCAGGACCATAGTCACAGGGGACATCAACCTCAATTGGCATAACATACTACACAAAACATTGTTCCACCTCCTACTTTGGCGAATAGTCACTGGGATCTTAAAAGCCTACAAGCAGCCATCTAGATGCAACGATGGGTCTCTCCTCGTTCAGAGCAAAGAAGAATGAAGAAAACCAAAGATTCCTGGAAACAATTAGTCCTAGTGGCTGGTATACCATGTGATCCTCAGCCTATACGACTATGAGACCAGAAGAACTAGGTGGTGCCCAGCTACTACTGTCAATGCCTTGGAGGGAGATCTATGTAGGAGATCCTGGATAGAGTGGGAGAACAATGTGGAACAAAACTCAAAAGCATTTGGGAAAAAAAAATGGGGACCAGATTTGCTGGTCTGATAGAGCCTGGTGGAACCACTGAGACTAAGGCCCCTAGCTGACCTTCAGGTCTAGAATTGAACCCATACCTGTGGCTTCCAGCCAAGCAAAAGACATGCATAAAAGTTGAACATTTACCTGAGGTAAATATACTCCTTGGAGAGAACAATCATTGGACAAAGAAGGGCTGTTTATGCACAGGGAGACAACTCAGGGGGCAGGAGTGCATGGAGGGATGGTCACAGGGAAGAGGTGACTGTCAGGAGGAAGTGGGAGGGGAACTGTTGCATTGAGGTAAATTGTGGTCAATGTCATGAGACAAAGTGTATGTGAACCACTGTATGGAAAGTGAATTTGCTCTGTAAATTTTCACCCAAATCACC
>NW_006921676.1:3154401-3166312 GCF_000298275.1 Orycteropus afer afer | reverse complement strand
CAAGTAAAATGAAATCCTTGATAACATCAACATTTTTTCCCTTTATCTTGATGTTGCTTATTGGTCCAATTGTGAGAATTTTTTATTCTCTTCATGTAATCCACATAGAAGTTTGTAGTGTTTGATCTTCATCAATAAGTGCTTTAAGTCCCTTTCACTTTCAGCCAGCAAGGTTGCTTTTATTACCTATCTGTAGCTCTGATGGCCTAATTGTCTAAGGCAGTTGACTGCTAACCAGGTTGGTGGTTCAAACCCACCAGCCGCTGCATGGAAGGAAGAGTGGGCAATCTACTTCCGTAAAGATTTACCCCTCGGAAACCCAAAGAGGGTGGCTGTGAGTTGGAATGATGGCAGTGAGTTTGGTTTTCTTTTGGTTATTACCTATCTGATATGAAGTCTTTCCTAATTTCTCAGTAGTTTTATCTTATTTCTTGAAATGTGTACTAATAATGCATGCATCTGAATTGAGACATTGTCTTTTTTGAGCATGGTTTTGGGTGATTTGGAATTGTGAACTGACTTTTGCCCTTTCATTGTATGTAGGCTTTAAGTACATGTAGAGGCATGTCATCACTTGTAACACGTATGAAAACAAATAATTGCAAAGATCAATGACTGTATTGTCTTAAGTTTGGCATTATAGGGAGGGTAGAAGGAAAAGACAAGACAGGAGCTATGGACAGAAGTTTAATAAATGCTTGTTTATTCAAAGGTAAACTTGGTTTAGATGTAGTAAGGCAGTAAGGATTTTTGTCTTAGGTCTATAGGTAACAGGGTAGGTAAAGAAGTTAAACATGGAGTTTCCTCTCACAACAGCATTGACTTGATGCCAAAGCACTTTAGGGTTTAATGGGCCTAATAATCTTAAAAAGGCGTTCTGGTGGCACTGTGGTTAAAGCATCCACTGCTAACTAAAAGGTCCCAAGTTCGAACCCACAAGCCACTCCGCAGGAGACGGATGAGGTAGTCTCCTTCTGTAAAGATTTACAACCTTGGAAATTCTACTCTGTTCTAATAAAAAAGGTGACTATAAGTCGGAATCGCCTGGAAAGCAGTGGGTTTTAACAGTTTTAAAAGATCAAACAAAAGGCATAAACAAAGAAACAGTGGCCTGCAGCAGCAGTCTGCTTGCACCCAGGTTCGCGATAGGGTCCCTAGAATCCAGGTGCGAAGCACTGAGGGTTAAAGGCCGGCACCAGCCCCGGCCCAAGCCAGGAATCCGCTACCCGCTCCGCAGGGGCCGTTAGCGGCCCATTGGACTGAGTCTCTTTCTATCCATTCCAGCCCCGACTTTCGCACCCGCCCCTCTGCGCGCCAGAGGCTGGGGGTGGGGCAGGCGGGTGCGCAAGGCACTTCCGGTTGCGGGACAGGGGAGCCTTCACTCCAGGCTCACTTTCGGCAAAACGGCGCCAGGAGATCCGCCAGTTGATTGGTCCGCGCTGGGCGGCGGTAAACTCGCTTCCCGGCTTGCCTATCAGCCCCCACCCCACCCCCAGCTCCGCCCCTGCTCCCTCGGCGCGCGCATGCTCTTCTCCTGGAGCCAGGCTCTTTGCGTCTGGAGTCGCCATTCGGAAAAGCATCCGCGCGCAGTAGGGCCCTCGCGTAACTGCCTTGGCTGCCGCAAGCTCCTAACCCGGGAGAAGCCGGCCCTTCTCGCTGTCCATCCCATCTTCTCTCCCTTGGCCCTACGTGGACGTCGCCTGTGAGTTGGACGGGTGAGAAACGGGAGTAAGGCTACTGAGGAGGCGGGGGAGGGGCGGCTGTGGGGGGCGGGGGTCACGCTCCCTGGGTGGGGTGGCTGGAGTCGTCTTTCGATGGCCTGGCAGGTCTTTATGCTCTTTGGTCCCGGCTGGGAACGCATTCCTGGGCTGAGTATCTTAGAGGAAGCTCTAGGTTTTTTCTGAAGAAAGGGGCAGGGGTAGCGGTGCGGAAGCTTATCGCTCTGCTAGGGTCTGCTTGCGCTGACGTGCCAGACTCCTTTGGGAGCTCTGCTGAGGGCTCCTTCTGGGACAAGCCGGATTGCTGGGACCGGGCTGCGCTTCGTGCATGAGGACCGGCATCTGTTTGGTCCAAGTAGGCATTGTTTAAGGATGTCAGTCCAGGAGTGGAGGAATCTGGCCTTTGGTTTGGGCAAGGCCGAGCTCCGGAAGCCCGCTGTTTTGCAAAGGACTTGGGGAATGCTGAGGGTGTCAGTCTCTTCGGAGATAGGAAACATTTTGCTTCAAATCAGTTGGGAAGTTGGGACCTGGCGCAGGAAGAAAAGCCTTCTTTCTATTTTAGTCCTAGATGCAATTTTGGCTATCTCAGCTTTTGTTATTGTTTAAAAATCTACTGGAGACCAACGATGATTCTACAGGTAGTTCCTGACTTAAAACGTATACTACTGACCGCACTTACGATCATCTCTTTCGTACATCTTATCTTTAGTAAGACGTAACTACATATAGTGTTGCGGCACATGATTTGCTGATACTGTTCTCAGATGTTCAAAATCGGATTCTTACAGATACTGATAATAAAAGGCACAGTAATGAAAACTGCTTGTAATATATAGCGAGACTAACAATTAGTTTGAAATATGCTGTTTATTGAATTCATTTTAAAAAGATATATGTTAAAATGTATTTTAACAGATGATTTATCAATGGTGATAGATTTCGAGGAGGAAATTAAATAAGAAATAGGTGTGATACCATATGGCATAGAACTGCATTAAAAAATACTGGATAATGGGGTGACAAAGCACCAATGCTTAGAATTTATGTTTTTTAAGAGACTAGATGTTGGGTCTGTAGAGGGGAAAAGTAGAATGGAAAATTTAACGTAATCTGGACAATTCAGAGTTCCTTTAGTTTCTGTCCAGTGTTTAAGATTGCTGAGATTTAGAAAAAAAAAAAAAAATGTTAGTATCTTAAAACTGAAAGGAACCACAGATGTCCATTCTTTGCCTAAAAGCTAATTCTGAACTCACTTCTGCAGCATCCCTGTAGGTAATCAGTTACTGTCGAAGAGACAATATAGTGTGTTAAAACAGAACCAAGAGGAAACCAGGCCCTCCTGTTGCTAAACCTGTGATCTTTGACAAGTCATTTCTTTTCCTCAGCATCAGTTTTCTCAATTGTAAAATTAAGAGGTTGGACACAGATCCGCTGTGGATCCTTTCAGTTCTATATTGATCATTGATTTCTAGTTATGGGATACTCTTATCTGACAAGTAAGCATGTCCTAGTCCATGATAAGAGTTGTTGTTGTTATTTGCCGTCGAGTCGGCCCCGACTCATAGCGACCCCTCCTTGGGTTTCCGAGGCAGTATCACTACGGAAGTAGGATTGCCCAACCTTCCTTCCGAGGAGTGGCTGGTGGGTTTGAAACGCCAGCCTTCTGGTTAGCAGTCAAGTGCCTTAGGCACTATGCTACCAGAGCTCCCATGATAAGAGTAGTTTATAAAATTCTTTCATGGCTGAGCTGAAGTCTGTTTTCCACTTGCTGTTTCTAGGATAGTGTACATATTCTCAATATTCTTCCCCTTTTGAATTTAAATATCTCTAATTCTCATAAAAGAGATGACATGTTACTACTATTTGACAGCCTGGTTGTTTTCTTTTGAGTATATCCTAGTTTATGAGAGGCTCTCTTATAAGTGTCCTTCCTACCCCTAGCTGGAGACAGTGATCCACTGGGATACTCTGTCCAGTGCAGAATATGAGATACAGTTCTTTAGGACCTATATTTCTGCAGTTGATACTTGGATTCTAAATGCTTGATACTTTTCATCTTGTTGGTTTTGGCCCATGTACTGGCTTTTCAAGATCGTATCAAATTCCCCAGGATTTGTTTGATCATGACATAACTGGACAGAACCTAAGTAGATAGTGAAACTTTAATCTAGTCCTTCACCCGATGTTGATTATTTCTCTTACCTTTAGTAAGGTATTAAAATATTAGACTTAGGTTTCAGTAGGTGATCCTTGAGGTTTTTTCCTGCCCTACAGGCCCGTGACTTCAAGACTGGATAGTAGTAGCTTGAGCCTTTTCCAGTTTTCAAAATCCTCCCAATCTGTGATGAGGTCCTCAGTCTTCACGAGAGACTGTTACATAGAGAATAGATGTTTTCTGAACACCTACCGTGTGCCAAGAAGTACAGCCAGAATTCTCGTTAGAAGCAAAAATGGCCAGATTTCGTTTCGTGTATGTTGATCATGCTGTCAGAAGGAACCAGTCTCTAGAGAAGGATATCATGCTTGTAAAGTAGAAGGTCAGCATCTTTTTGAGGAAAGTCCTCGACGGGATGGATTGACACAGTGGCTTCAACAATGGGCTCAAACATAGCAAAGGTTGTGAGGATGATGCAGGACTGGGCAATATTTCATACATAGGGTTGCTGTGAGTTGGAACTGACTTGATGGCACCTAAAACTGTTCCAGAGATGTGCAAGGGTTACACGGGTGAATAAATAGGTAGTCCTTGCCTTCCAAGAGCTCGTCACTTAGTGTGGATAAGGTAATAGCATCACAGGGTAATTGCTATAATGGAGGTGTGTGTACAGGAAGGGGATCCAAGAATCACTGAGAGGGGTGAGGAATTGAGAAATATTTGCCTGAAGGATGAGTATGAATTTGTCTAATGATTGAGTAACAAAATGTACAGGAGAGGAAATGGCTTATGCAGAGGTACAGAAACTTGAACAGTGAGGGAATTACATTAGGGAAGATGCAGGGCTGAAAACTGAACAGTAGGCAGGGAGTCATAAGGAGCTCTGTTGGTGCAGTGGTTAAGGCATTTAGCTGCTAACCAACAGGTTGGCAGTACAAACCTACCAGCTGCTCTGTAGGGGGGTAAAAGATGAGGCTTTCTGCTTATGTAAAGATTTACAGCCTTAGAAGCCCTAAGGGGCAGTTCTACTCTATCCTGTAGGGTCACTGTGAGTCAGAATTGACTTACAGTTCAGTGGGTTTATCTGTCATGTTTAAATTTTATACTGTAGGTGTTGATTAGCCTTTAAGGAATTTTGATCAGTAAATGACATTAGATTTTTGTGTTTTGAAGATGATTTTGATAGTGGTATGATGAATGGATTGGAAGGAAGTGAGTCTAGGGTAGGGTGCTCAGGTACCAGAATTAAAATAGTGACAAGGTATAGGGAAGAGAGGAAAGGATAGATAAGTGTACTAGAGTTTATTAGAAGCACAATGTTAGGCGTTATGTAGCTTGTTTGCCAGTTATATCTCAGTTTGTTCAAGTCAGCAAACTAACAAAAACCGTAAGACTTTTTCTTTAAAATTCATCCTGAAAGAGAAGAGACCAGGAGTCACTGAAACAGATCTGTCCACATTTTGAGTGCTCCTGTCCTGCCTTGGCTAGTATCCTCTTTTTTTTTTTCCTCTTTATGGTCCTGTCAACCATTTATTATTGTCCCCTTCTCTGCTGCCTGTTAATTTGTCATTCTGCTGTGTAGTGTCAGTAATTGACAGAACATCAGGTGGTCCTCTGTAGTCTGTGGTCATGGTAGCAGAGACTTCTGAGTGCTTGTCAGAGAAATAAAAATTTGAGTCAATACCCTATAAGGCTTCATAAGCTAGAAGCTGCATGTTTGGGTTTGAGAAGGGTTTGGTTGTACACAAGGGCATTATTTCCAAGGGGATTAGTCAAGGTGTCATGGATTGTGTTTATTATAGTTTACCACAAAACTCGCCATCTTTGGTTTCATTTCATTAATTATGTGTTTAAGAGGAGGCAAAGGTGGTGAGAGAAGTAAGCAAAATTCTGTTACGGGGTTACGAATTATGGAGATTTAGTTTGATTACTCTTTATTTTTTTTCAGGCTCAACTTCCCATCTTTCTCCTTCATGTACTACAAGCGTTTTCTGTGATTTAGTCAAAAAGCCATGTAGGTTGCTTGTCCTTTGAAGACTACTCTTAAGGCTTTTAAAAGACAACTGGTAAGTCTGCTAGGAAAAAAAGTTTGTCTATTTCTTCTTCATTCTAAAAGCACTTGTTTTGGATTTATAAAATGGTATTGCACCAACATAGTTTTTTGTTTGCTTTTAGTATTTCTAATTTTTTAATGTTTAGGAGAATATAAAGAGAAACCCTTTGAAAAATGCTTGGAGTTTTTAGAGGAAAAACTTTTTATATACCAAAACTTTCTATATAAAGGCATACACATACCATGATAATGTATGAAAGTATACCGTATATACATATCTGTAATATAATTTAAGGTCCCTGGGTGGTGCAGAGGAGCTCTAGTGGCATAGTGCCTGAGACATTTGACTGCTAACCAGAAGGTTGGCGGTTTAGACCTACCAGCCACTCCGTGGAAGGAAGACTGGGCAATACTGCCGTAAAGATTTACCGCCTCCGAAACCTAAAAGGGTTCGCTGTGAGTCGGAATCAACTTGATGGCAGTTTGATTTGTTTGGTTTTGGATCGTACAAATGGTTTGCGATCTTCTGTTAACCTAAAAGTTGCCAATTCACAGGTACCCAGCAGTGCCTCAGAAGAAAGACCTGGTGATCTGCTTTCGTAAAAAAACTATGGAGGAGTTCTACTCAGTACCACATAGGGTCTTTGTGAGTCAGAATTGATTCAGTGGCAACGGGTTATGATAGAGTTTTGGATTTGAGATGTGAAATCTGTAGCATTCCTTTTAATTTTTCTTTTTTGAAGGGTATTAATAATGAGGGGTGGTAATATTAGGCAGGCATAGGAATTAGAAACTTTGAGATTGGCAAAGAGTTGGTGGTAGGAAGAACAAAAGGGAGGTGCAGTTGGGAGAGAGAGAGAAAGAATGATACAGGAATCTTGAGCAATTTGGATTTAATAAAGACTGAAAGGAATGAGGATGAATGATAATACTTATTAAGTGCTCATAGGTAAAAGGTGGGAGAGCTAGAGAATGGACAGATTGGATAGACGGAAGGAATGAGCACGACAGGTGGATACTATCCTGCCAGAGAAGTTGAGATGGCTGGAGCTATTAGGCACAGGAGAAACAGGAATTGGCCCAGGTGTCATTCATTAGAAACAAAGACTAGTATAGTTGTATGATGTAGTATTAGCATAAAAGTTCCAAAGGGAGAAAACTAGAAATACAGAAGAACACAGAGAAAAAGTGGTTAACGCTTTTCATACAGGAAGAGATCACAAGAGTTGAATAGCAATCTGGAAAGGGGAGGGGGGATCCAAGGAGGAAATTGGTTCTCTACTGTTAACAGTGTCCATTTATGAGATTTGGTTTTGTCACTGTACCCAGTCGTTCATGCAGGAATAGAAGGAAAAAGCCTTTATCCTGTGATTTATAAAAATCCCTGTATTATACTTTTCCTGAGTTATTTGATGACCTGTATCTTATGAAATAGTTGTCTTACATACCTAGTGCTGCTATAACAGAAATATAGGCAGTCTCCAAATTACAAATGAGATTTGTTTTTAAGTGTCTTTAAGTTGAATTTGTAGGTAAGTTGGAACACGTGTGCATAGTTCTTATTTAGCTTTACTTTAGTACAAGAAAAGGCTCAAAGCCTTTTCAGTGATTTAAATGCTGCATGTGCACAAAGCGAAGGTGATTGTGTTGAAGAATTTGTTGGCAGTGAGGGTTGGTTCAGTCTTTTCAGAGTGAGGGCAAATTTACATAATATTAAAGGACAAGTATGAATCGTCCTGAGGTCTGACATTTGTAATTAGGGAACTGCTTGTACCACAAGCAGTTTAACAAACACACATTTATTTTCTCCCAGTTTAAGAGGCTAGAAAGTAATTCAGGGTCCTGGCTCTTGGAGATGGCTTTCTTTTTCTGTGCACTCTGGATGAAGGAAGGTCCTTGTCTCTTCTGAGCTTCTGCTCGTGGATCGTCTTTATGTGGCTTGGTATCTCTCTTCCCCCATCTCTGCTTGCTAGCTTGTTTATTTAATCTCTTATATCTCAAAAGAGATTGACTGAAGACATACCCTACACTAATCCTAGCTCATTAACATAACAAAGTCAACCCATTTCCAAATGGGCTTATAACCACAGGCATAAAAGTTAGGGTTTAAAACATATTTTTGAAGGACACAATTCAATCTGTAATTATTTCACCCTTTAGGCCCCAAAAGTTCATGCCCTTGCTATGTGCACAACACATTCACATCATCAATTCACATAATCCTAAAAGTCTTAAATCTACTCCAAGTCCAAAATCTCTTTTTGGCTGAGATTTTAGGCATATTTCATTCTAGGGTAAAATTGCTCTTCATCTGTGAACTGGTGAAATCTAGATTACAGTATATCTAGATTATAGTTTCTAAAGTATAATGGTAGAACACACACAGTTAGATATGCCCATTACAAATGGGAGAAATTGGAGGGAAAGAAAGGATAATGTTATGTGCCGTCGAGTCGGACCCTACTCACAGCGACCCCTCCTTGGGTTTCTGAGGCAGTATCACTACAGAAGTAGATTGCCCCATCTTCCTTCCGAGGAGTGGCTGGTGGGTTTGAACCACCAGCCTTCTGGTTAGCAGTCAAGTACCTTAGGCACTGTGCTATCAGAGCTCCTAGAAAGGATAATAGTAATATAACCAATTAAGTCTAGAACCCAGCAGAACAAATCATGTTAGATCTCAAGGCTTGAAAGAACCCTCTATTCTCTGAGACCATCTGGTTAATGGCGCAGCCCTCCAGACTCTGGTTGTTGGCCATGCCCTCTGGATTTTGGGTAAAGGCCCCTCAGCCTTGGGCTTCAGCTCTTCCACAGTCCTACTGTGATGGCAGCTGTTTTCTGTAGGCGTTGGGCTACCCCATTCTTACTCCATCTGAGTGGTGACCCCATCCCTTCACATGTTCTCCCCAAGCCTTGTTCTTCTGCTCCTTGGGCATGATACCTGCCCCTCCCCGACACTGTAGAATGGAAGCTTCATTTAGGGATGGGTTGTCTTAAGGAGGCAGGGTTAGTGTAGGGTGTGTCTAGCCAGTCTCTCTGCTGATCTCTGCTGCTGCCGGATGATCCTTTTCTTTTCAAGGAGTATAACACATACAGCTCCCTTGGCCTTTTTCCTTCCTGTAGAATTCCAAGAGGCAGACAGCTTTCCTTTCCTGTCATTCTTTCTCCCTCATTCTAAGCTTGAGGGGTTTTTTTTTGCTTTGGTTAGATTCATCAGTCACAAGCTTAATCTCTTTAACCAAAAATTGTGTAGCTCATGTCTTTGGTGAACAGCGTAGGACACGTCCTTAATTTGTACAACAGAATTTTCAAAATTTTTTAAGATCTCATTTTATGCAGTTCATTTTTAAGTCCATCTCTTTCCTCTCACATTTTATTTTAACTGCCAAGGAGAGACCTTGTGACCTTTTTAATATCTTGCTTAGAAATTTCATCAGCTGGATATCCAAGTTCATTTTGCCAAATATTTGAACATAAGTAAGACAGATACTTTCTTCTTAAAAAGCATTGTCCTTCCTCCATTGTCTAATGACATGTTCATTATTTTCTTTTAAAGCTTTTCCAGAAGCACATTTAACGTCCACATTTCTAGCAGCATTCTGTTGCTGGCACTATGTGTATTGCCTAAGAAAATAGAGACTTTATGGCTCTCTTAATTTCCTTCTGAGTCCTCACCAGAATTGCCTTTGTTATCCATAATTCTACAACAGTTGTTTCAAGACAATCTAGGCTTTTACTGTTTGGCACTTTAAGACACTTCTAGCTTCCACCCATTACCAAATTCCAAAACCATTTCCACTGCGTAGGTATTTGTTAGCACCCCACTCTTCTAGTACCAAATTCTGTATTGTTTGTAGTACAGCTATAACAGAAATACCACAAGTGGGTGGCTTTACAAACAGAGCTTTATTTTTTCACAGTTTAGGAGGCTAGAAGTCCAACTTCAGGGTGTTGGCTCTAGGAAAAGGTTTTTGTCTCTGTTGGCTCTGAAGAAAGATAATTGTCTCTTGAGCTTCTGCTGCTAGGCAAGCTTCATATGGCTTGATACGTTTTCCTCATTTCTGCTTCCTAGTTTACTTGTTTGTGGTTGTTCAGTGCCGTCGAGTCGTCTCTGACTCACAGTGACCTTGTGCACAGCAGATCAAAACAGTGTCTGGTCCTGTGCCAGCTCCATGATCCTTGCTATCTCTGAGCCCATCGTTACAGCCACTGTGTCAGTCCATCTTGTTGAGGGCCTTCCCCTTCTTCGTTGACTCTTCACTTTACCAGCCATGATATTACTTGTTTAATCTCTTTTATATCTCAAGAGATTGATTTTTGCAACACAACCAACACAAATCCTATCTCATTAACATAAGGAAAATAACCTCTTCCCAAATGGGATTATAAAGCCTAGGATTTAAAACACCTTGTTTTGAGACATTGATCAAAATCCCCACAATGTAAACAGTGTAACAGCTCTCTTGCTTCTTCCTGCGGTTACCTTTTGCATTGTTCTTTGCTGTGCATTCCTACCTTCTGAGCCTTTCCCTGTACAAATACTGCCCTTCTGATCTCCCGTGAGTGATTATTCTAAGCAGTGTACTTCCCTGTTATAATTGCACATCCCATGGGCCTGTTGTTTGGCTGAAAGGTAAGCCACAAGAGTGAGTTCGATTCCAGAAGGGCGCCTGGGGACCATAGTCTTGGGGATTTCGCCAGTCTCTCAGACCAGTAAACCTGGCCTTCTTTATGATTTTGAGTTTTGTTCCACATTTTTCTCCTACTCTATCCTGGATCTCCAATTTTGATCCTTTTCTGAGTGGTTGGTAATGATAGCCGGGCACCATTTGGTTCTTCTGGTCTCAGGGTCGTGGAGGCTGAGGTTCCTATGGTCCACTAGTCCCTTGGACTAATTGTTGAAACACTTTTTTGAGGGACACAGTTCAACCAATGGTAGTTGTATTAGTAAAAGTTGCTGAATTAGCATGTATGAAAAACACAATTGTTTTGTTAATGAGATGATTCATTATGGTAAAAGAGGAAGGTTACTACTGGGTGAGTCCTACATTGAAATGAGAAAATGCTTTATACCAAATTTCTGAGGTGATAGGAGAGTTTCTATAACGAACAGTTTGCTTAAGTAAGCTTAAGAAATTTAAACAAAAATCATGAAAAATGTCTTTCGGCCTTTCACAAACAAGACTTAGATAAATGAGTACCTTTTATGGATGAGCCACCGTGGAGTATTCTGTGTTTTAGATTGATTAATTACTAGAAACTGAAGAACTGTATTTTTAGAGGCTATTTTTATGGTTTCTGATGGGTGCTCTGGTGGCATAGTTGACTGTTAACCAGAAGGCTGGCAGTTCAAATCCACCAGCCACTCCTAGGAAAAAAGACTGGGCAGTCTGCTTCTGTAGAGATACTACCTCGGAAACCCAAGGAGGAGGGGTTGTTATGAGTCATATTTGACTCAGCGGCAGTGAGTTGTTTTTTTTTTTAATTTCTGATATGATGATAAGGCCAGCACTGAATACTTGCTATATATCAGATACTGTTCTAACCATGTTACAAAGTACTTACGTTTATAACATTAAATCAAAAGTAAATTCACTGCTGTTCAGTCAGTTGTCACTCTTAACAAGCCCAGTTGGGTTTCCAAGGCTGTAGATCCTTACAAAAGCTTAATCTTTCTTCCTCGGAGCATCTGGTAGGTTTGAATCACCAACCTTTTGATGAGCTGCTAAACGCCTTAACCAGCATATCACCAGAACTCCTGTTTATAACATATGTGATACTATGTTCATTTTACAGATAAGGAACTTAAGTATGTTGTTGTTAGGTGTAGTCAAGTTGTCTTGGATTCATAGCTACCCTATGTGCAGCAGAATGAAACACTGCCTGGTCTTGTGCCAGCCCCATGATCCTTGCTATACCTGAGTCCATCATGGTAGCCACTGTGTCGATCCATCTCGTTGAGGGCCTTCCCCTTTTTCGTTGACCCTC
>NW_006921676.1:3117403-3153626 GCF_000298275.1 Orycteropus afer afer | reverse complement strand
GAGCCTTCTTCCAATCCTGATGCCACATTCTTCTTCATATAGTCCAGCTTCTTGGATTATTTGCTCAGCGTACAGATTGAATAAGTGTGGTGAAATGATACAACCCTGACATACTCCCTTCCTGATTTTAAACCTTGCAATGTCGCCTTTTTCTGTTCACATGACGGCCTCCTGGTCTATGTACAAGTTCCTCATGAGCACAATTAAGTGTTCTGGAATTCCCATTCTTCTCAATATTATCTGTAGTTTGTTACAATCCACACAATTGAATGCTTTTGCATAGTCAATAAAATGTAAGTAAACATCTTTCTGGTATTCTTTGCTTTGATCCAAGATCCATCTGACATCAGCAGTGATATTCCTTGTTCCATGTTCTCTTCTGAATCCAGCTTGCATTTCTGGAAGTTCTTTGTCAATATACTGCTGCACCTGTTTTTGAATTTTTGAATCATCTTCAGTAACATTTTACTTGCGTGTGATGTTAATGATACTGTTTGATAATTTCCACATTTTGTGGGATCACTTTTCTCTGGAATAGGTACAGACATGGACCTCTTTCAGTCAGTTGGCCAGGTAGCTGTCTTCCAAATCTCTTGACATAGCCCAGTGATTGCCTTCAGTGTGGCATCCGCTTGTTGAAACATTTCATTGGGTAGTCCATCAATTCCTGGAGACTTGTTTTTCGCTAATTCCTTCAATGCAGCTTCGACTTTTTCAATACCATTGGTTCTTGATATATGCCACCTCCTGAAAAGGATGAACATCAACCAATTCTTTTTGGTACGGTGACACTGTGTGTGGTAGTTAAGTTTGTGTGTCAACTTGGCTGGGCCTGGTTGAGTGGCTGGGGAGCCGAATGTAGTTATTTCCCATGGTGAGATCAATAATTAACTCTGTGGTGGAATCTATTGGAGCAACTGAGTAGCTGCTTTGGGTATGTTGTCTGCTTTCCATATATAAGAAACAGCTTTTGGAGTGATCTCTAGCTTATGGCATGCTTGAACCCTGCATATAGCTATGTCATTGTTGAGTAGCCTGCCATGCTCTACCGACCTTGTGACTTTCAATCGACTTGAATTAATGGCCTGCCGTGGTGTGGTTGGTAACATCAGAACTATGCCTTTTACTTGCCAGCCTTGGACTTGTCAGCCTCAGCAGCCAGTGGCTGTCTGAGTGAAGAAAAGCCTCTAGCTCCAGTGGGCCAGGAGTAGGAGGCAGAGCTGAAGCCCAATGCTGAGGGACTTTAACCCAGTTCCTAGAGCTTGGCACTTTGAGCTTGGACTTAAAGCCTCCAAATTGTAAGAGTAAACGCATGTTTTTTAAAGCCATCCCATTTGTGATATTTTCCTGTCAGAGCAACACTAGGTAACCAGAATACTGTGTATTCTTTCCATCATCTTTTGATGTTTCCTACATCATTCAATATGTTGCCCATAGAATCTTTCAGTATTGCAACTCGAGGCTTAATTTTTTTCCTCAGTTCTTTCAGCTTGAGAAATGCTGAGCGTGTTCTTATCTTTTGGTTTTCTAACTGCAGGTCTTTGCACATTTCATTATAGTAATTGACTTTGTCTTCTCCAGCTGCTCTTTGCAATTTTCTGTTCAGCTTTTTTATCTTGTCTTTTCTTCCATTTGCTTTAGCTACTGTCCGCTCAAGGGGAAGTTTCAGAGTCTCTTCTGACATCCATTTTGGTCTTCCTTACCTGTCTTTTTAATGACCTTTTGCTTTCTTCATGGATGATGTTCTTAATGTCATCCCACAGTTTCTGTGGTTTTTGGTCATTGGTGTTCAGTACATCAAATCTAGTCTTCAGATGGTCATATTTTGGCTCTTGTGGACTTGTTTTAATTGTCTTCTACTTGAACTTGTAAATGAGCAGTTAATGGTCTATTCCACAATCAGCTCCTGGCCTTGTTTTGGCTGATATTGAGCTTCTCCATCACCTCTTGCCACAGTCAATCTGATTTCTCTGTACTCTGTCTGGTGAAGTCCATGTGTATAGATGTTTGTGTTGTTGAAAAAAATATTTGCAATGAGTAAGTTGGTGGTCTTGCAAAATTGTATCATGTGATCTCCAGTGTTATTTCTATCACCAAGGCCAAATTTTCCAACTACTGGTGATTCTTTTTGTTTCCCACTTTGGTGTTCCAATCACCAGTGATAATCAGCACATCTTGATTACATGTTTGGTCAATTTCAGATTGCAGAAGTTGGTAAAAACCTTTAATTTCCTTATCTTTGGCTTTGATGATTGGCGCATAAATTTGAATAACAGTAGTACTAACTGGCCTTCCTTGTAGGCATGTGGATATTATCCTATCATTGACAGCATTATACTTCAGGATAGATCTTGAAACATTCTTTGTGATGATAAATGCCACACTATTCTTCTTCATTTTGTCATTCATTTGGTCATATGGTTGTCTGGTTCAAAATGGCCAGTACAAGTCCATTTCAGCTCACCAGTGCCTAGGATATCAGTCTTTATGTGTTTCATTTCATTTTTGACAACTGCCAATTTTCCTAGATTTATACTTTGTACATTCCATGTTCTAATTATTAATGGACTTTTGCAGCTGTTTCTTCTCATTTTGAGTTGTGCCACATTAGCAAATGGATGTTCCAAAATCTCTACTCTTTGTACATCATTAAGGTCGGCTCTACTCTGAGGAGGCAGCTTAAGTAGGGAAAGGTTTAATAACTTGCCAAAAGTACTAAGTAGTAGAGACAGGATGCATACCTTGCAATTGTGAGCTTTTTACCTCATTGCTGTACCAAAAAAAAAAAAAAAAGAAAACAAAACAAAACCTGCTGTCAACTTGAATTCCAACTCAAAATGACCCTATTGGGCAGAATCCAACAGCCCCATAAGGTTTCCAAGGCTGTAATCTTTATGGAAGCAGACTGCCACATCTTTCTGCTGTGAAGCAGCTTGTGGGTCAAGCTGCCAACCTTTCATTTAGCAGCTGCACACTTAACCACTGCCTCTTTAATCTGATCATCCTTTTGGCTAGTCATTGCCACTCAGCCCTGATGGAATTATTAAGACACATCTTCCTTTTTCCTCTAAAGTCTTTTTAAGGTTTTTAATGTTCAGTAGTAAATGATTATATTTTTGTTTTGTTGACCTTTTCACCACCACCTCAAATTACAAGCAGTCTCCAGGTTATGAAGGAGATCAGTTCCTAAGTGTGTCTAAGTTGAATTTCTAGCTAAGTTGGAACAGGTGCAGATGGTTCTTATTTAGTCTTACTTTAGTGGGAGCTCTGGTGGCATAGTGCCTAACGCATTTGACTGCTAACCAGAAGGCTGGTGGTTCAAACCCACCAGCCACTTCTCGGGAAGAAAATTGAACAATCTGCTTTCGTAGAGATACCACCTCGGAAACCCATGGAGGGATCACTACGAGTCGGTAACTACTCAACGGGTAGTGAGTTTTTGAGTTACTGTAAGTCACACTTTAGTCAGACCCACCAGCTGCTCCTGGGAAGAAAGATGAGGCAGTCTACTTCAGTAAAGACTTACAGCCTTGGAAACCTTGGTTTTTTAATACAACAAAAACTCAGATCCTTAAAAAATGTATACCTATACCAGGTAGATATACTTCTTAGAATAATCAACCATAGGAGATCAGAAGCAGGGCAGTATTTGCACAGGAAGATAGATAGAGGGCAGGAATGCATAGGAAAGGAGGAGGACACCATGAGCTGTGCATATGGTCGCTAGGAGTTGGAGCCGACTTAAACGCACCTAACAACAGCAGCATGGCAATCAGAATTGACTTGTTGGCAGTGGTTGGTTTGGTTTTAGTGCAAGAAGGTGCTCTGGTGATACAGTAGTACAGCACTCAGCTGCTAACCAAAAGGTCGGTGGTTTGAACTCACCAATCACTCTGCTGGAGAAAGATGAGGCAGTCTGCTTCCGTAAAGATTTATAGCTGTGGTGGCAGTTTTACTCTGTAGGGTCACTGAGTTGGAATTGACTTGACAGTGGGTTTGGTTTTTCAGTACAACAAAAGCTGGAAGTCTTGAACATTTACACCAGGTAGGTATACTCCTTAGAATAATCAACCATAGGAGATCAGAAGGGCAGTATTTGCACAGGAAGATAGAGCACAGGAATGCATAGGAAAGAAGGACGTGGAAAAGGTAACCACAGGGAGGAAGTGGAAAGGGAGGTGTTACATTATGGGGATTGCAATCAATGTCATGACACAAAATGTGTATGAACTGTTGTATGGAAAATTAATTTGCTCTGTAAACTTTACCCGAATAACACTAGAAAAAAGAAAAGAAAACTAAAAGCTTTTCCCTGATGTAAAAGCTGCACATGAAGCAAGTGAAGGTAATTGTGATGAAGAATTTTTTTCAGTAGGATTGGTTCCCAGGCTGGTTCAGTCTTTTCAAAGTGAGAGCAGATACATGTAACATTAAAGGACAAGAATGTACTGCCTCTAAGTTGGACATTCATAACCCAGGGGATTGCGTGTATAGAGATCAAGAAAGCAGTAAAAGCACTTTTCTAAGAACCAAAAACCAAACCCATTCAACCCAAGTTGAATTCTGGCTCATAGTAACTCTATGGCAGAGTAAAACCCACTCCCAACACACACACAGGGTTTCCAAGGCTGTAAATCTTTGTGGAAGCAGATTGCCTCATTTTTTTCTCCCTTGCAGCAGTTGGTGGGTTCAAACTGCAAATCTTTTGGTTAGCTAACAAGAAGTTAACCACAGTATCCCCAGAATTCCTTTCTGAAAGATTGTATAATTGAAAGGTAGTTCAGATGAAGTAATACTTTGTGTAGAAAAACATGTTTGTTTTTTTAGCTGTATCACCTTTTTAACATTAGATTTATTTTTTATAAAAACAATTTCTGATTCAGGTGATGTAAAACAATATTGTTAATAATTATATCTTTAAAAGCAACAATGATCAAAATTAGAGTTGTTTCTCATTTTTTTAAAATTAATGGAGAACCTGTGATTACAAGTGCTTCTAATCTATTCTGTTTTTATAGGAATAGTAAAATGGTATGAATACATTTTTACACTGTCATTACACTGCATGTTGGATTCTCTCAGTAGTGGTTGGCACTTTTGGGAAATGATTTGGCATAATTTAATATGAAAAGATCTTGTAATCCATTTGTTCGGTGCTGTTGAGTTGGCTCCGACTCACAGTGAATACAATTCACTGTATATATATATTAGTCATGATGTATATTAGCAGCTGTTGAATACTATGTGGAGAAGAGCAATACCAAATGAAACTAATAGAAAAATTGATAAATAGAACTGAGTGCAGACTAGAATTACATACACGAAATTTGGTAAATGCTAACTGAAACATACCAATCAGTAAGGAGAAGATTATGTGATCAATGTTGTTGAGACAACTGAACTAGCTGTTTAGGATGAAAAAATAGTTTGGTTTCTTACCTCACTTTCTGTACCAGATGGATGAAAGACACAAATGTAAAAGAGAATGAAATTATCAAAATCATAAAATACTGAGTGAGTTTAAAAAGTAATCTTAGCCATCCATCCATCATCAGTGATAATCACAGACTATCAGATGCCATAGAAAAATGCTTACAATATGATATATGGAAAGAAAGTATCAAAATTGTATGTTATAATTATAATACACTAAATTTTAGCTATCTTAAGGCATTAATACAGATAAAGGCTGAAAGGGAAAATGTAAAAATCATGTTCTGGTCATATTACAGGTAATAGTTTTACATCTTTAAAATCCTTCTTTTTTTTATGATCAATTTCATTAAGCTTGGTACTTATAGGGGAGTGATAAGGACTGTTTTTGGTGCTAATAAATTAAGTTAAAAAGTGATATTGGCATGGGAAGGCTTTTAAAGCATAACTTAAAACCCAGAGTCATGAGGAAAACATTTGAAAGTTAAAAATTTTTATGTCAACCACCAATTATGTATGGTTTAAAAGGAAAAATACGACAAATGAAGTTTAAGGAAAAAAAAAAGATAAACTGGAAAAATATTCTGAGTAACAGGGCTGATTTATCTTACGAATCATTAAGAAAAATGGATAAAGGAAATGAACCTCCACTTTTTATAGAAAAAGAAATAAAAGTGACTAATAAACTGGAAAAAAATATTTAATCTTATTTAAGAAACATAAAACAGTAGTGAGATAGAAGTTTCTATTTGATAGCAAAGATTAAGAAGTTTAATAATGTTTATGAGGGAGTGGGGGAGTTGTCCCTTATGTTTACAGGGTTGATTGATATGTAGTAGTACTGTAACTTTTTTTGAGAGTTTGATAAAATGTATCAATTTTATGTACTTTGAACTACATAATCTATTTCAATTGAATTTTCCCTTCAGAAATATCCTGATATTTAAATATATGTGTGCAAAGAAATTGAATGCTTAACTTTATTTTTAAAGTAAATTTCAGAACAATATGTTTAATATGATTTCATTTCTGTAAAATGTACGTGTAGATTTATATATGCCTAGTAAAATCTTACAGTGACATGTAAGTATAGTGGTTATCTCTGACAGGTGATACTGTGTGAATATCTTGGTATTGTATGAATGAATTTGTTTTTAACTATGAATTTAGATTAGTTTTACCACCTAAAAAGACTGGCTTAAAATGTTAAAAAGTCGTCTTTTGTGACAATTAAGTTCCTGCCTTAGGGTGTTTATATTGGTGTGTTCTCTATTTGAATTACCCTTTGCTTATTTTACTCCTTCATATCTTTCAAGATCTCTACTCACATGTCATCTCCTCAGAGGGGTCTTTCCTGACCACCTTATGTACATTGCTTTTCACACTCTGTCTCCCTAACAAATGTAAGCTATCTTGGAGGATACGATGAAAACCCAAGTGTCTAAAATAGCATGGGCTATAAAATAACTCATTTATGAAGTGAATGAGTATAATATTTTATATTAGGATTGATAAAACATTCTAAGATATACCCAAGTGTTCATAGTTAGATTTAATTTAATTTTGAAAAGGATTTAAAGTATAAGGCCTGTTTATACTAGTACTCAGCTTTAAATGACCTAGATCTAATTTTGATATGTCTTAGGTGTTATGTACTATGCCTTGTTGATTCAGGTTTTTGAGCATCAAAGTAAGGCACATACTAGATAGTTAAGGAATCAGGTTTGCTGTGGATCTCAGCTCCATCATTTAATGTGTCTTATAATCATGGGTAAGTCACTTCTCTTAACTTCAATTTCCTCACTTGTAAATGAAAGTAATATGTGTAGCGTAGAAGGGTTAAATGAGATAAGGTATATGAAACTCCTGGCATAGTGCCTAGAAGTCATTTAAAGATTAGGTCAATTTTTCCTTTCTCATCTCCAAAGTCTTATCTAATAAATGCAGATGCCATTCTAGACTTAAAATTGTGCACTTATAGAATAGATTAGAACAGCTTTTTATTCAAAATTATGTTCCATGAAAATAATTTATTTCTACTTTGTTGCAGCAATATTGTTTTAAAGAATATAATCGTGTGTGTTGTAACAGAAGGAAAAATGGAAGTATTTCAGGAACTTCGAAAGCCATCAGCACGTTTGGAGTGTGACCACTGCAGTTTCAGGGGCACAGATTATGAAAATGTACAGCTCCACATGGGTACTATCCATCCAGAATTTTGTGATGAAATGGATGCTGGTGGGTTAGGTAAAATGATATTTTACCAGAAAAGTGCAAAGCTATTTCACTGTCATAAGTGCTTCTTCACCAGCAAGGTATATGCTAATGTATATCATCATATCACATCCAAACATGCAGCCCCAGAGAAATGGAATGATAAACCAAAAAATCAGTTGAACAAAGAAATAGATCCTGTGAAAAGCCCTCCTCCCCC
Organism: Orycteropus afer afer; assembly: GCF_000298275.1. NCBI lineage: Eukaryota > Metazoa > Chordata > Mammalia > Tubulidentata > Orycteropodidae > Orycteropus > Orycteropus afer. Next base: position 3,145,759 of record NW_006921676.1, on the reverse strand, counting down.
TGATCAGCAGAAAATACTCTCTAATTCAGCAGAACTGAAGTCTACACCTGTCTTTTCTATAGAAACTCAGAAAGTTAACCCAGAATCACCAAAACCTACTGTTACTCCCCTGGAGCCTCAGAAACCTTGCCCTGTTATTTCTTCTGAACCACAGACACCTTGTCTTACATCTCCCGAGCCTCCAAAACCTGCCTCTGTTTCTTCTCCTGAACTTCCAGACCCAGTTCCTGTTGTGTCTGAATCTCAGAAACCTGTGGCTGTTCCTTCTCCAGAACCACAGAAGCATACTCCTGTATCTACTGAACCAATAAAGACTACTCTTATTAACACCAAACCCCAGAAACACTCTCATTTTCCAGAAACATTGGGGCCACCTTCAGCCTCATCTCCAGAGTCACCGGTTCTAGCAACTTCCCCTGAACCTTGGGGACCATCCCCAGCTGCGTCTCCAGAATCTCGGAAATCAGCCCAGACTGTCTCCCCTGAGCCCAGGAAACCATCCCCATCTGAGTCTCCTGAATCTTGGAAGTCATTCCCTGCTGTCACCTCAGAGCCTAGGAGACCAGCCCCAGCTGTGTCACCAGGTTCTTGGAAGGCAGGGCCACCTGGGTCTCCTAGACCTTGGAAATCTAGTCCTTCAGCTTCATCAGGACCTTGGAAGCCAGCTAAACCTGCTCCATCTGTGTCTCCTGGGCCTTGGAAACCAATTCCTTCTGTATCACCTGGACCTTGGAAACCAAATCCTTCTGTGTCCCCTTCATCCTGGAAGTCTTCATCAGTGTCACCTAGTTCCTGGAAATCTCCCCCTGCATCTCCTGAATCATGGAAATCTGGCCCACCAGAACTCCGAAAGACAACTCCTACCTTATCACCTGAACATTGGAAGGCAGTTCCCCCAGTGTCCTCTGAGCTCCGTAAAACAGGACCTCCCTTGTCTCCTGAGATTCGCAAACCAGGCCAACCAGTATCCCCAGAGATCCGCAGCCCAGCGGGATCTCCAGAACTCAGAAAACCCTCAGGTTCACCAGAGCTTTGGAAGATTTCTCCTGATCAACGGAAAACTTCTCCTGCCTCTCTTGATTTTCCTGAGACCCAGAAAAGTTCCCGTGGTGGTTCTCCTGATCTCTGGAAGTCTTCCTTTTTTATTGAGCCTCAGAAACCTCCTGTCTTCCCTGAAACTCGGAAAGCAGGTCCTTCTGGGCCATCTGAATCCTCTAAAGCGACCTCGGAGATCTGGAAGCCTGTCCTCTCTATGGATACCGAGTCTAGAAAGCCTACCCTTTTTTCTGAGCCCACCAAAACCGCTCCACCTGCTGCTGCTGAACCACGAAAACGTGCTCTTTTTCCAGAGTCCAGGAAGCATGCCCTTTACCCTGAACTTCCTAAATCTGCTGTGTTCTCAGAATCTCAGAAGGCAGTTGAGCTTAGTGATGAACTGCAAATAGATGCAATAGATGATGAAAAGTGTGGTATCTTGGTTCAGGAAGAACTTCTAGCTACACCCAAGAAACTTTTAGAGGACACTTTATTTCCTTGCTCAAAGAAGCTCAAGAAAGACAACCAAGAGAACTCGGATGCTGAACTTAGTAGTAGTGAATATAACAAGACAGATTTGGATGCAATAGATATTAAGGGCCAGGAATCGAGCAGTGATCAAGAACAAGTTGATGTGGAATCTATTGATTTTAGTAAAGAGAACAAAATAGATATGACTAGTCCAGAGCAGTCCAAAAACGTATTACAATTTACTGAAGAAAAAGAGGCTTTTATCTCTGAAGAGGAGATAGCAAAATATATGAAGCGTGGAAAAGGAAAATATTACTGTAAAATTTGTTGCTGTCGTGCTATGAAAAAAGGTGCTGTTTTGCATCATTTGGTTAATAAGCATAATGTTCACAGCCCTTACAAATGCACAATTTGTGGAAAGGCTTTTCTTCTGGAATCACTCCTTAAAAATCATGTTGCTGCCCATGGGCAAAGTTTACTTAAATGTCCGCGTTGTAATTTTGAATCAAATTTCCCAAGAGGCTTTAAGAAACATTTAACTCACTGTCAAAGCCGGCATAATGAAGAGGCAAATAAAAAGCTAATGGAAGCTGTTGACCCACCCCTGGAGGAGCAGCAGATTTAATTTTTAAACATGATGTGCATATATGCTCTACAAAGATGTTTGTTAAAACCATTCTTTGAACGTATAGCTAAGTTAGCCTAGTTGGATCAGTTAGATGTTGAATATGTATGGTTGTGCTGTGTTAAATTGTCTTGGTGTAGTGTTAACAGAGAACAAGTATTTGATATTTTTTTATGGTCTGTTTATGTGGCTGTCTTGCAAATCAATAAATTTTTACTGTATATTACAGATGGATAAAAATTTCTCAATTCTTTTAAGTATATTTGAATAATACAAAGAGGCAGGCATTCCATTTAACAATCATACGCAAGGTGTGCTCAGTTTAAAACATTTAGTGTATCTTTTTGTGAAACTAATTTTGGATGATAGAAATTACTAGTGTGAATATTTACGAATTAGGCTTGTAAAGTTAATTTGAGAAAAACTTTGTTCCCTTTCCTTAAATGTATTTTAAAATCCTAAAAATAATTTTGATTAGAGTTTCTATTTGATCATTTAAAACTTGTTTATTTATAAATTTTGAGCAGTTCTAGATGTTTAATGTTACTAGCTTTATGCCATGGAAAACTGGAGTCTCAGGGTTGCTGACTTTCCACTAAAAGGAAAATTGAGTGTTAAAAATAGTTGCAGCCTTCTTTTAGAGGACAGTACTTAGAAAAATAGAGTGACTACAGGAAACAAAAAGATTAGTAAGATAATGAGTTTCCCTTGTCCTTAGTTGTAAAATAGACTTTCCATTGGAGTCTTCCATTTTGTATTTCATCCCAAGATCTCGCCTGGTCATTGCCAGATGTGTTAGAGCATGTGTTTCCTGCTCTTGGCCTTAGAGTCACCTTTTGGGGCTTACGATTGGGAGAATGGATAGGAACTGAAAGTCTTCCAGATTCATAATGAAATTTTATAAATACACATTTCTGTTTGGAAGTATATCACTTTTCTGTTTTTACAGTTCTTTACTTGTCCCTGCCCGTGGATAATTCTAAAATATTTTGTCAGATGTGTACCTATCAAATTAAAAGCAAAGGCTTCATGTCAGCAAAGTCTGTGTTTTCTTTTAAGTAATTTTCATTGTACGATATCTAGCTTCCGTTATTTACTGTTTCCAACTGTTTTCAGTATATTTTCGTACCTTGGAACAATATTTTCTAAGCTGTGTTTTCTTTTGAGGGGTCATGTAAATGAAGGAAGCACTGTATACTAGGCACCTCCTTGTGCCTAGTATGCATTAGCATGTTAAAGGGTTTGTGAAGTTGAGTTTGTGATTCTCAACCCTGGCTGTGTTTAAAAGACTGAAGTATTTGGTGAGTGGCATAAGGGATTACAGTGTATAGCCGTGACTGGAATAACTGGGTTTAATTAAGCTTTTCCCAGACCTTTTTTTAAACAAAGAACACTACCCCAACCCACCTCACCTCCCATGACATCCCTTTTAACATGCCAGTTTGAAAGACAGTATTTTGATAATACTGGGTAAGGTCTTAGAAATTTCAGGTCTGACTCTACTTTGGTGGTGAATGTAGTCAGGGCTGGAAGGCACTAGAGCCTGCTGATAATAATTGTTGCCAGTTTACACAGGCACCTTGAGAATGAGCTTCCAGTTCTGATGTTTTCTTCTAGGCAATGATACCAACAAGTAGAATGGGTAAGTTAACTTGGATATACAGTTGTCTTCCCCCTCCACACACACAAGTAAGTGACTTGACTGAAATGATGGATGGAGAAACAGGCAGCACCTAGAAAACCCTGTGGAAGCCTGTATTCTCAATGCAATGTTGTTAACACAATTCTTTTCCTTAGGACTTCACCCTCTTAGTGAAGCCTATCACAGAATCCTTCCTGGTGCCTTTGCTTAGTTAGCATGGCAGCAACTAGATCACAAGACTCACCTTCTGGCTTTTTGCTGCATATAGATAATGCCCTAAAATGGGTACTCCTCTGCCAGAGTAAGTGATGATACGCATGTATAGTTTTGGCCTTTCTTAAGACCTTAACTTTGGCTAAAGCACTATTCTCTCCCATCTGACTTGTGGTTTCCTACTTTCTTGCCCTTTTGTCTCTTGAGATCAGAGTGAACAACAATACAATTTCTTTAGAATTTAATGTAACCATACCCTCCTATATGCTAGCATCCCTTTCAATCATTTTGATTTACTTAGTGAATTTTTGTATTCCAAAGATTTTACATAGTAGAATAAAATTATTGCAGTCTACCCACATTCATGGACTTGATATCATTTATGTTTTGGATGAGCAGTAATTTTCATTACTTTTATTGTAAGTACATGAGTTATGAATGGCTGTGGTAGATTTTGCTTTCATTTTTAATAATGGTGTTGATTCCATACATTTGTCTTGGATGAAGATAGTGAAGGATGCTTACTAAATCTACAAGCATCACAGAATTGACAAGGTTAACCTTTTAGGATTGAAATACACCCCAGATCTAAAAAGCCCTGAAATTGCTCCCTTTCTCAAATAAGCAATTTCTGTTCATAAGTATTTGTGATCCCATTCTATGTTAGTTTCTTATTGCTGCTATAACAAAACCAATGGTTTAAACATTTATTAAAGTCTGATACTTCACTTGCTTGAGGGGGGCATTGTTCTTACCTGTCACTGATCTTGAGAAAGCTCTCAGGATCTATGAGACATTTTAATTTTTATAAATGTGCAACTAAGAGTTTAATTTATGAAAAATCAAGATAGTAACTGGTAGTTACAGATTGTTCAGTTTTTAAAGATGACCTTTTATTTGTTGGATTCTTAAATATGAAATGTTTTGAAAAGCTAAGAAAAAATCCTGTTTTTTTCAGTGTTTATAAGTTGCTTTGAAGAATGTAGAATAAAATGTGTAAGGTAATAAAACTTTTAGGGAGACCACTGATTTGCATCTAGGCTTAAGAAAGCTCAGCCCTAAGTTTTAAGCAAAGTCATGGTTTGGAAAGAAAAGTGACTACCATTGTGGGCTAAACATTGTTTTAAGTGCTTTACATAAACCAATCTTCACATTAACCCTATTAGTTTGACACGGTGGTGTCCATTTCACAGTTTGAAGTTACACAGAAAATGCAAATTTGGTCAGTTTGATTCCAAAGTAAATGGCTTATAACTACCATGCTATTTAAAAGCTAATTGTTACTAGGTACTGAAGAAGTGAGAGCCAGGACAGGAACAGATACATGCACACCCATCACAGCACTATTTGCAATAACAAAAAAAGGAAACAGTCTAGGTGCCCTTCAACAGAAGAATGGATAAGCAAACTACAGTACGTACACACAATGCCTTAGGCACTAGGCCACCAGAGCTCCCAATGGAATACTGTGCAACACTAAAGAATAATGTAAAATCTACAAAACACTGCATAGTGTAGATGAACTTGGAAGGCATTATGCAGAATGAGATAAGTCAATCACAGAAGGACAAATACTGTGTTCATTATTGTCAAAAGGAAAAGTTTATGTATGGAAGGAAACTGTTGGTTATGGGGTGGGGGAGTGAAGGGGAAGGAAAACTGCTGGATAGGTAGAGACAAGTATTGATTTGGCTGAAGGGAAGGGCAATGTAGCAAATGTGAGTGATCAACACAGTGGCATTGAGGAAGAGCAAAACACATACGTGAGAGGTACAGACAACAAAGATGAACCCTTTTATGTGTACAGTACTGTGTTGTCAGTGGTGGCAGGTGATCTATGAGTGGATAGGGATAGATGGGTAGACAGATGGAGCGATTAGGTAAGTCTTGGCAGGGGGTATTGTGCCCATGACCATGTGTAGGGTTAGCAGACAGTGTTTCTATATGCATATTTGTATGTGCTGTAAAAATGTCCCAAGTGTATAGTTGTGCTGACAAGGGGCAGGGTTGTGGTGGCTTCTTGGTTATAGCCAGCTACCCAGAGGGAGCAAGTAGTTGGACCTGTGGGCTCGGGACCATGGTTCAGGGGACATCAGACTCAGTTGGCATAACATACTACACAAAAACATTGTTCTACATTCTATTTTGGTGAGTAGTGACTGGGATCTTAATAGCTTGCAAACAGCCATCTAGATGGAATGATGGGTCTCTCTTCGTCCAGAGTAAAGAAGAAGACTACCACAGACACATGGAAACAGTCCAAGGGACTGGTAGACCATGTTCTCTTCAGCCTGTGTGACCACGAGAGCAGATGAACTAGATGGTGCCCAGGTACCACTGTCAGCCACTTGGAGGGGAGTAGATACAGGAGATCCTGGATGGAGGGATGGAGTGGGAAGACAAGGGAACAAAACCCAATCCAAAAAAAGACCAGGTTTGCTGAGATCATCTGATGGGGCCTGGTAAGACCCCTGAGATCTGGCTGCAGCCACACTTCAGGTCTGAAATTGAACTCAACTCCTGTGGCTTCCAGCCAAACCATAGGCATGTGGAGTGACCATTTACATGAGATAGCTTGGAGCAATTGATCAAGAGAACAGAAGGGCAGCGTTTGCACAGAGACAGCTTGGGTAGTGGGAGTGCATGGGAGGGAAGGACACAGGGAAGAGGTCATGCTATAGGGGGGAAGTGGGAAGAGGGCTGTTAACGTGGGGAATTGCAATCAATGCCATAAGAAAGTGTATGAACTGCTATATGGAAAATGAATTTGCTCTGTAAACTTTGACCCAAATCATAAAAATTAAGAACTAGTTACTGTAGTGGTTGAGAGTGGCTTAGGGAGGCTAAAAATTCCCCCTTCCCCAGGAATTTCAACAACCCTATCATAAACACTTTTCACTCTTGGTGCAGTGGTTAAGTGTGTGGGTGCTAATCAAAAGGTTGGCAGTTTTGAACCCACCAGCTACTCTTCAGGAGAAATACGTGGCAGGCTAGTTCTGTAAAGATTACAGCCTTGAAACCCTATTGGTAATCCTCTGGGGTTGCTATGAGATCAGTTCAAGGGCAATGGGTTCTTCACTCTTACCGAAGTCCCTTTCTTTGCCAGTGAGGAATAATACAGTTTTCCCTCTCTGTAGAGATTTTCATCTTTTCTCACCAGCAACATATACTTCCTCATATTTGTTAATTGAGTTTATTGACTCATGACCCCTGTATGCAGAGTAGAGCAGCTCTATAGAGTTTTCAAGGCTATGACTTTTTGGAAGCTGATTGCTAGGCCTTCCAAGGAAACTCTGAGTGAGTTCAAAGTGTCCACCTTTTGGTTAGTAGTACAACACTTAACCATTTGTGCCATCCAGGGACTCCTGGTACTTGGCAGTACTGTCTCTAGATGTAGATGCACTGTTTCCATCTCTTTCCATCTAGCCCTATGTAAATAAGATAACTCACCATCATGACAGGATGGAGAGAGCTACATATTGTCCTTTAATGTGGAAGTGGAAATCTTGGGTCATGAGGAGAATTTATGGCAAACAAGCTGCTGGGATATATAATGGGATGCCTTCCTCTCTAGGTTACAGGTGTGACAACTCCAGGCCATCTTCCACAGAGATCCATGTAGTTTGTCTTAAATCCATCCACTTTTCTCCACCTCTATTGCCACCAACCAGTGTCGAACCTAAACTAGTCTCCCTGATTTTTTACCTCTTTCCAACTCATTTAACACACTAGAATGAAAATGATCCCATTTCACTTAGGTTAAAATACAAAATCATTAAAAAAATGCACAAGGCCATGCACAATGCAGTCCCTGCTTATTCCTCCAGCCTTGCTTTGTCCCTCTGGGTCCTCCATCTGCTGAGGCAGCCTTGTGTTCAGTAACCTACTCTGCCCAACCATTTCAAGAGGTAACATGTTCAAGAACCAATGGTATTGGAGGAAGAAGTCCAAGATGAATTGAAGGCACTGGTGAAAAACAAGTCTTCAGGACTTGATGGAATACCCATTGAGATATTTGAACAAACTGATGCAGTGCTGGAGGTGCTCATTTATGCCAAGAAATTTGGAAAACTGCTATCTGGCCAATCAACTGTAAGAGATCCATCCATATATGTGCCCATTCCAAAGAAAGGTAAGCCAGCAGAATGTGAAAATTAATAACTTCATTAATAACAAAATGTTTTCCTGAAGATAATTTAAAAACAATTGCAGCTGTATGTTGATGGGGAACTGCCAGAAACTCAAAGTGTATTCAGAAGTGGATGCAGAATGAGGGATGTTGTTGTTATGTGCCGTCGAGTCAGACCCAACTCATAGAGACCCCTCCTTGGGTTTCCAAGGCAGTATCACTACGGAAGTAGAATGCCCCATCTTCCTTCCGGGGAGTGGCTGGTGGGTTTGAACCACCAGCCTTCTGGTTAGTAGTCAAGTGCCTTAGCCACTATGCTACCAGAGAATGAGGGATATCATTGCTAATACCAGATGGATCTTGGCTGAAAGCAAAGAATACCAGAAAAATGTTTACTTGTGTTTTATTGACTATGCAAAGGCATTAGACTGTGCAGATAATAACAAATTATGGATAACATTGAGAAGAATGAGAATTAATTGTGCTCCTCAGGAACCTGTACATAGACCAAGAAGCAGTCATTAGAACAGAACAAGGGGATACTGCAGGGATTGAAACTAGAAAAGGGCTGTGTCAGGATTGTCTCCTTTCACCATACTTATTCAATCTGTATGCTGAGTAAATAATCTAAGAAGCTGGACTATGTGAAGAAGAATGTGGCATCAAGACGGGAGGAAGACTCATTAACAACCTTGCTTGCTGAAAATGAAGATGACTTGAAGCACTTACTGATGAACATCAGGACTACAGCCTTCAGTGTAGATTATGCCTCAACATAAAATCCTCACAAAGTGGACCAATAAACAACAATAAATGGGGAAAAGATTGACGTCAGGGATTTCATTTTACTTGGATCCACATCAACACCCATGGAAGCAGCAGTCAAAAAACCAGACAAGTGAGCTGTTACATTGTGGAGAATTGCAGTCATCGTTGTGGAACAAAATGTGTATGAACTGCTATATGGAAAATGAATTTTCTCTGTAAATTTCACCCAAAAAATTTTTTAAAAAGGAATCAGTGTTTTCCAGTGGGCAAATCTGCTGCAAAAGACCTTTGTACAATGTTGAAAAGCAAAGATGTCACTTTGAAGACTAAGGTGTGCCTGACACAAGCAATGGCATTTTCAGTAGTTTCATATCCAGGTGAAAGTTGGACAATGAGTAAAGAAGACCAAAGAAGAATTGACACATCTGAATCGTATTGATGAGGAATATTGAAAATACCATGGACTGCCAGAAAAATGAACAAATCTGCTTTGGAAGGAGTATAGCTGGAATTCTCCTTAGAAGTGAGAATGGCCAGACTTTGTCCCACCTACTTAGGTCATGTTGTCAGACGGGAGCAGTTCTTGGGGAAGGATATCATGCTTAGTAAAGTAGAAGCTCAGCAAAAAAGTAGAGGGGAGACCCTTAATGAGATGGATTGACATAGTGGCTTCAATAATGGGCTCAAGCATAGCAAAGATTTTGAGGATAATATGGGACTGGGCGGTGCTTTCATTCTGTTGCACATAGAGTTGCTATGAGTCAGAGCTGACTGAACAGCTCCTAACAACAACACATATGGTCACTGTGAGTTGGAATTGACTTAGAGGCACATAACAGCAGCAATCTTCTTGCTCACCACTCCAACAGATGTTGACTGATGGAGAGGCCATTGGCTTCCTTTCCGTTTGTGTTTTTTGACAGGCTATTTTACCATCAATAAGAGTTTCTTGCATGCTTTCAAACAGGATTTAATATTAAGCAGACCACAAATAGTAAAGTAACTTTGAGAGATGCTAATGAAGCATTTTCATCTTTCTCATAAAAATAAAATTTCATAAAAAGATTTATCATGATCTTACTTGAAATATCAGCACTGAAAGTTACCGTGGACAGTGTAGACCATCAAGGAAAGATTGTCTCTCCTTATCAACAGGAATGATAAGAGAACAACCTGAAAAGTGAGTGGTTGTTCATCATGACCCCTAGAGAAGGGGTCAGCAAAACAGGACCTGTCAGTGAAATTTAGTCCTTGGCCTATTTTTGTGAAGTTTTCTGGGAAAATAGCCATGCTTATTCAATTCCATGGTATATGTGCAGCAGAGTTGAGTAGTTACAACAGTTCAGACCCACAAAGACGTAAGTACTTACATTTGGTTCTTTATGGAAGAAGTTTGTTGACCTCTGACCTAGGGAATTGACCACAGTCAAAAGGGTTGGCCCTTAGCCAGTGTCATGCTTTTGAGTTCTTGGGGAAGCTGACTCAGAGATAGAGATTAGCATGTAGGATATGTATTAAGGAGAACTTTCAGATCAACACCTGTGGAAGGGAAGAGAAGAAAGGGTTGAGCAGAGGTAGAGATTGAGCAGTGATGCAGTCCCACTAGACACCTCAGCTGACCCTATGGTGAGCACTGGAACCTGGGTAGCATTACTGTCTGCCTCACAGAATTGGTATGAGCATTAGAATAGATAAAGGGCAGCAAAGTGCTTTGTGCTTTTCTATTAACGAGGAAAGTTATGGCTGGAGGAAGAAGCATGAGCAGGGCTTTGATCTTTGGAAGCTTAGATGGGCTTCCTTACAAAGCACTACAACTTCTGGTAGCCCAGTGAATGTAAAATTGAATGTAAAAAAGATCAGCCACATTTTTGTTGACCTCTTCCTTAGTTTTCTGATAGAAACTGGTAAGTAGTCAACTAAGTGATAACAAATTGTGAAAAGAATGAATACATCTCTCATCCAAGGACAGCCTGAAAACTACCAGTCAAGTGAGTTCTGGGTTTTCTTTCTACCTCTTGTTTTTAATTTGTGCTGAGTTCCTCGTAAGAAATATTAATCAGATGTCAGAGTGCTGCACACGTTTCAGAGCCTTAGAAAGGAAACCAAGTGTTTGAAGAAACCTCCATAAGATGAGCGAGCGTTCTGGCTCCGTTTTGCTGTCAGAACCCCTCAGTGGAGCTATCTGGAGTTCCTACTTTCCTTCATCCTTTTTTCCAGCTCATAATCCTCCCACAGTTAATTAAAGATGATAGCTACCTCCTGCTCCCTTGAATATTTGAGTGCCAGAAAATAGAAGTTGGCCTCTTTTGCCTTCCCTTTCCTTTCCTCTAACCTCTCCCAAATGGTTTGGTGCCTCAAGAATCAGTTACATTTCTCAAGTTCATTTAACATGCTTGATTTATTCTTGGCAAGTGTAAAAATATGGGTTAGGAGAGAGATGGGAAATAACAAAAATAGCTTCATATGCAAGTTTAAAATTAAACCTGACATTTCCCTCTACTATTCAATCTTTTTTATTTTTCTTTTTAATTTTAAAGAATGCTTCATGACAGATTTCTCATATATCTTTTCAAATTCTGCATTGCCCTCAAGTTAGAATTAATTTTCCAAACTATCAATCAAACAGCCCAGCAGCTTGATTACCATGTAGCTTTTCTGTGGCTGTGACAACTTTGGAGACAAGTGATGTCAAAAAGATAGAATTTAGAAACAGTTTCACAAGTGGTGTGATATTTTTCTGATTTCAGTAACCCAAAGGTCTTATTAAATCCTAAATTACTCCTGTTTGGACCTCAGCTGGCATTTTAATCAATACAAAGATAGGTTTGGGAGAGAAATGAACTTTAATGTGCTATCAAATCAGGACACTTTTAGATTCAGTTCTTACTTTATAACACAATGAAAAAAGATGTGGTTCAGTTTATCAGCTTGGCTGGGCCTGGTTGAGTGGCTGGGGAGCTGGTGGTAGTTATTCCCTGTGATTAGACTGGCAATCAACTCCATGGTGGGATCTACCACAAGCAGCTGAGTGGGATGTGGTCTGCTTCCTATATATAAGGAGAACCCTTGGGGATAGTCTTTAGCTTATGGCATGCTTGGACCCTGCATGTAGCCATGTCATTGTTCAGCAGCCTGCCAGGCTTTGCCAACCTTGAGACTTAGAATGGACTTGAATTAGTGGCCTGCCATGTGGTTTGGTAACATCGGGACTATGCCATTTTATTTGTTGACCTTGGGCTTGTTAGCCTCAGCAGCCAGTAGCTGCCTGAGTGAAAAGATGCCTCCAGCTTCAGTGGGATGGGAGCAAGAGGCAGAGTTGAAGCCCAAGGTCGAGGGGCTTTCACCCAGCCCCTAAAGCCTGGCACTTTGAACTTGGACTTGTTGTTATGTGCTGTCGAGTCGGACTCGACTCATAGTGACCCCTCCTTGGGTTTCCGAGGCAGTATCACTATAGAAGTAGATTGCCCCATCTTCCTTCCGAGGAGTGGCTGGTGGGTTTGAACCGCCAGCCTTCTGGTTAGCAGTCAAGTACCTTAGGCACTATGCTACCAGACCTCCTGAACTTGGACTTGGAGCCTCCAAATTGTGAGAGAATAAACTCCTGTTTGTTAAGGCCATCTCATTTGTGGTATATTGTCAGAGCAGCACTAGGTAACCAGAACAAAAGACTAGGTCAAACATCAGCATAAAAATGGCAAATTATGTCATATTTTTATTTTCTTCAATAATCATTTGTTCCTGTAGCAACCCATGAAGATATCAGTCTTTTAAAATAGTTAAGTATAACTGAATTAGAAAAGACAACTAAAGGGAGGTATGAATGTTCTGGAGCAGAGAAATTGAAACTATCAATAGTTTGTGCATAAATAATGGTTAGTTATCTTTGACAATGGCTGAGGTATCAGAACTGGACATAACTATATAGAAATGCCTTTATATTTTGGGAAGTAACAATTAGTGATGTCTGTGAAAGGAGAATTTAGTAAGTGAAAAACACATATAAAGTTTTCTTTTTTTTCCTTTTTTATTGAGATGTGGGTAAAGTTTAGAGAACAAATTTGTTTTCCATTCAACAGTTTATACACATTTTGTTTCATGACATTGCAGTCTCTATAATGTGACAGCTCTCTTCCTCCTTCCTCCTTATAGTTACCTTTTCCCTGTGTCGTCCTTCCTGTGCATTCCTGCCCGCTGAGCTATCTCCCTGTGCAAATGCTATCCTGATCTTCCATGGTTGATTTTTCTAAGGAGTGTAACTACCTGGTGTTATTATTAACCTTGGCCTGTCTATCATTTGGCTGGAAGCCATGGAAGTGAGTTTAATTCCAGGCCCAAAGGATAACTAGGGGCCATGGTCTCAGGGATTTCATGAGTCTCTATCAGACGAATAAGCCTGGTGGGTTTTGTTTTGTTTTTTTAATTTTTTTAAAATTGTGATTTGGGTGAAAGTTTACAGAGCAAATTCACTTTCCATACAGCAGTTCACACACATATTGTCTCATGACGTTGACTACAATTTACCCCAATGCAACAGCTCCCCTTCCACTTCCTCTCGAGAGTTACCTCTTTTCTGTATCCATCCCTCCATGCACTCCTGCCCCATGAACTGTCTCCCTGTTGCACAAGCAGCCCTTCTTTCTCCCATGATTGTTCTCTCCGAGGGATGTATCTACCTCAGGTACATGTTCAACTCTTATGCCTGTCCTTTGGCTGGAAGCCACAGGAGTGGGTTCAATTCTAGACCTGAAGGGCAGGTAGGGACCATAGTCTCAGTGGTTCCACCAGGCTCTATCAGGCCAGCAAACATGGTCCCCCCCCCCAATTTTTTTTTTTTCCAAATGATTTTGAATTGTGTTCCACATTGTTCTCCTCTCTATCCAGGATCTCCTCCATAGATTCCCCTCCGAGTGGTTGACAGTGGTAGCTGGACACCACCTAGTTCTGGTCTCATCGTATAGGCTGCAGATCGCATGGTGTACTAGCACGAGGACTAATTGTTTCCATGAATCTTTGGTTTTCTTCATTCTTCTTTGCTCTGAACGAGGAGAGACCCATTGTTGCATCTAGATGGCTGCTTGCAAGCTTTTAAGATCCCAGCCGCTATTCACCAAAGTAGGAGGTGGAACAATGTTTTGTGTAGTATGTTATGCCAATTGAGCTTGATGTCCCCTGCGACTATGATCCCAAGCCCACAGGTTGAACTAATGGGTCTCTCTGGGTAGCTGGCTGTGACCAAAAAGTGACTACAATCTTGTCTCTTGTCAGCTCTACTGTACCCCTGGGAATTCTTACAGAACATACAAATACACTTGTAGAACCATTGTCTGCCAACCCTATACATAGTCTTGTGTACACTCCCTGCTGCATGTTCTTGTTATGTGCCGTTGAGTCAGACCTGGCTCAGCGACCCCTCCTTGGGTTTCCGAGGCAGTATCACTATGGAAGTAGATTGCCCCATCTTCCTTCCAAGGAGTGGCTGGTGGGTTTGAACCGCCAGCCTTCTGGTTAGCAGCCAAGTGCCTTAGGCACTATGCTACCAGAGCTCCCCTGCTGCATAGACATACCTAATAATTCAGCCTGTCCATCTGTCTATCCACCCATATACCCGTGTTTGCCTTCGTTGACAATGCAGTACTGTATGTGCAAAAGGGTTAATCTTTGTTGTCTGTACCTCCCATGTACCTCTTTCTGTCTTCCTCTTCCTCAATGCCACCATGTTGATCACTCACATTTGGTACATTGCCCTTCTCTTTACCCAAATCAATACTTATCTCTACCTAACAGTGTACTCTCCCCCACCCCCCAGTAACCAACAAAGAAAATTTCCTTCCATATATAAACCATTCCTTGATTTTTACAATAATGGACTAATACAATATTTGTCCTTCTGTGATTGACTTATTTCGCTCAGTATAATGTCCTCCAAGTTCATGTTATGCGGTATTTTGCAGATTCTACATTATTCTTTAGGGTTGCATAGTATTCCATTGTGTGTATGTATCATAATTTGGTTATCCATTCCTCAACTGATGGACACCTAGGTTATTTCCAACCTTTTGCTATTGTAAATGGTGCTGTGATGAACATGGGTATGCATATGTCTGTTCTTGGCATGGCAGCCTGGTGTTTTTTTTCTGAGTTTTGTTCCACATTTTTCTTCCACTCTGTCCAGATCTCTTATTTTGATCCCTTTCCAAGTGGTTGACAGTGGTAACCAGGCACCATCTAGTTTTTTGTTCATGGGGTCATACATAGGTTTGCAGAGTCCACTAGTCCCTTGGACTAATTGTTTCCTTGCATCTGAGACTGCCAAGCCCAAGGTTGACAAGTAAAAAGGCACAGTCCCAATGTTGCCAAGTCACATGGCAGGCCATTAATTCAAGTCCATTGTAAGTCCCAAGGTCAGCAGAGCATTGCAGGCTGCTGAACAAGGACATGGCTACATGCAGGGTTCAAGGTGCCATAAGCCAGAGACCATTCCCAAAGCTGCTGCTTATATACAGGAAGCAGACTGCATACCCAAAGCAGCTACTCAGCTGCTTGTGGTAGATCCCACCATGGAGTTGATTGCTAGTCTCATCATGGGGAATAACTACCACCAGCTGCCCAGCCACTCAACCAGGCCCAGCTAAGTTGACACACAAACGTAACTAGCACAAAGTGGTAAAAGAGGAACTTGGGTCCCTGGAAACCTCAAAACAGCTCCAAAAAGGAGGTGCTGCTAGTGTTGACTACAAAATTTATCTGCTCATTTTTATGTTTATGCAACAACCAAGTTGTCCCAAGAAGTGGGAAAAAAGCTTCCTGCTTCCCTCCCTCTTTCCCTCTCTCCCTCTTTCCTTCTTTACTTCCTTGCAATGCTCTTCATCCTTCATCTGATGATTCTTCCTGCCTCCTCTGGCTCCTCCCCATTTTCCTTCAGTACATTTTCTCCAATAAATCTCTTGCACTTCTAATCCTGTCTTGATGTCCACCTCTTGGGAAATCAGGACTAATACAGTAGTTAATAAAAAGCATCAACATCTCGTCTTTTGTAAATATACTTTATGAAAACTAATACAGAAAGATGAAGATAGAATGAACGTTTAAACAAATTAACATAACCTTTAAAAATAACCTAGATTTTTCAGGGAGTATTTTTAATTTTGGTAGAAAAGCTTATTCTGTGATGAAATATGACAATTTTCTCAGTGTAAGGATTTTTTAGTATAAAACAGTGTAGTGTGAAAACCACCAATCTTAATACCCACTGTTATGGATTGAATCATAGCCTCAAAAAAAGATATGTTGAAGTCCTAACCTCTGTTACCTGTGAACTTGCCCTTGCTTGGAAATAAGGTCTTTGAAGATGTTATCAGTTAACATGGGCTCATACTGGAATAGGGGGAGTCCTTATTCCTATTAGTGTTTGGTGTTCTTATAAAAGTAGGAGAAGAGACACAGAGATACACAGTGGAAAGATAGTCACCTGGAGATGTATTTACAAGCCAAGGAACTCCTGGGCAATAGAAGCTGTGAAAGACAAGAAGGATCTTTCTGTAGAGTGGATAGAGTATGGCTCTGCTAAAGCCTTGAATTTGAACTTCTAGCCTCCAGAGATGTGAGACAATAAATTTCTATTGTTTAAAGTGGCCTACTTTGTGATACTTTGTTATGGCTGCCGTAGGAAACTAATACACTTCACTATTGGCAAAAGTGCGGAGAAAAGAACACTAACCACATTGCCAGTGGGAAGCTTTTTGGAAGGCAATTTGACAATATGTATCAAAAGCTTTAAAAACACATATAGTCTTTAATTCAGTTATAGGAAATTATCATAGGAAATAAGCTAAAGAAAAAAAGATTTACAAAGATGTGTGCAAAAATGCTTACTATACTATCTACAATAGTGAAAGTTGATAAAAACCCTATACATTCAATAATTAAAGACACAGTATAACCATACAATGGAGAAACATTCAATTATTAAAAATATTGCAAATGAATACTTACTGACATGAAAAGATGTTCATAATGTTATTAATTGAAAGTGCATATTATAAAATTTTTCATATAGCACAATCCATGAGCCTTGATATGTATCAAAGTATTAAGAGTGATGCTTTTAAGTGTTTTTCCTTTCCTTTTGAATATTTGTGTTTTCTAATATTTTACCATAAACATGTGTAACCTTTGTAATAAAGTGTAATTTTTAGTTAAAAACATCCATTGATTGAAGCTGGAGTAATTAAAGGATACAGGCTAATATGCTATGCAAAGATCTGCCTGAGACGTGGCTAAAGCTGCATAGGAAATACCTCAGTTGGTGACTCCCAAAGTAGGGAATCAGAGAATTGTCTTGGTTGTTAAGGAAGTGAAGATGTGAGGAGACTCAAAGAAGAAATAGAAAGAGAAAATGATTTAAAAAAAAGTGAAGGAAGGAGGGAAGGTTGTTCACGATAGAGGGAACAGAAGGGATGTGGAACAGAATTGCCTGGAAAAGAGGAAAGACCATTTAAGGAATTCTGTGTTCAGGAATCAGGGCACCTGATTGGAGCTTTTGGAGTTTGGAGCTTTCAAGACCACCTGAAAAACAATCCAGCAGGGGCTCACCCAGAGCCTCATTCTGTACAGGTGGTGGTGGTGGTTATGCGTTGTCGAGTCGGCCCCAACTCATAGTGACCCCTCCTTGGGTTGCTGAGGCGGTACCACTACAGAAGTAGGATTGCCCAACCTTCCTTCCAAGGAGTGGCTGGTGGGTTTGAACTGCCAGCCTTCTCGTTAGCTGTCAAGTGCCTGAGGTTTAAGGGCGTTGAAAGAAATCATTCTGAGCTGGGACTGAAGTGCAGAAATAGGTGTATTGGGATGGAAGAATTTGCCTTGAGTCAGAATCAACTCCACGGCACAAGACAACAACAGGGATGGAAGGGCAGAGTGTCACAAAGGATTTTGTCATCATGGAGTGGTAATGTCTGATTGACCTGAGTGGGAGACTGAACAGGTCTGAGAGAGCCCAAGAGACGCTTGAAGTCAAGTGAAACTAAGGTGAACTGAATGCCATTGAGTTTCTAAAACTGCCCTTATCTGTAGAATCTGATACCCCTGGATTCCTTTCCATGCACTGTAATTAAGCTGGGGCATTTTAATCAACAGCATATTGAGCAGATGAGGAGAGGTCAGGAAGGTGCACTGCAGGAGTAGAGTGAGAGCAAGATGCTTAGATTTTGGAGACAAACTTTGGATGAGAAAAACCCTGGTTGCCCAGGAGGTGGCGGTAGATAGTCACTTTAGCCCTGATGGGTATCTCTGGGAGGCTGTTTCTTGGGGCTTTTCCTGGTCTGTCTTGATCAATACTGCCAGAGTGACATAAAGGAATAAAATTCCCTTGTGTTACCCACTTCCTATTTTTGTGTCTGTCCAGAACCCCTTTCCTCCTTTCCTTTCTGGTAACAATACTCATTCATTTGGGCAACTGCTTATTTCCTTCTACACTGTAGTCATTTTTCCCAGAGAGACTGTGAATCCCAGGCTCCAGCCACTACCCCCAGAATGGGCACATGACATAGCCTAGCCAATCATACTATACCTTCCTATAGTTGTTGCTCTAGGGATGGGTATGTGAACTTAGTTGAGCCAATCAGAATCTTTCCCCATCTGCTGGGGGAAGAGAAGCAAACAGTCATGGGTGCTTGGAGAAACCTGAGAAGGTGGAACTTATCCACAGACACAAAGAGACCTTTTTCTGATCTGAGATGAGACACAGACAGGAGGACCCCTTGGAGTAATGAGTCTCCTATTTCTACTGAAATTCTAGGGCCTTCCCTGGTTCCTGCAGCTTTTCCATTTGGTGGACCACCTCAATATCCTTACCTTTCATCCCTGTTTTGGATAAAGCTACTTCCAGTTCTGTTACATGCAGCTTAAAGAGTTCAGACTAAATTCTTCTCCAGGCTTGATTTTTTTCCCCACAATGGTTGAATTCCTTGAGTTTAGAAACAGGTTAAACATTTTTAAATGTTAATTTCCTTTTAAAATAAATAAGTGAACTATAAACAAACAAATATCACTTCATCAGGCACTGCACCACCTCTTCCCTTAACTATTAAGGCTGGTCAGAGCCTCTGTTTTCCACATCCATGGAAGGACTTGTGGTCTGAAGCCTAGTACCCTCCAGGACTCCCAGACTGGCCTCTGCTGATGCTTCTCTTAGTACTGGGGATGGGTTGCTCCTGCCAGAATCTAGGTGATGCACAATGAGCCTGTGGACATGAGTCTGCAGACAGTAGGAGAGTGAAATGTTTAAAGAAATAAAAGGTGAAAAAATCAACCAAAAGAAGGACCTGCACCCTCAGAGACACTCCACAGAGAGATACTTCTGAAGACAGTAAGTTGGTGATCATCCCCAGGATAACCTTAGGAGTCATGTGATGGAGAACCCTGGGTCACGGAGTCAGGCTCACTCCCTCCACCTCCTCACCATCAACCCAGGACAGTCTTCCCTCCAGGTACAATTGAAATGGTACAGACTGGCTCCACAAGAAATCAATGACATTTTAAGACATTTCCAGTTTTCTCCTGAGTTCTTATGATTGGTCTCTCAGCTAATACCCTTGGTGAGGCTCTCGGTTCTCTGGCCTTGCCTGCCTATACTGACCAAATACAATGGAGAGAGAGAGAGCTCTGTGATCTCTGTAGGCTTTGTTGGATCTAGCTTCCATCTTGCAGAAGGAAACTTTAAAATTGGGAAAATGAACCTCACCTGTGGACACAGGCATGTGAGTCCTGTGCTGTGGCACATCCCATCATTATACCCTGACATGTGCAGAGATGGGGTTGTGGCATGATTCCTTTGATACTCTAGGTTCGCTATAGGGTCAGGTAAGACCTTGAGTGGGCAGAGCCCATAGGCTGGTCTCCTCTGGTGCAATCAGCCTTTCCCACTTCCCACAATGCTTTGTATAATTAATATCACAATCTGGCAGTGACCTGAACAAAGTTAGAGAGCAATGCTTTGTAGAATGTTGTCTCCCCTCACCTACCTCCTCTGATGGTCTCTTCTGTTTTCCAGGAACCACAAGGTTCCATGTGGTCAACTATTGCCCACAGGATACTGGTGATCAGAAGTAGAGCCACGGTGTCCTCTGGAGCCATGGATGGCCTGCTCACTGCCACAAAAATATTTGTTCAGTTGGTCCTTCAGTGGTTCTTCAACAAGTGTCCAATCTCTTTGGGTTTCCTTGAGAGATTCTAGTATGTGCTACTATGATTATTTTTAGAGCAAAGAGCTACTTTTAGGTAGGAAAAAGCCTAACTAAAAGATTTTTGCCTTCATTAAAGAATATCCAAAAGTCAATGAGAAGATTAAAGTGATAATGTAAGCCAGTGGGGCTGTCAAGTCACCCGAGGGGAGGCCAGTCCTCTGCTGTTACAAACAATGTATTTGGCAGCACATAATAAATATCTGAATAGGCCCATCCTTCACTGGAAGGTACAGTAGACCTTCTTAACAATGAACAGAAAAGCAAACTCCTTAAACTTTAATTTCATGGAGTGATAATGTCTCTTTAAGGACAGTAATGGTTACTCAAAGATGCATCAGAATTCCTTCAAATACAAGCGAGTAATGCCAAAATCTTCTTAAAAGCATTACAGAAGAATATATATCAACTTCATAGGAAAAAAAAAAACATGAGTGGCCTATAAGGAAATGCTCACCTTCATAAAAGCCTAAAACTGCTTTCCAAGAAGCTATGGGCTGAGAGGAACTGAAGAAGCAGGAAAAGCATGATTGAAAACTCCCATCAGAAAAATGCAACAGAATGTAATGACAAAGAGAGCTATTGAGCAACTCTGACTGAAACTATGCTGAAGATTCTCTTTAAAGAAGATTACACGGGTGATGGCAGCTTGGAATTGGACAAAAAGCATGAATCAAAAAATGAGGTCCCCCTAGACTATATGTCAGAAGTAGATCTGAAGAAACTCATTGTGACTGTTAAACTTTAAAAAGGCTTGAAGGAAGAAAACAATATTTTTAAAATTTTGTAAATCAAATTAAAGGAACAAAGAACTACAAGTCAAATGAAAAGTTTCCAAACTGAGCAAGCATCTTGGCAGTCTGAAAATTCACAGTGTAAAAATGAGATTCAAAATCTTCCACTGCAACTTCAAATACTACATCAAGGACAAGTAATGCAGCTTCACAGAAAACCAAAGAGGTAATACACTGCTTAGAAATAGAGAAGAAACTTCCCAAAGCGTATGCAACCATTAGCCATACACATCAAAAGTAGAACACTACGGAAAGATGGCTGAAGGCAAGAAAGAACGGCAAAGAACCACTCAACTCTTTCCATCAAAGCTTGAAGAAAGTTGGTTAGCAGCTCTGTCAAATGAGAGTTCAACCAGGTAAGAAAAGAAAAGAGTCACAGTAAACAAAAACTGACTGAAACAGTCTAAATTCCAGCTTTTCCCAAGTGCCCCTTTGGTGCATGTTATTTCACATGCATCCTGGGCAGAAGCCAGAGAGGATCCAGGCATTCTCTGGATCATCAGGTCCCTGGAAAGGAGGAGGGCTAAACTGTGAGAGTTCAAGAGCAAACCAGGCACAGGTTTGACCCATGTTGGCTGGCTCCTGAATAGCTACAACCAAGCAAAACATTTGCCTGTATTTTTGCTCCTTAAAAGTAATTTTGATTTTTCAGTTTTTAGTTTAGCTGCTGTTATTGAAGGAATACTACATTTACTCTTTTTGAAGTTGGATAGAACTATAATTCCTAAGATAGTGTTTTTTCTTTTTAATAAGATGAGTTTAATATAATCTTTATGAGTCCATTATTTCCTCATCATTTGACTCTCTAGAATTAGATTGTATAAGTAGTCATGTGTCACTTAGCATCCACAATATGTTCTGTGAAGTAGGACTTTATGTGATTTGGATGTTACGCAAACACCATATTATGTACAGGCAGTTCCCAGATTATGAATGAGTTTCATTCCTAAATCTGTCTTTAAGTTGAATTTATATGTAAGTTGGAACCGTTAGGTATGGTTCATATCTAACATTAGTCAAATGTTTGTCTTAGTATATAGTGTACCTTTCTATACATAAACAACATTATAGAAACACTTTCACATGTACTAAAACATCTTTAACATAATAATACGGTAATAATAATAATTTTGATACATGTCACAAAGTAGTGACCATTTATTATGAACTATTATTGTTTGTACCTCGAATTTTTAATATAGTAGAGTTTGGGGGGTTGGGATCACAGACCACAGTCATTGGCTGAACGGATGTTATACAGCACATGACTGTGTTATATTTTGACTGAAATGAAAGGACCACAGTTATCATTGAAGTTTGACATGCTCTGGTTGAGACATTTGAAACACAACATCACTTCTGTATGCTCTAGGAGCCCTTATGGCATAGTGCCTAATGCATTTGACTGCTAACTAGAAGGCTGGCAGTTCAAACCTACCAGCTACTCCCTGGAAGGAAGATTGGACAATTTACTTCTGTAGTGACACTCCCTCGGAAACCCAAGGAGGGTTGCTATGAGTTAAATCAACTCAACGGCAGTGAGTTTTGGTTCTGTATGCGCTGCGCTGGTTGTAGTGTGTAAAAATAACAATATTTACCACAATAAACATTGATTGGTTTTAAACTTAAGCAAAAACACAAGCAAAGTACTTAAAAACAAGACCCACAGCTAAAATTTTATTAGTTTATTAGTATTTTTATTAGTTTAGTGCTAAATTTATAGATTCTTCAAGGGTATTTGACATTTTGCAACCATTTTTTCCCTTGTTTTATAATTTTTAGAAAACTTCAGCTATATTGTTTAGGTATTTTGGATATGCTGTTTAAACATTTCTAAATTTTATGCAATCAAAGTAAAACTTCCCTGTATGTCTTCTTGGTATTGTTATTTCCTTAAAAGAGCCACCTCAATCTAATAATTTTTTGTAAATGTACTGGTTTTATGTAATAGTTTATGGCTTCATTTTTGAGGCCATTAAAGATGTGCATCATATATGAAAGCTTAAGAAGCCCCCAAAGATTTCATACAAGTCCCTGACAGACATAGGTTGGAAGCAGCTGTCTTGAGTTGGAAGTCAGTTGTTTCTGAAGACCCTCAGGACTTTTTCACTCATCTAAAATGTCAAGAACCAGCTAGAAATACCACTTTAATGTCAGTGAACAAAGAATTTAGACACAATGTTCTTTTTCAATGGCTTCCTGGATGTGGTCTCTGAATTCAAGGAGCTTAAAATTTAGTAGAGAAAACACACAACTAACTAATAATCCTTCAGGCTGATCGCTCATCAGTGAGGTAGGGATTAGGGGCAAATCAAGGAAGAACTGGCCTTTGAACTGGGACTGGAAATGAATAGAATTTGATAAATGAAAGAAGGAAGATGAACATGAACTTGTGATTGAGAAAACAAAAGATAGAGACTGGAGAGGGGAGGGGTTAAGGATCAAGAAATGAGAGTCACTGTGAAGAGTCTTGAAGGTCATGAAAAGGAGTTTGCATTTTATTCTTTGGGGAATGAGGAGACACTGAAAAAAATCTTTGAGTTAGTGAGAGGATGCCATTTCTCCCCTTACACCTTCTTGAGTAATCCAAATCAGACCTAATTTTGATTAAAATTTCTTTTCAAAGAATAGTACTATACTTGGATTCCTGAGTATTTGGGAAAACATCATCAGTTCTAGATCAGCATCTTTGGGCTGAGAGAGAAAGAGAAGGGGGCAGGAAGAGAAGGAGGAGGAGGGAGAAAGGAAGGGTGGAGGGAAACTAAGAAACTCAATTGCTCTGGTCTCAGGTTAATTGAACAAGAGGGTAGAGGGAAACTTTGCAAAATGTTTTTTCCATTCTCCACATTAAAGAGGTTTATATAATTTGGGGTTCAGTAGTGTTTTAAGTGACATTGTCTACAAACACTTTGCTGAAGACACATTACCAATTGAAGTCTGCATTCTCAGATCGCCCATGCTCAGAATTCATTGTAATTCTTTATTATATCTATAACTGTATTGTTTTGCTTTTTTATTTTTTTTTATTTACATACATATGTGATGAAAATTTGAAAGATGCAAAAGGTATTATAGTGAAAAATTTGACATCGTGTCTCTCTCTCTATCATCCCTGCCTTCAAGCTGTCCATTCTCCTTAGTAGCAACCATTGTCTTCCATTTCTTGTGCGTGCTTCCTGAAATAATCTATGCATTCTATGCATATATGAGCATGTGTGTGTGTGTGTGTGTGTGCGTGTGATAAAAATGGTTTGTACCTTGCTTTATTTACCTCTACGGAGTCTTATTGGCACAGTGGTTAAGCTCTTGGTGGCTAACCAAAATGTTGGAAGTTCAAACCCACCAGCCACTCCATAGGAGAAAGAAAGATGTGATATTCTACTTTCATAAAGATTATATCCTTGGAAACCCTATAGGGAAGTTCTACTCTGTTCTCTAGAGTTGCTATGTGTCAGAATCAACTTGATGACAGTTGGTTTGATTTTTGGTTTTTATTTACTTTGCTATATCATGAAGATTATTCCCTACTATTATGTAGAGATGGAGTCCCTGGTGACACAAATAGTTAAGTGCTCAACTATTAGATGGAAAGTTGGCACTTTGAATCCACCCAAAGGCCTCAGAAGACAGGCCTGTTGATCTGCCTCTGAAAGATCACAGACTTGAGAATCCTATGGCGTACAGCTCTCCTTTGCACACATGGTCCCCTATGAGTCAGAATAAACTTAGCGGAAACTAACGAGAGTGTAGGGAGACTGCTGATTTTCTTTAACAGATGCATAATGTTTCATTGCCACCACTCGTCTGGCAGTTTGTCATACTGTGGTGGCTTGCATGTTGCTAGAGGCTATACCACTGGTATTTCAAATACCAGCAGGGTCACCCATGGTGGACAGGTTTCAGCAGAGCTTCTAGACAAAAATAGATTGGGAAGAAGGAAGGGGCCATCCACTTCTCAAATTATTGGCCAGTGAAAACCTTATGAATAGCAGTGAAAACCTTATGAATAGCAGTGAGACACTGTCTGATAGGTTACTGGAAAACTTTATGAATAGCCCTGAAACATTGTCTGATATAGTGCTGGAAGATGAGCTCCTCAGGTCAGAAGGCACTAAAAATATGATTGAGGAAGAGCTGCCTCCTCAAAGTAGAGTTGATCTTAATGATGTGGATGGAGTAAGTCTCTCAGAACCTCAATTTGTTGATGTGGCACGACTCAAAATGGGAAGAATCAGCTGCAAGCATCTATTAAAAATTGCAATGTGGAATGTACAAAGTACGAATCTAGAAAAATTGGAAGTTGTCAAAAGTGAAATGAAACACATAAAGATCGATATGCTAGGCATTAGTGAGCTGAAATGGACTTGTATTGGCCATTTTGAATCAGACAATCATATGATCAACTATGCTGGGGATGACAAATTGAAGAGGAATGGCATGGCATTCATCATCACAAAGAATGTATCAAGATCTATTCTAAAGTACAATGCTGTCAGTGATAGATAATATCCATACACCTGTAAGGAAGACAAGTTAATATTATTATTATTCAAATTTACACACCAACCACTAAAGTCAAAGATGAGGAAATTCTG
Organism: Orycteropus afer afer; assembly: GCF_000298275.1. NCBI lineage: Eukaryota > Metazoa > Chordata > Mammalia > Tubulidentata > Orycteropodidae > Orycteropus > Orycteropus afer. Next base: position 3,120,250 of record NW_006921676.1, on the reverse strand, counting down.
CGGTCTAAAATTGACCAAACATGCAATCAAGATGTATTGATTATTACTGTGATTGGAATGCAAAAGTTGGAAACAAGAATCACTGTAGTTGGAAAATATGGCCTTGGTGATAGAAATGATGCTGGACATCTCATGACAGAGTTTTGCAAGACTAACAACTTATTCATTGCAAATACCTTTTTCAGCAACCTAAATGGCAACTATACATGTGGACCTTGCCAGATGGAATACACAGATATCATCAGATTGACTACATCTCTAGAAATAAGTGATGGAGAAGCTCAGTATCTTCAGCCAAAACAAGGCCAGGAGCTGACTGTGGAACAGACCATCAGTTACTCATATGTGAATTCAATTTGAAGCTGAAGACAATTAATCCAAGTCCATGAGAGCCAAAATATGACCTTGATTACATCCCTCCTGAATTTAGAAACCATCTGAAGGATAGATTTGATGCACTGAACACCATGACTGAAAGCCAGATGAATTGTGGGATGACATCAAGAACATCATCCATGAAGAAGGCAAAAGGTCATTAAAAAGACAGGAAAGGAAGAAAAGACAACAATGGATGTCAGAAGAGACTTTGAAACTTGTTCTTGAATGGAGAGTAGCTAAAGCAAATGGAAGAAATTACAAGATAAAAGAGCTGAACAGAAGATTTCAAAGAACAGCACGAGGAGACGAAGTCAATTATTATAGTGAAATGTGCAAAGACTTGGAGTTAGAAAACCAAAAGGGAAGAAAATGCTTGGCATTTCTCAAGCTGAAAGAATTGAAGAAAAACTGCAAGCCTCGAGTTGCAGTATTGAAAGATTCTATGGGCAAAATATTGAATGATCCAGAAACATCAGAAGAAGATGGGAGGAGTACACAGTGTCACTGTATAAAAAAGAATTGGTCAATGTTCATCTATTTAAGGAGGTGGCATATGATTAAGAACCAATGGTATTGATGGAAGAAGTTGAAACTGTACTGAAGGAATTGGTGAAAAACAAGGCTCCAGGAATTGATGGAATACTCATTGAGCTGTTTCAACAAATGGCTGCCACGCTGGAGGCACTTACTTGTCTATGCCAAGAATTTTGAAGACGGCTACCTGGCCAGCTGACTGGAAGAGATCCATATTTGTACTCATTCCAAAGAAAGGTGATGTGGAAGTTATCAAACAGTATCATTAGTATCACACTCAAGTAAAATCCTGCTGAAGATAATTCAAAAACTGTTGCAGCAGTATATAGACCGGGAACTTCCAGAAATTCAGGCTGGATACAGAAGAGGACATGGAATGAGGGATATCATTGCTGATGTCAGATGGATCTTGGCTGTCAGCAAAGAATACCAGAGAGTTGTTTACTTGTGTTTTATTGACTATGCAAAAGCATTAGACTGTGTGGTTCATAGCAAATTATGGATAACATTGAGAAGAATGGGAATTCCAGAACACTTGATTGTGCTCATGAGGAACCTGTAGACAGACCAGGAGGATGTCGTTTGAACAGAACGATGGGATGCTGCATGGTTTAAAATCAGGAAGGGAGTGTATCAAGGTTGTATCCACTCACCATACTTACTCAGTCTATGTGCTGAGTAAATAATCTGAGAAGCTGGAGCATATGAAGAAGAACGTGCATCAAGATTGGAGGAAGAGTCATTAACAACCTGCAATATGCAGATGACGCAAACTTCCTTGCTGAGAGTGAAGATGACTTGAAGCCCTTACTGATGAAAATTAAAAACTTCAGTCTGCAGTATGGATTACAACTCAACATAAAGAAAACAAAAATCCTTACAACTGGACCAGTAAGCAACATCACGGGAAATGGAGAAAAGATTAAAGTTGTGAGGATTACATTTTACTTGGATCCACAATCAACACTCATGGAAGCAGCAGTCAAGAAATTGGAAGTCATATTGCACTGAGCAAATCTGCTACAAAAGACCTCTTTGAAGTGCTGAAGATCAAAGATGTCTCTCTGAAGAATAAAGTGCACCTAAAGCAAGCCATGGTATTTTCAATAGCCTCATTTACATGTGAAACCTGAACAATGAATAAGGAAGAACGAAGAAGAGTTGATACTTTTTGAGTTGTGGTGTTGGTGAAGAATACTGAATGAACCATGGACTGCCAGAAGAATGAACAAATCTGTCCTGGAAGAAGGGCAGCCAGAATGCTCCTTGGAAGTGAGAATGACCAGACTTCATCCCAGCTACTTTGGGCATGTTTTAGAAAGGACCATTCCCTGGAGAAGGATGTCATGCTTGGTAAAGTGGAAGGTCAGTGAAAAAGGGGAACACCCTCAATGAGGTGGATTGACACAGTGCCTGTAACAATAGACTCAGGTATAGCAAGGATTGTGAGGATGGCGCAAGACTGGGCAGTGTTTCGTTCTGTTGAACATAGGATAGCTATGAGTTGCAGCCAACTCAACACCACCTAACAACAACGGCAGCGTTTCATTGAATTATATGATTTATTTAATAGTCATTAGTGATGGATATTTGGATTGCTTTCAGTCTTTTGCTTTTAGATACGTAATTGCTTTATAATGTAATTATTTGTATTGTGTATAACTTGTTTCCATATCTAGAGTAACATGCCCTAGAAACAGAGACTGCATTACATTTTATTGGTTTCATATAGGAATACATTTTCAGTGTAATATATATATTTGTTGTTATGTGTCGTCGAGTTGGCCCTGACTCATAGCGACCCCTCCTTGGGTTTCCGAGTAGTATCACTACGTAAGTAGATTGCCCAACCTTCCTTCTGAGGAGTGGCTGGTGGGTTTGAACCACCAGCCTTCTGGTTAGCAGTCAAGTGCTAAGATTATATATATATATATA
>NW_006921676.1:3116048-3117303 GCF_000298275.1 Orycteropus afer afer | reverse complement strand
ATATATATATATATAAGCTCTGGTAGCATACTGCCTAAGGCACTTGACTGCTAACTAGAAGGCTGGCACCACTCCTCAGAAGGAAGATTGGGCAATTTACTTTCATAGTGATAGTGCCTTGGAAACCCAAGGGGGAGTCACTATGAGTTGGATTCGACTTGACGGGAGTGAGTTTGGTTTTGGTATATATATATGTGTGTGTGTGTGTATGTGTGTGTGTGTGTAAATACACACACACATATATATACACACACATATATATACACACACACGTGTGTGTGTGTGTGTGTATGGGAGCTTTGGTGGCATAGTGCCTAAGGCATTTGACTGCTAACCAGAAGGCTGGCGATTCAAACCCACCAGCCACTCCTCAGAAGGAAGGTTGGACAATGTACTTCCATAGTAATACTGCCTCAGAAACACAAGGGGGGGGTCGCTATGAGTTGGATCTGACTTGACGGCACTCAGTTTGGGTTTTTGTTTATAGAAAAATCAGAGATTCCAGTTTGAACACCCTTTGCTTGATGCAAATGCCACCATCCTCCTGAGAGTAACCATTGTAAGTTTTGGTGTATATTTTCTAGCTTGTCAGTTCTACTTTGCAAACCTTATTGCTCACTTTTATCTCCACCAGCCCCACTACCATTTCTCACCTAGATTCTTCAGTAAGCTACCCTCACATCTCATGTTTTCTTTTATTGTCACCTGCAACCCATTCTCCACACAGTAGCCTAAATTGTGGTTTTAAACAATGAATCTAATCACCAATCTTCTTGGTTTCCCATTGCATATAGAATCAAATCCAATTTCTCCCATGGCCTATAAGCCTAATCTTCTTGGTGCTTTGCTTTCTCCCCACTGACTATGCTTGAGCCATCCTATCCTTTCTGTTTCTCCAACACTCAAACCTGTTCTTACCTTGGAACTTGCAGTGCCCTGTGCTGGAATGACTTCCTGCTCATCTGATCTTTCCTTGGTGCCTTCTTCTATATATTTAGGTCTCAGCTCAGTTCCTCCCCAAAAGAGCCTCTTGGCACCCTGTCTAACATTGTGCCGCTCTCTCCCAACCCATACTTTGTTCACCACGTAGCTCTGTTTTGACATCTATTTATTTATTGATTTATTGATTGGTTGATTGTGATTTGGGTGAAGATTTACAGAGCAGAGTCACTTTCCATACAGCAGTTCACATACACTTTGTCTCATGACATTGACCACAGTTTACCACAATGCAACAGCTCCCCTCCCACTTCCT
>NW_006921676.1:3101668-3114038 GCF_000298275.1 Orycteropus afer afer | reverse complement strand
TTGATAGTCCTATTTATGCCATATATTAGATTTGCCCCTAGATTTTCCTTGAGGAACTGTATAGTTTCAGGTTTCACATTTAAGTTTTTGATCCATCTGGAGTTCGTTTTTGTGTATGGTGTGAGGTACAGATCTTGTTTCATTTTTCTGCAAATGGATCTCCAGTTTTGTTGTTTTGACTTCTTAAGGTATCTTTTTGCAGCTGAAATTTTTCTTTGGATTTGTTTGCTTATCTCATGTCTGTTTTTCACATCAGAATATATGCGCCATGAAAGCAGTAACAAGCCATCCTCATGCCAAGATTGTGTATAGCACAAAATAGGTGCTCAATGCATATTGGTTAAATAGATCCATGCATTAATATCTTATAGTTTGTTTCCTCCCATATCCAATACTGCAAAACAATAGATAGTAGTTTTTAATTTTTTTTTTCTAAATTTTGGTATATATGTATGTAAGAAAACATTTGCTATTTCAACAGTCATCACATGTATAGTTCAGTGACATTAATTGTGTTCACTATGTTGTTCAACCATCACCCTTATCTGTTCCTTAATTTCTCCATCAACATAGTAAGCTTTTAATCATTATTGGAGGAATGGATGATGAGAGGACTGAATTTTTTTTTTTTTTTTAAACTTTGTAGTGATTAATTTATTAAAGTGCCAAGTTAGGAAACTCAAGATATAAAATTAATATGTATGTAGTGTGGTTTCAATAGGGTTGAGAATACACATACACAAACTCATACATACCCATACCTGCACATATAAATGTATATATAAAATAAAGACTTAAAGGAAATATAACAAAATGTTATCACTACTTTGCTGTGGATATTGGAATTAAAGAGTAATTTTTATATTCTTCACACTTTTCTCTATTTTCTAAATTCCCTGCAAAGAACACATACTACTTTTATAATCTGGGAAAAAAAAAAAAAAGCTATTTAAAACACATTCAGAGTACCTAGCAATGTATGAGTTGGAATCAACTTGATGGCAGTGGGTTATGTAGAATCATAATTAGCAACATATTCCAAGCCAAACAAAATGTAGGCTCCATTTTCTGTTCATAACTTTAGCAGATGTGATTCATTTTGTCTTCATATATCTTCTGGTCCAGAGAGGGCTGTGGAGTAGAACAGTTTTTTATAGTTTATGGCCCCTCTTTTCACCCCTTGGAGGCACCAGTTCCCTACTCTGCCTGGGCCCACAAGCAGGAAAGCAGAGATAGGCACCCGCTTGATTGAGTTCCTTGAATAGGCACTTGCTAAAGAGACCTTCAGCCTGCACAATCTTATTGACCACCAACAGTACCAATCTCATCAGCTAAAGTGACAGGCTTTTTTTGTTTTGTTTTAATTTGAGAGGTAGTGTGTTTTTTCAAAAAGAAGAAGAAGAAGAATGGACTGAAGTTGAGGGAGTAAATTTTAACTGTCATAATCTAGTATGTGAAAACTGTCAATCCTATTGCTAGAACTTTTTTCTTTCTTTTTATTTTTAAGATGAGATGTTTTACCTGAATCTTGGAGACACTGTGAAGTGCCTCCCCTCACCCTTCTCTGACTCATGTGCTCTCTCCCCTCTTCTTTATCTGTATCAGCATGTGATCTTGGTCCACTTAAATAAGTTGACATAGGAACACTGATGTGAGAAGAGAGAAACAAATAAACAAATAAATAATAGATAGATAGATAGATAGATAAAGAGCTAATGAACTTCCCTGGAAAGTGAGGTCACAAAAAAAAAAAAAAAAACAGCAGAGGCTCCTGCTGCTGTTTGTTATTATTCCTCCCCATGAACATGGGTTTGTAAGCAGTTCTTGGCATGCCTTTTAACATTATGAACACTTCAGTTAGTAGCGTGGATTTGCTATAGCTCAAGCAGCCCTGTTGTGATGAGGAACCGCCCCAGGCATTGCTCTTAGATTTTCTTTGTTGCCTTTTCTGCCTGGCCAGGGCATCTCCCCAAGAATTAGACTTAACCAGGATCCATTCATTTTACCCACCAATCAGCCACTTTCCTGTAAATACCTCCATTGTGTTCCTTCAAGCCCAGAATAGGCACTGGGAGTTAACTTGCTTATTGGCCTCCTATGTTATTGGGAAAATGAACTCTGATAGGAGAACATGCATCTGGGAACTTAATGAAATGGACATAAAGTTATAACTTTTTTGTTTATTTGGAAAAATGAAGACTCAAAAGATCTTTATAGCATCTATAAATAAAAATCACTGTTATAGATAACCTCTTGGCTAGCAGGCTGCAGTTTGAAAATAGTTCCCAAAAGCATTTGTTCATTTTCTTACATTTTTCCTTCCAAGAAATCTTTTGAAATAAAACTACCAATGACCAAGTGGCCTGTGGAAATAAGCAAATCACTTGTGTCTTACTCTTTTTCAGTTAAAATATTGATTCCTAAATACATAATCAAATCTCACAGAGATGTCAAGTCACTCTTTTTTGTGCTTTTCTATTTTAGAGAAAGTAATTTTTTACATGAAAACAAAAACACAGAATGCCCACAAGTCCCTATGGGCTCACCAATAATAGGAGTATGTATGGAGTCAGCCCTTAGGAACTCAGGTAGCATAGTGCCTAAGGCATTTGACTGCTAACCAGAAGGCTGGAGGTTCAAACCCACCAGCCACTACTCAGAAGGAAGGTTGGGCAATCTACTTCCGTAGTGATACTGCCTCAGAAACTCAAGGAGGGGGTCGCTATGAGTTGGGTCCAACTAGATGGCACATAACAACAACAACATAGAGTCAGCTCAAATTTATCCTCAGGTCCTACACTTATAGCTAATTTTAGCAGTGCAGGAGAAAAAAGATTAGTCTTAACAATTGTGACCCAAGACTCTCTAAAAGAGATTAAGTCCATGATCAAACTCCACATACTTTTTGAGAAACTTCTAATAGAAATGGTTGGGCAAAATGGGAAAATGTTTCCAGGAGGTGATTAGAATGATGGTATTGCTTCTCAAAGGATAGGATGGTTAGTGTGCATTTGAGAGTTTCTGATTGTTGTTGCATTGTTATGTGCCATCGAGTCAGACCTGACTCATAGCGACCCCTCCTTGGGTTTCTGAGTATCACTATGCAGTATCGCTATGCAGTATCACTACACAGTATCACTGCGTAAGTAGATTGTACCCAACCTTCCTTCTGAGGAATGGCTGGTAGGTTTGAACCACCAGCCTTCTGGTTAGTAGTCAAGTGTCTTAGGCACTATGCTACCAGAGCTCCTTGAAGCTATGATAGAAAATGATGTAAAACAGGCAAGAAAAAGAGGCTATCCAAGGATGGCTCCTTAACTCCTCCCTCTCCCCTCTAATTTTTATTGTGATTTGGGTGAAAGTTTACAGAGCAAATTCATTTTCCGTACAGCAGTTCATACACATTTTATTTCATGACATTGACTTTAATTCCCCACAATGTAACAATTCTCTTCCCGCTTCCTCCCTTTAGTTACCTTTTCCCTGTGTCCTTCCCTCCCATGCACTTTCACCCCCTGAGCTGTCTCCCTGTGCGAACACTGCCCTTCTATTCTCCCAGGATTGATTGCTCTAAGGAGTATATCTACCTGATATAAATATTCACCCCATATGCCTGTCTATGGTTTGGCTGGAAGCCACAGGAGTGAGTTCAGTTCCAGACCTGAGGGGTAACTAAGGGCCATAGTCTCAGGGGTCTCACCAGGTTCCATCAGACCAGCAAACCTGATCTTTTTTTTTTTTTTTTTAATAATGATTTTGAGTTTTGTTGCACATTGTTCTCCCACTCTATCCAGGATCTCCTGCACTGATCCCCCTCCAAGTGGTTCACAGTGGTAGCCAGGCACCATTTAGTTCTTCTGGTCTCATGGTCATATAGGCTGAGGATCACATGGTCTACTAGTGCCTTGGACTAATTGTTTCCATGCATCTTTGATTTTCTTCATTCTTCTTTGCTCTGGACAATGGATCCTTAACTTTAAGGATGAAATGGAAGAGTGAGCAGCCTTCTCTTAAGAAGATTTGAGGGATAAAATTTCTTCTAAGGAAAGCCAAGTTTCAGTTAAAGCAAGAGAAAAGAACACATGTTCTGCAAAAGTTTTGGGATATTAAAGAAAGCTCCTGGCAGTAAAACCTGGATTCTAGAGGATACTGGCATGGAGCTAGAAGGGTGATTTGCACAAGGGGGCTGTACAAGAAGCATTCACCTGGAAGAGAAGTAGAACCCAGTTGCCAAGAGCAGTTTCTCTCTTTGGGAAAATAGTTGAGGGAAGCAAGTGGGGAGAAGTAGAATGGAACTCAGTAGCCTTTGTGTTCCAGGTGGGGCTGAGTAAGAAGCTGTGGTGGTGCCTCTGAAAGTTTCCCAGTGGCTTCCATTGTGGGCTTGCTGTCACACTTGTCTTCACTACAGTCTGTTTTCATCACAGAAGTGAGAGAAATCCTATTAGATTAGGCCAAAACCTTACAAAGACTCACCAAAGACAAAGTTAGGAACATGGCAAGTCAACAAAGGTTGACATCCCCTCTTGCTCACCTCTCTGACTTCATCTTCCACTACTACTGTTTGCTCCCACTTCCCATCTTTTATTCCCCAGATATGCACGTATGTTTTCTTCCTCACTTCCTCAGCTCCCTGTTCAAATGTCAGTTTCCCCTTTGACGCTTTCCTTGCCATAGTAATGAAAATGCAACTCTTGCATCCCAACCACCCAGTAGTCCCTACCCCACTTCTAGCACATATCCTTCTAAAATACTGTCTTCTCAGTTATGATATTATCTGTCTGCCCTCATTAGGATGAAGCTCCATAAGGGCAGATCTGCTTTATATACTGCTTTGTCCCCATTGCCCAGCACAATGCCTGACACAGAGTAAATGCTCAGTAAATGTTGAGTGATGAATTGTGGTAGGCCCACCTGGTAGTGCTAGTGGTGGTAATAGTGGCTCTATACTAGATGACCCCCATGTTCTGTGGCTATGTGTAAATTGTGGGTGTGGGTTTTGCATTTTGCTTTCCTTTTCCCTCTGGAGGAAAATGCTCTTCTTCTTACCCAAGTGGAAGAGTCTGGCTAGGCAGCCATGATTTGAACTACATGATCCTGTTTCAGCAAAGGTGATTGGACCAGATAAATTCACTCACAAGGGCTGCCAATCCATAGGCTGACCAGTGACCTATGTTGTGCTCTGGCTCATGCAGATGAATGGACAATCAGATTCATTCATTTGGAAATTTGATCTGGAAAATAATGAACAAGTTGACCAGCTATGTTTCATGGAAAATGGGAGTGAGGAGTTAAAAATAGTGGCCATAGAGTCCAGGCAGGGCTGTGTGTAAACTCAAGAAAAGGAAGAAACGAAAGGTCTTCTGTGGAAGCTGGCCAGTGGAGAGAGATGGATGGGGATGGTATGAAGAGCAAAGCAGAAAAGCTGTGAGAGAAGCAGTTCCCTAGGACTGCCTGATTCTTGGCAGCTTTCCAGATCTAGTTCCAGGCTGCACTTACCTTTATAATAAACTTCTCTTTTCTTGAAATAACTTGAGTGGGTCTGTGTCTCTGGTAATCAACAGAGATGATTATAACAAATAATGTCTTACCAACTGTCTTACAAGTGGCATTTTCTGTGCTAGTAAACAGTGGTGTAGGAGAACAACTCTGAGAATAGCAGGAATTAAATGAAAGCTGCCTGCTGAGTTATGCTAATGCCTTTTTAGGCAGACACACTTGTTCTATTGCATTTATATTCTGTGTCACTCTCCCTGGTTATATATACAACTGAAGTCTATGGGAGAAATGATATAGGATAGTAGTTAAGAACATGAGCTTTGTGGGACCATAGTCACAGGGGACATCAAGCTCAGTTGGCATAACATACTACACAAAGCATTGTTCCACCTCTTACTTTGGCAAGTAGTGACTGGGATCTTAAAAGCTTGCAAGCAACCATCTAGATGCAACAATGGGTCTCTCCTCATCCAGAACAAAGAAGAATGAAGAAAACCAAAGATTCATGGAAACAATTAGTCCTCGTAACTGGTACACCATGCGATCCTCAGCCTGTACAACTCTGAGACCAGAAGAACTAGATGGTGCCCGGCTACCACTGTCAACCACTCGGAGGGGGATCTATGTAGGAGATCCTGGATAGAGAGGGAGAACAATGTGGAACAAAACTCAAAATCATTTGGGGAAAAAAAAGTGGGGGGGGCATGTTTGCTGATCTGATAGAGCCTGGTGGTCCCTAGCTGCCCTTCAGGTTTGGAATTGAACCCACACCTGTGGCTTCCAGCCAAACAAAAGACAGGCATATGAGTTGAACATGTACCTGAGGTAGATACCCTCCTTAGAGAGAACAATCGTGGGACAAAGAAGGGCTGTTTATGAACAGGGAGACAGCTCAGGGGGCAGGAGTGCATGGAGGGATAGACACAGGGAAGAGGTAACTATGGGGAGGAAGTGGGAGGGGAGCTGTTGCACTGGGGTAAATTGTAGTCAATGTCATGAGACAATGTGTGTGTGAACTGCTGTATGGAAAGTGAATTTTCTCTGTAAACTTTCACCCAAGTCACAATTAAAAAAACAACAACAACGAGGTTTGGAGTTTGAATCTTGACACTGCTACATACTAGCTATGTCACTCTTGCTGTTGAGTTGATTCTGACTCATGGTGACCCCATGAGTAGGGCAGAACTGCTCTTTTTCTCTCTCTCTCTCACTGCCATTGAATCAATTTGACTCATAGCAACCCCTCCTTGGATTTCTGAGGCGATATTTCTACGGAAGTAGATTGCCCAATCTTCCTTCTGAGGAGTGGCTGGTGGGTTTGAAGCACCAGTCTTCTGGTTAGCGGTCAAATGCCTTAGGCACTACACCACCAGAGCTCCCAGCCTGTGGAGCCTCTGGGTGAGTTCAAACCACCAACCTTGGGGTTAGCAGCCAATCACAAACCACTTATGTCACCCAGAAACCTCTACTGGCTGTGTAACCCCGGGCAAATTTTTTAACTTCTTTATGCCTCAGTCCTCATCTGTTAAATGAAAATAACTAGCACTTTTCTTGTAGGGTTATGATGAGAATTAAATAAATACAAATGTTTACATCAGTACTTGGACATAGTAAATTCTTAATAAATGTTAGGTAAAACTAATATATCAATAATTTATTTGATCTATCTTTGCAGTTAATCATAGTCCAGGGCCAAGCAGAAATAATAAATATGCAATAAAGCCTTGTAATTATTTAGATTCAGTTATGTAATTTTAATAAGTCTGGACTGGAGGATGAAAACAATTATTCATGAACATACGGTGATGGGATCAGATAAAATGTGTTCAGGCAGTAATAAAGAGGTTAAAAAACTGCTGTGGTGCAGGGATGCAAACATTCTGAATTGAGTAGGACTATCACATTAGGAAGAATCATCCCTCCCAAATGCTAATAGAGCTCTCGTTTAGATGATTATAATCATCTGAACTAGTGATCCAAATTCAGGACAGTGATTACCTTGGAGAAAGGGTTCATTAAGGGAATTTACCTATGTCTTATTATCAAGTGGCCGGAAATGCATAGACATTCACTGTATTATATATATGTGTGTGTGTGTGTATATATACACACACACACACATACATTGTTGTTGTTGTTGTTGTTATGTGCCGTAGAGTCGGACCTGACTCATAGCGACCCCTCCTTAGGTTTCCGAGGCAGTATCACTACGGAAGTAGATTGCCTCATCTTCCTTCCGAGGAGTGGCTGGTGGGTTTGAGCTGCCAGCCTTCTGGTTAGCAGTCAAGTGCCTTAGGCATTATGCTACCAGAGCTCCCACTTATATACATACATATATATTTAACTTGAAACAATTCCAAGCTGACAGAAAAGTTGCAAGTGCCAGTGTGAATAACTGTTCCTCTTTGAACTGTTTGAAAATAAGTGACTGGAAATGACTTCAGTCATTTCTGAATTCTCTTGTGTGTATTTCCTACAAATAAGAACATTCTCCTATATAACCAGAAAGCAATAATCAAAATCAGAAAGTTTTAAGTTATTTTATGAGTCTAGCATAACACCAATATTAAAACCTGATAATGATGCTATAAAAAAGAATATATATATAGACACAAACATTCTTAACATGTTGTTGTTGTTATGTGCCATCAAATCGTCTCTGACTCATAGCAACCTTACGTACAACAGAACAAAACACTGCCCTGTCCTCTGCCAGCCTCACTATCCCTACTATACCTGAGCCCATTGCTGCAGCCACCGTGTCAATCCATCTTGTTGAGGGCCTTCCCCTCTTTCTTTGACCCTCCACTTTACCAAGCATGACATCCTTCCCCAGGGAATGGTCCCTTTTCACAACATGACCAAAGTAGGTGAGACGAAGCCTGGCCATTCTTGTTTCCAAGGAGTATTCTGGCTGCACTTCTTCCAAGAGAGATCTGTTAGTCCTAAAAGGACTATGGCAGTCCATGGTACTTTCAACATTCTTCGCCAACACTACAACTCAACAGCATAAACTCTTCTTCAGTCTTCCTTGTTCATTGTCCAGCTCTCACATGCATATGAGGTGATTGAAAATACCATGGTTTGGGTTAGGCACATCCTAGTCTTCAAGGAGATATCTTTGCTCTTCAGTGCTTGAAAGAGGTCTTTTGCAGCAAATTTACCCAATGCAATACATTTTTTTATGTCTTGACTGCTGCTTCCATTGGTGTTGATTGTAGAACCAAGTAATATGAAGTCTTGACAACTTCAATCTTTTCTCCATCTATCGTGATGCTGCTTATTGGTCTAGTTGTGTGGATTTTTGTTTTCTTTATGTTGAGGTAATCCATACTGTAGACTGTAATCTTTAATTTTCATCAGTAAGTACTCTAAGTCATCCTCACTTTCAGCAAGCAAAGTTCTGTTGTCTGCATATCACAGGTTGTTAATAAGACTTTCTCCAACCCTGATGCCACATTCTTCTTCACATAGTCCAGCTTCTTGGATTATTTGTTCAGCATACAAGTTGAGTAAGTATGGTGAAAGGATACAATCCTGGCACACTCCCTTCCTGATTTTAAACCATGCAGTATCCCCTTGTGTTTGAACTACAGCCTCCTGGTCTATGTACAGTTCCTCATGAGTACCATTAAGTGTTCTGGAATTCTCATTCTTCTCAAAGTTATCATAATTTGTTATGATCCACACCATCAAATGCCTTTGCATAGTCAATAATACACAAGTAAACATCTTTCTGGTATTCTCTGTTTTCAGCCAAGAGCCATCTGATATCAGCTATGATATCCCTTGCTCCACGTCCCTTTCTGAATCCAGCTTGCATTTCTGGAAGTTCTCTGTCATACTGCTGCAACCATTTTTGAATTATCTTCAGTAAGATTTTACTTGGATGTGATATCAATGATATTGTTCGATAATTTCCACATTCTGTGGGATCACCTTTCTTTGGAATGGGTACAAATATGGCTCTCTTCCAGTCAGTTGGCCAGGTAGCTGTCTTCCAAATCTCTTGGTATAGCTGATTGAGTGCCTCCAGTGGGGTATCTGTTCATTGAAACATCTCAGTGGGTATTCTGTCAATTCCAGGAGCCTTGTTTTTTTGCCAATTCCTTCAAGTGCAGTTCTTGATCATATGCCACCTCCTGAAATGGATGATCATCTACCAATTCTTTTTGGTATAGTGACTCTGTGTATTCCATCCATCTTCTTTTGATGTTTCATTATTGCAATTAAAGGCTTAGATTTTATCCTCAATTCTTTAAGCTTGAGAAATGCCTAAAATGTTCTTCCCTTTTGGTTTTCTAACTCCAACTGTTGGCATTTCATTATAATAATTGACTTTGTCTTCTCGAGCTGCTCTTTGAAATCTTCTGTTCAGCTCTTTTATCCTGTCGATTCTCCCATTTGCTTTAGCTACTCTCTGTTCCAGGGCAAGTTTCAGAGTCTCCTCTGACATCCACTTTGGTCTTTTCTTCCTTTCCTGTTTTTTTAATGACCTTTTGCTTTCTTCATGGATGATGTTCTTGATGTCATCCACAATTTTTCTGGTTTTTGGTCATTGGTGTTCAATACATCAAATCTGTTTTTTAGATGGTCACTATAGTTAGGAGGGATATATTCAAGATCCTATTTTGGCTCTTGTGGACTTGTTTTAATTATCTTCAGTTTCAACATGTACTTGCATATGAGCAGTTGATGGTTTATTCTACAGTCAGCTCCTGGCCTTGTTTTGGCTGAAGATATTGAGCTTCTCCATCACCTCTTGCCACAGATGTAGTCAGTCTGATTCCTGTATATTCCATCTGGTGAAGTCCACATGTATAGCTGCCATTTTTGTTGTTGAAGAAAGTTATTTGCAATGAATAAGTTGGTGGTCTTGCAAAATTCTATTATGTGATCTCCAGTGTCATTTCTATCACCAAGACCATATTTTCCAACTACCAATGATTCTTCTTTGTTTCCAACTCTTGCATTCCAGTCCACAGTAATAATTAATACATCTTGATTGCATGTTTGATCAATTTTAGACTGCAGAAGTAGGTAAAAATCTTTAATTTCCTCATCTTTGGCTTTGGTGGTTGCTGCGTAAATTTGAATAATAATAATATTAACTGGTGTTCGTTGTCTATTGTTGTTGTTGTTATGTACCATTGAGTCATTCATTGTACGAGTATGGATATTATCCTGTCATTGACAACATTGTACTTCAGATAGATCTTGAAAAATTCTTTGTGATGAATGCCACACCATTCCTCTTCAATTTGTCATTCCCTGCATAGTAGATCATATGGTTGTCTAATTTAAAATGGCCAAAACCAATCCATTTCAGTTCACTAATGCCTAGGATATTGATCTTTATGCATTCCATTTCATTTTTGACAACTTCCAATTTTCCTAGATTCATACTTCATACTTCCATGTTCTTCTTATCCTGTTTCTTATCCTGAGTTGTGCCACTTCAGCAAAAGATGGTCCTGAAATCTTTACTCCATCCACATCATCAAAGTTGGCTCTATTCTGAGGGCAGCTCTTTCCTAGTCATATTTTGAGGACCTTCCCACTTGAGGGGCTCATCCTATGGCACAATATCAGACAGTGTTTCAGGGCTGTTTTTCATAATATATCATACAGTATTTCACCACTGTTCATAAGGTTTTCACTGGCCAATTCTTTGAGAAGTGGATGGCCTCTTCCTTCTTCTGAGTCTGTCTTAGTCTGGAAGCTCCACTGAAACCTGTCCACCATGGCTAACCCTGTTGGCACTTGAAACACTGATGGCACAGCCTCCAGTCTCACGGCAACACACAAGCCCCCACAGGATGACAAACTGACAGATGAGTTCATCTCCCTCAGTTGTTCCAAACTGCTCCACTCCCACTTCCCGGTCATCCCCACAAGTTCCGGCCCTTCAAAAGGCTGCGTGCTGCCACCTCCAGCCCTCCAAAAAAAATACTTAACATACTACAAAATTAAATCCAATAATTTAAAAAAGGAATACACAGCATGACCAAGGAGAGTTTCTCCCAGGAATGCAAGGTTGGTTAAGCATTCAAAAGACAATCAATGTAATCTACAATATTAACAGAATATAGCAGAAATGCATTATGATCATTTTAATAGATGCAGAAAAAGCATTTGAAAAGCCATCATTAATTTATGATAAAATCTCTCAACTGAACCAGGAAGTAAGGAGTTTCCTCAAACTGAAAAAGGACATCTACAAAGACCTGCTGCTAATATACTTAATAGCAAAAGTCTTACTTGTTTCTCTCTGAGAGTGGGAACAAAGCAAGGATGTCCACTTTTACCACTTGTATTCAACATTTACTGGAGGTCCTAGCCATTGCATTAAGGCAAGAAAAAGAAATAAAAGGCATAGAATTGGAAAGAAAGAAGTAAAACTGTCCCTGTTTGCAGATGATGTGAGTATTTATGTAGAAAATACCACAGAATTTACAAAGCAACTACTAGAACTAATAAACGTTTTTATCAAGGTCACAGATGCAGGTTAATACAAATTAATTGTATTTTTATATTTTACATCAATATATTTTTATATATTAGCAGAAGCCTGGAAATAGAAATAAAAAGGAAATCCCATATACCTTACTTAAAATAGCACCAAAAAATACTTAGAAATAAATCTAACAAAAGATATCCAAGTCCTCTATACTGGACACTACAAAATATTACTTAGAGAAATTAAAGGAGATCTAAGTAAATGAGAAGATATACACTGTTCATAGATCAGAAGACTCAAAATTGTTAAGATGGCCTTTCTTCCCAAATTGACCTATAAATTCAATATGATCTCAATCAAAATGCCATTAGGCCTTTTTGTAGGAATTGACAAACTGATTCTAAAACCTATATG
>NW_006921676.1:3090905-3099270 GCF_000298275.1 Orycteropus afer afer | reverse complement strand
TCTTCCCACTTCCTCCCCTTAGTTACCTCTTCCCTGTGTCCTTCCCTCCCATGTACTTCTGCCCCTCAAGTTGTCTCCCTGTGCATACACAGCCTTTCTATTCTCCCATGATTGATCTCGCCAAGGAGTGTATCTACCTAATGTAGATGTTCAGCTCATATGCCTATCTTTTGTTTGGCTGGAAGCCATAGAATTGGGTTCAATTCCAGACCTGAAGGGCAGCTAGGGGCCATAGTCTCAGGGGTTCCACCAGGCTCTATCAGACCAGCAAACCTGCTCCCCCCCCTTTTTTTTTCCAAATGATTTTGAGTTTTGTTCCACACTTCTGCTAAATCCAGGATCTCTTACGTAGATCCCCCTCTGAGTGGTTGACAGTGGTAGCCGGCACCATCTAGTTCTTCTGGTCTCATAGTTGTGTAGATTGAGGATCACATGGTGTACCAGTCCCTTGGACTAATTGTTTCCATGCATCTTTGATTTTCTTCATTCTTCTTTGCTCTGGATGAGGAGAGACCTATTGTTGCATCTAGACGGCTGCTTGCAAGCTTTTAAGATCCCAGTCGTTACTCGCCAAAGTAGGTTGTGGAACAATGTTTTTGTGTAGCATGTTATGCTAATTGAGCTTGATGTCCCTGCATAATCTGCTCTTTTTTATAACTCAGCAATAATTAGGTTCAGGATACACTCTACACTGGTATGGCCTTATTAACATAACATTAAATTACATTATGGAAGATAATTATATTATATTACATTACATTCACAAGTGTAGGGGTTAGGATCCTAGCACATGTTTTGGAATACATCCATAACAAAGAATGATCTTTTCTTTAGAATCTCTTTAGTGTTATACAGACCCTCAAGAACCTAGCACTATGCCTGGTAGATTCCAGGTATTCAGTGAAAGTTTGTCGAATTGGCCTAGACATGAAGGAAACAAGGAAACATCTGTTGAATAAGCCAGAGTCTTCAAATCAGCTCTGGTTATCAGTGGGTAACAGTGTCCACATCACTTTCCTAAGTGAAAGAGGATAGATGTGCATGTGTGTATGTATGTGTGTCCAGTCAAATGCATTTATATCTATAGGAGGTAACATATAGATATACTGAAGCAAGCATGGCATTTACAGTTTACTGGTTTGAATCCTTTTTCCGCCTCTTACCTACTATATGTGACCTTGGAGATGTCTCTTAACATCTTTAGACCTCCACCTTCTCCTCTATTATTTACTAATAACTATCCTACTTGCAGGGTTTTTAGAGGGATTAAATGTGATTCTGTATAAGACCATCTGTACAAAACAATCATTCAGTAGATGGTAGCTATCAAATTTTTTTTTTTTTTTTTTCTGCCTTTCATCCAGTTGCCTTACTAGATTTGGCTGTTTTAGAAAGGTCGAGATTTTAGCCTTCTTTTGTTTCATAGCTGAACTAGAGAACAGAGCATGTGGGTTATAGACTATTTAGGGTCTAGCTCAACTTTTTGATTCTCAATCATTTTGAATTCATCAGAGATTTTTTTTCATGTTCCTTCTTGAAGTTTATCATTAATGAAGACCTCAGGAGAAATGAAAGCTATATAACATGCATATCACTTTCAGCTTTAATCAGCAATAATAGTAATAGCTAACAATTATTTAGCATTTTCTATGAGCTAGGCAAAGTGCCCTGGTGGAGCAATGGTTATAAGTGCTTGACTTAACCAAAAGGTTGATGATTTGAACCCACTGGATGCTTCACAGAAGTAAAGACCTAATGATATGCTCCTGTAAAGATTACAGCCTTGGAAACCCTATGGGGCAGTTCTACTCTGTCCTATAAGGTTGCTATGAATTGGAATCAACTCAGTGGCACACAACAACAACAATATGGGCTAGGTATTGAGCGAAGGTCTTTACAAGAATTCCTTCATTTAATCTCCTCTCAACAACCTTTTAAGTTTAGTATTTTTATTATTCCTGATTTTATTGGTGATGACACTGAGGGTCAAAGTGGTTAGCTAAACTTCCCAAGGTCCCACAGCTTAGGTCTATCCAACTCCAAAAACTGTATTGATAATAAACGACCTCTTGTCATATTCAGAGAGGTTAAAAGTATGTGTGCTTTGTTTTTTTTCTCTCTCTTTTTTTCTCCTTTAACTACTCCTTTAGTTTATCAGTCTAGTTAGTAAGTATAGTGATAAACAGAGGCTACTGCCAAAGTGAAAAGATTTTATTTAGAGATTATCATACTTAATCTTTTTCAACAGAAAATCTAATGTTTTTATTTAAATGCATCCATTGTGTGCTGCACAAAATTTAATATCCCTTTGGAGCTCATTTCCAACATAAATGTGTTTTCAGATTATACTAATTCTTTGTCCCTTGTCATGACTAAAAACAACCCAGTATTGTTTAGTGTGACCTTACTGTGATATTTAAGGAGACGTGGTAGCACAGTGGTTAAGCTTTTGGCTGCTAACCAAAAGGTTGGTGGTTGGAACTCACAAGCTATTTTGTGGGAAAAGTTTTGTGAGCAGTCTGCTTCTGTAGATTACAGCCTTGGAAGCTCTATGAGGAAGTTCTACTCTGTCCTATAGGGTCACTAGGAGTTAGAATTGACTTGATGGCAGTGGGTTTGGATTTTGGGTTTTGGTGATATTAATCAAGAACGAACACTGGTTTATACGAAGTAAAGAGCTCGTATAGCGTTTGGTTTACAATCTATTCATGCTTCAAATGTAGAAGGAAAACCAGTTGTTAAACTGGAAAATAAGTTATCAGAGCAGGGTTTTCCAAATAATGTGTTTTGGGAATATCATAGGTGATTTTTTTTTTTTTTTCAGGGTGGGAGGGTTGTGTTTCTGTGGTTAAATAAATTTGATCTGGAAAGCACCAGGTTATTAATAGATAAGTCATTTCTGTGTGGGACTTTTTAGACCTTTACTATGTGGAGGCATAATCTCCAGAAGAGGCTCAGTGTATGAATGTCCTAAATTTTAGCTTCAAAACTATTTCCTCTCCTTCACCCACAATATCTTCAACATCTTCACTCTGGGAAATGCTGCCTTTGTTAATTATTTTTTCTTTTCAGTTACAGCATGAGTTACATGATCCTTTAAATGACATATTCATTTATATCCCAAACCCTGGACTTTTTTGTAGAGTCTAGTTTTGCAGGTAAGAATCCACAAAGTCATTGACTATCTTTGTACTTTCAAACAACTTTCTACTCAGTATTTCAAGAGATTTCCTTTACACAATGACCTTAATAGTGATTTATCTTGTATTTGTTTTTTAAAGGTATATGCATGAAAGGCGCTCTGGTGGTGTAGTGCGAAGGCATTTGACTGCTAACCAGAAGGTTGGTGGTTCAAACCCACCAGCCACTCTTTGGAAGGAAGACTGGGCCATCTACTTCCATAAAGAGTTACCACTTTGGAAACCCAAAGGGGTTGCTATGAGTCGGAATTGACTCAGTGGCAGTGAGTTTGGTTTTGGTTTTTATATGCATAAAAGAATTACACATGACAAGTTAAGTTTCCTTCCACCCCTACCTCTCTAGCCCTCCAGTTCTCCCCAAAAGCAAGCACTGTTATCAGTTTCTTAGGTTTGCTTCCAGATGTTCTATGCATATATAAGAATGTGTATATATGATTTAATTTTCTTAAACAAAGTGGTAGGTAGCATAGTTTACAGACTACTCTTCTCCTATTGTGATCTCTTTCAAAGCAGTCAGCAGTGGTAGCTGGGCACCATCTAGTTCTTCTGATCTCAGGGTCGTGGAGACTGGGGATCACATGCTCCATTAGTCCTTTGGACTAATAGTTTCTTCACTCTTCTTTGCTCTAGACAGGTAGAGATCAATAGCTGCACCTTAGATGGCTGCTCACAAGGTTTTAAGATCCCAGTCTCTACTCACCAAAGTAGATGTAGAACATTGTTTTTGTGGGCTATATTATGCCAATTGACTTTAGTGTCCCCTGAGACCATAGTCTTCGGCCCTCAGACCTAGCAACTCATTCCCTCAGAGTGTTTGGTTATGGCTAAGAAGTTTTCATAACTTTGACCCCTATATGTTCTACTATATTCATAGCACATTTTTGTTGTTGTTGTTATGTACCCTCGAGTCGGACCCAACTCATAGCGACCCCTCCTTGGGTTTCCAAGGCAGTATCACTATGGAAGTAGATCACCCAACCTTCCTTCTGAGGAGTGGCTGGTGTGTTTGAACCGCCAGCCTCCTGGTTAGCAGTCAAGTGCCTTAGGCACTACGCTACCAGAGTTCCTTTCATAGCACATATAAATACATATGTAGAAATATCTTCTGTCAGACCTATGTATATTTATAAGTGTAGTCCAATTTGCCTTCCTGCCCCTTTTCAGCTTGAGTATCTATGTGTCTACTTGTAGACTATTACTATTACTATTAATGCAAGACTGTGTATGTAATATTATTTTCCTTTGTTGTATTTAACTCTTATGCTCCTCCCAGTGTCTTCCTCTACCTTGGTCGTTTTGTGCTGATCTACCCTTATTGTATATTGCATTTCCCTTTACCCATGTTAACATATGCATACTCTCTAGTTAGTGATTTACCCTTTCTTCCTCTCCCACCCCTGGTAAACTTCAAAGAATTATTCTTTCTGTGTGTAAACCTTTTCTTGACTTCTTACAGTGCTGGTCCCACATGATATTTGTCCTTTTGTGATTGACTAATTTAACTCAGCTTAAAGTCCCACATTACACTGAACAAGGTTCATCCTTGTTATGAGGTATTTTGCAGATGCACCATTAATCTTTAACATTGCATAGTATTCCATTGTGCTTATAAACCATAGTTTGTTTATTCATCCATTAATGGGCACTTAGGTTGTGTCCATCTTTTTGCTATTGTGAATAATGCTGCTATGAACCTGGGTGTACATATATGTGTGTCACAGCTCTCATTTGTCTCTCTCTCTATATATATCCTAGAGAAATAAATATACTAGGTGTGTATATATATATATATATATATATATATATATATATACACACACACACACACACACACCTAGTAGTGGGATAGCTGGATCATATGGTATTTCAATGTCCAACTTTCTAAGGAAGTGCCATACCATTTTCCAAAGTGGTTGTACTATTTTATAGTCTCACTAGCAGTATATAAGGATTCCAGTCCTTCTACACCTTTGCCAGCATTTGTTGTTTTCTGTTTTTTTTTTTTTTTTTTTTAAGTTTGTTGCTAATGCAGGTTAAGATGATATCATTGTTGTTTTGGTTTGTGTCTCTCTAATGGCTTAACATTGCTCAAACAGAAAGAACTGAAGAAAAAATTCAAGCCTAATTTTACAATATTGAAGGAGTCTATGGGCAAAATATTGAATGATGCAGGAAGCATCAAAAGAAGATGGAAGGAATAAAAGTCACTGGAGCAAGAAAAATTGATCAATGTTCAAACATGTTAGGAGCTGGCATATGATCAAGAACCAATGGTATTAAAAGAAGAAGGCCAACTGCACTGAAGGAATTGGTGTAAAACAGTGCTTCAGGAATTGATGGAATATCCTTTGAGATGTTTCAACAAGTGGATGCAGTGCTAGAGGCATTCATGTATCTATGCCAAAACTCTAGACGACAGCTACCAGGCCAACCAAGTGGAAGAAATCCATATTTGTGCCCACTCCAAAGAAAGGTGATCCAACAGAATATAGAAATTATCAAACAACATCATTAATATCACATGCAAGTAAAATTTTGTTGATAATAATTAAAAAACAGTTGTAGCAGTACATCGACAGGGAGAAGACATGGAATGAGGGATATCATTGCTAATGTCAGATGGATCTTGGCTGAAAGCAGAGAATACCAGAAAGATGTTTACCTGTATTTTCTTGACTATACAAAGGCATATTTTCTTGACTGTACAAAGACATTTGATTGCATGGATCATACCAATTATGGATAACATTGTGAAGAATAGGAATTCCAGAATACTTAATTGTGCTCATCAGGCACTTGTACGTAGACCAACAGGCTGTCATTCAAAGAGAACAAGTGGATACCACATGGTTAAAAATCAAGAAAGGTGTATGTCAGCAATGAATCATTTCACTATACTTATTCAGTCTGTATGCTGAGCAAATAATCTGAATAGCTGGACTATATGAAGAAGAATGCAGCATCAGGATTGAAGGAAGACTCAATAACAACCTGCGATATGCAGATGAGACAACCTTGCTTGCTGAAAGTGAAGAGGACTTGAAGAACTTACTGATAAAAATCAAAGACTACTGCAGTATGAATTATACCTTAACATAAAGAAAACTAAAATCCTCACAACTGTACCAATAGGTAACATCATGATAAGCAGAGAAAAGGGTGAAGTTGTCAAGGATTTCATTTTACTTGGATCCAGTCAATACCCGTGGAAGCCGTAGTCAAGAAATCAAATGGCATATTGCATAGGGAAAATCTGCTGCAAAAGACCTTTTTAAAGTGTTAAGAGCAAAGATGCCACTTTGAAGACTAAGGTGCACCTAACCCAAGCCTTGGTATTTTCAGTCCTCATATGTGTGTGAAAGCTGGACAATGAATAAGGATCTCCAAAGAAGAATTGATGCATTTGAGTTGTGGTGTTGGCAAAGAATATTGGAAGCACCATGGATTGCCAGAAGAATGGACAGATCTGTCTTGGAAGAAGTGTAGTTGGAATGCTCCTTAGTACTAAAACTAGCCAGACTTTCTTGTACGTTGATCATACTGTCAGAAGGGACTAGTCCCTGAAGAAGGATATCATGCTTGGTAGAAGGTCGCCAAAAAAGGGGAAGGTGCTCAACCAGATGGACTGATAACAGTGGCTACAACGATAAGCTCCAGCACAGCAACGATTGGGAGGACAGTGTAGGACTGCACAGTGTCTCATTCTGTTGTTCATAGATTCACTATGAGTTGGAACTGACTCAAGGTCAACTAACACAAACAAAAGGCTAATGATCAAACAGCATTTTTTCATATACATGATTATCTTTCTTCTCAGACAAAACCAAGTGAAAAGTGCAAATTGTAGGGTGGCCTGTAAAAGAAGTGCTTTAAAAAAACAAAATCTTTGATAGTTAGAATATAGAATTAGCATATCAATTCAGAGCAGGTCAGCTCTTTCCGGTATTCTGTTTCTGGAAGTGGCACTAAGATTGCGAGGAGGCCTTGAGAGACCCTTCTTATCCCACTGAAAGCCTCAAAAGGTTCAGGATATTCTGACTTCCCCAAACAACCCATTGAAGGGTCAATAGTTCCTTTAGAAATCCAGGATGGTTTTGAGAATGTATTTTTATTTTCCATCTGTAGATCCCCACTTGGAATAATGGGTTTCAGAATTGTAAAAAAAAAAAAAAAAAAACCCCAAAACCATACTTACTGCTGTCGAGTCGGATCTGACTCATAGTGACCCATCCTTGGATTTCCAAGGCAGTATCACTACGGAAGTAGATTGCCCAACCTTTCTTCCAAGGAGTGGCTCATGAGTTTGCACCACCAGACTTCTGGTTAGTAATCAAATCCCTTAAGCAGTAAGAGACCTAGATTATATGTGCTCCTAGAGTAAGTGCCACCAGATACTTTGGGAATGGAACTTTCTTTCACTAGTCTGATAAAGGCTATGAGGACCACCATCCTGGTCACAGAGGAGAGACACTGTTGAGGCTGTAGGGCACATATTTTCTGTCCAGATGCTCAGACCTGAGAATCAAGGGCATAGGGCATTCTGTCTCTCCCACTTCTGGGGGCTCTTCTTCATCACCGTCCTACCCTAGACTCTGTATCCTTTCTGCTCTCATCCAGTTTCCCCACTCTCCTCCAAAGCCAGGGAGAACTAGGCTAAGAGAATAACTGAATGGTAATAGGTTTGCCTTACTTTACCCAATATATATCTATCCATGAATACTGTATAGAATATGCACATTTATAACCTGGATTATTTAGAAATATGAGGTAATTGGTGTCATTTTTCTTGTTGTAGCTGTCACTTGCTGTCAAGGATGCTAACTCATGGCAACGCCACATGTGCAGAGTAGAACTGCTCCATAGGGTTTACAAGGCTGTGACTTTTGGGAGCAGATGACTAGACTAGGCTATCTTCTGAAGTGTCTCTGGGTGGATTTTGAACTGCCAACCTTTTAGCTGGTAAGCGCTTAACCATTTATTTTTACAATAGTAAAAAAAAAAAAGGGGGGGATGCAAATAATGAAAGTTATTTAAAAATAAGAAGGACGAAATAGTGCATGATATTATCTCTTCTTTTTTTTTTTAATTGTGATTTGGGTGAAGATTTACAGAGCAAATTCACTTTCCATACAGCAGTTCACATATACTTTGTCTCATGTCATTGA
>NW_006921676.1:3075921-3087466 GCF_000298275.1 Orycteropus afer afer | reverse complement strand
TATCCTTCCCTTCAAGGCTCAGGGGTCCAGGATTATCTTCTGTGTCTGTGTTAATTGGTTTCCCTTTTCTTTGTTGAAGAGGGTCTGTGTAGTCTTTCTGCCTAGTCCACCATCTTGCCGGAACTCTCTACATTATTCTTTAATGTTGCATAGTAGCATGTTATTATCTTCTTATCCCCAAATTTGGGAAAGCTCTTTATAAAATACAGGGGCATCTAAGACAGTGATTCTACCATTCAGTTTCACAGCCCATCTTTTTACTCTTTTCATTTAACACTTCACTCCCCACCCCCCTACATCTCCTGCCTGCTAGCTAAGATGCTGGCAGTTAAGATCTATTTATGTTAGGAATTTTGTGATACTCACTCAGTGTAGATTTAGTAATCTCAAAATTGGGAATTTTTGCCAGAAGCTAGGTTTTTATCCCTTACATTTCTCCTGCTCTGTCTGGGCTGCTGAGGGTGTTGCTGTTAGGTTTGTGTGAACTCACTCAGCAGCCTACAACCTAGGGCCCTCTGGGTCCTGATTCCTGAGTTCTGTAGAGCTTCTGCCTGGGACAAGTGAGTGATAAGAGTCACCACTCTGAGGAAACAACAGTCATAGTTTCACATTCTCCATATCAACTTTCAGTAAAAGTAAGCCTTTCATAAACAGACCTTTTCTAACAATTAAGAAAACAAGCAGCCTTAAAAGCAGCTGTCTGGCTTTGGTTGCCATGGGCTGCAGTCTGGTCTCTCTTAGACTGTGCATTTCTTTCCCACAGTTTCTAGTAGCTACAGAAGCCTTGACTCTGCCCTGAGTAAACCTTACACACCCCCACTCACTGTCTTAAGATTAGTAATAAAGTTACCAGGACAGCTACATGGGAGTCCCTGAGTGGCACAGATGTCTAAGCACTTGATTAACAACCAAAACACGGGCAGTTCAAACTCTCCTAGAGGCATCTTGGAAACAGGCCTGTTGATCAGCTTCCTAAAGGTCACAGCCATGAAAACCCTATGGAGCAGTTCTATTTTGCACACATGGGGTCACCATGAGTCAGAATCAACTCCACTGGATGACAGTTGGTTTAACTGTCACCTGTATGGAGTGCTCGCTGTTTGGCAAGCACTATGTGGGGTGCATTTTCTGCTGAATCTCATTCAATCTTTTCACCAGCTCTAGGAAGGTGGATCCTGTTGTTTTCATTATTTAGAGTAATGGAAAATAAGACTTAGAGAGGTTAAGTAATTTCCCCAAGGTCACCAGCAGAAAGGAACAGAGCTAGAATTCAGACTCTAGGCTGCCTATCTCCAAAGTCCTTAGCCATTTGACTCTACATCTTTAATATTTCCAATTGGAACTTGACTTGTGCCTCTACATTGCAGATAAAGAAGCTGGGAGGTCGTATTTTTTCCTAACCCTTTGCCAGCATCATCTCCACCATTATGCATTTTATAAATTGCTGATACAGGATGCCATGAACATCCAGTGGTCTCCATGCTGTGGTATCCCTGGGGCTTCTCTTAGGAAGGTGGCTGACTTACTATAAGGTTCTTCTGTTACTTTAGTAATGAACCCTCATCTGTAGGAGTGGGCTCTTGGGTAAACAACATTTTATTAACCATCTCAAATTTAGAGTGTAAATCAGCAGAATTAGAATGTTCTGGTGCCCTCACATTTATTCGTTCAACCAAAAATTATATATTAAACTTCCACCTTGTGGAAGGCACTAGGCTAAAGGGCAACATTTTAAAACTGGATAATCGTAACAGACTGGACAGCTATTAATGGCTCAAACTGAGGGAAGAAAATGCAACAAGAAGAGCGAGTCTCAACAAATATTTTCACACATCAAGTACAGAATGAGTACTGGGGTGCTTGGATGTAAGGCTGTACCAGTGGGGTCTCCTGTGTGGTCATGCTGTTCCCTCTCTCTAGAGACTGCTCATTTGCTCTCTGTAGGCCTTTGGCCAGCTTTCCACTCTCCTCAGCATTCCCGTGCCTGGCCCAGCATCCATTTTGTGTGTGTGTGTGTTCTTTCTATGACCTATGTCAAATGAATTCCTATTTACTCAGCAGATTGGAGAGGAAGAATATTTTTAGATTTTTCCCCCAAAACCAATCAGGAACTAATGCAAAGAAAACTGAAAGCTAATCAGATGACAGCACACAGATTTAGCTTCATGATTTTTAAAAATTATGGTATGATATATAGAGAGTAGGTAATTGTGACAATGATGCAGGACTAGGCATTGTTTCATTCTCTTATACATAAGGTCTCCATGAATCAGATCAACTCAACAGTAGCTAACAACATATGTAATGTGTACAAATACTAAGTGCACAGTTCAGTGAGCTTTTACATTTGTGTATACCAATGTAATCACCCTGACCAAGTTACAGAATCTTTTCATTATGCCAGAAAGATTGCTTATCTCTATCTCATTCAATACCCTTTTCTCCCTCCCAGGAGAAATCACAATTCTATCACCCAGATTGATTTTTCCTTACTTAAACTTCATATACATTTAATTACATAGCATCTGATTTTCTGTGTCTGGCTTCTTTTGCTCCATATATTGGTGAAATCACTCAAAGTGTGTGTATCAGAACTTTGTTCTTTTTTATTGCTGAGTAGTATTCCAATATATGAACAAACCTCAATTTTTCCCATTCTCCTGTTGATGGCCATTTGTATTGTTTCCAGTTCTGGACTATCATGAATAAGGCTGCTATGAGCATTTGTGTATAAAAATGGGATTACTGAATCATAAAGTAGACATAGGTTCATTTTTAGGAGAAACTTCTAGCTTAACAATTTCATGTTTATTCTAAGCAAAATTATCTTCCCACTTCTGCCTTCCCAGTTACCAACCTCTGATCTGGGAGCTCTGTCTTAGCTTATTGGACTGGCATCCAGGTTAAAAAAAAAAAAAAAAGTCCAGAGAAAAGATTCTGATATGGACAGCATTGAGTGGATTTTTCTCCATGGGCCATCTTTTCCTGAGTCACTTGCACATATAACTATTTCTCATTGTAAAAGAAAAGAGGGCTTTAACTCCTTGTTCAAAGTATCCCCCCACCCCATATTAATGAGCACTGGAAGAAGGCATGTTGGGAGGGTGGAGGTAGGGTGATGGGCCTGTTAGAGACTTGGCATACTGGGCCAGTTTTGCCTGTAAATCAAAAAGCCATTGCTCTCTAATCAATTATGACTCATAATGACACTATAGGAGAGAGTAGAACTGCTCCATAGGGTTTCCAAGGCTGTAAATCTTTGCAGAAGCAGATTGCATCATCTTTCTCTTGCAGAGAAGCAAGTGGGTTAGAACAGCTGACCTTTGTGGCTAACAGCTGAGTATTTTAACCACTGTGCCATCAGGGTTCCTTGCTTTTCCTATACTAGGCTGATTTTTTTAAATACATTTGAAAGCCCTACGCAGCAAGAATTCTGTAGTTTTCTCAACTTCTTCATGCATATTGACAAAATCACTAAACTGTATTTTCATGACCATATACCTCATATTGTCCACTCCAACATGTCCATTGCACATTTTAAGGACTGTGGTCACTTTTTGATAATCCTTCCTGTTGCTTCCTTTAGCCTGTCCAGTGAAGTGACACCACCAGGAAGAAGGAAGCTGTGATCCCAGACCCTGTATCTCACATAAAGCCAGATGTCTCTGTGTGACCTGGTGCCCTGGGCGGTATCCCTCTGGATTTCATTATGCTAGTGTCATAGTCCAGATGGCTCTTTTGTGAACTATTCCATTTTGTGTTGTTATCCTGTATCTTTCTGGGAGCCCTTGACCTTTCCCTTCTAGAAGCCAGAAAGTTCCTTTGTAGTCCACACCATGCTCTGAATTCTATTTGCTTTAGCTCACATGGCAGCCAAGAGAGGAGAGATGCTGAGGATAGAATTGTCTGTGCAGAGACAAGGTGACCTAGGCCATTTATGGCCTCTGTCCTACCAAAGGGGCCCCTCTGCTGTGGAGTGAAGCTGTCAGTCATCCAAAGTCAGTTTCGAGGCTGTGGCTCATCCAGTTGGATTCAAGGCATATTTGTATCTTTCTCCCTTCTTCATGAGACCTAGTGGGAAGCGAGTCAGAGGTGATGGGAGAGTTTGCCATTGCCATTCTTCTGTTGGTGGATAGCACAGCCAAATTTAAAAACAACCCCCCCCCAAAAAAAAATTAATGAATCCCATAGACCCTTTGGACACAGTTTTATCATTTAACCCTTGGTTTGCAATCTAGACTAAGTCAAAACTCGAGCTACCTGGATTTCTGAGATACAATAGGTTTTTTTTCTTCTTCCTAGACAAGACAAAAGGAAGACAATTTTGCAAGGTTTTATGATAAACATGCTGCAGTTATATTTACTTGTCTGCTTGCTTTCATGCCTATTTTCCTTCTTCTCTACTTTCCTCCCTCCTTTCCGCTCTTCCTTTTTTTCTATCTTCCACCTATTGAAACATGGTTTACTGGCTGATTACTAGACATTTAGCAGAGTGCCCAGGTCTACCATGGATCCATTGGTTGGTAAAAGACTAATTCCCAGCCCTCTCCAAATATTTATTATTCTTTTATAGAGTTACATGAATATGATCATATATATTTTATGCTTTATAAAATGTTAATAAACATCTAGGTAACAAAATATTTGCCATTTCAACAGTACAGTGACATTAAATATGTTCATCATGTTCAACCATCCCCATTAACCATTGCTGAGTTTTTCCATCACCCTTAACAGAAGCTCAGTGTTCCATAAGTGTTGTGTCTTCTTTTTCCTTCCTTCTGTCTGCCCCAGTAATCACTAAAAAACTTTGAACTCTATAAATTTGCCTATTTTATATAGTTCATATAAGTGAGGTCATATAATATTTGTCCTTAGTGACTGATTTATTTCACTCAGCATAGTGTTTTCAAGCTTATACAATTTTTAAGTACTGTACTTTTCCCTTCTTTCTCTTTTTTGGCTTGGATCCCTCTTTCTTTCTGCTTCTTCTCCACCTCCTATCACTCCACCCTGCAAGATAACTTACATTAACAACCTAGTGTGTGTCCTTTCCAACAATTCTTATCTTCCTTTTTACAGACATGTAGACATACATAAACATTTGTATGTATCATCTCTTGTTTGTTTTACAAAATATGTATTATATTGTGCACACATTTCTGCTTTTTGTTTTTCTCAGTTATCATTAGCTAATGGAAATCTCTACAGATTGATTAGTAGAACTCTTATTCAATATTTTGGTGGTTGCTTCACCCAGATGGTATGGATGTACCACAGTTTACCACCCATTCCTCTGCTATAGACATCCTCTTTGTTTCCTCTGTGTGTGTATTTGTGTGTGTGTGTACATGCATGCAATTATGCACTACAGATGGCCCTTCAGTAAACATCCTGGCACATACATCTTTACATACTTGTGTATTTATTACTATAGGATAAACTCTCATGAATTGCTAGGTAGAAATGTGTGTGTGTGTGTATCCAAAAACCAAACCCACTGCCATTGAGTCAATTTCAACTTCTAATGACCCCCATTGGGTTTCCAAGGCTGTGAATATTTACAGAAGTAGATTGCCTCAACTTCCTCCCATGGTGCTACTGGTGGGTTTGAACTGCTGATGTTCTGGTTAGCAGCCAAATATCTTACCCACTATGCCACCATTGTTCCGTGTTTGTGCGTATGTGTGTATAATTTTAATAAACCTTGCCAGATTGCTTTTCAAAAAATCTGTGACATTTTGTCCCTTCAAGTTCTTACTAATTTATGTGTATAGTTACCCACCATTTTATGATCTGATGTTGTCATCCACCATTTTCACTTAACACTGATTTTTGCATAATAACCTGGTCATTGGAACCTAACCAGGTTAATACGTGAGGAGTGGGTGTACTAGGAACCAGTTACCAGGTCCCTTTTCCTATTTCTTCTCATCTTATATAAAGTGTCTTGGTTTGAACTGAACTAAGCCACTTAGGTTATTCACAGTTTAGTTGTCTGTGATCTTGGGGTAGAGAATACTTCCCTGAACCCTATCCTTTGGGTTTGGTCATGTAACTTAATTTGGCTAATGAGAGCACACATGATGTGAGGAGAGACTTTAAATATGCTTGTATCATTTGGTTTACCTCTTGTAACCTATGATTTACCATTAAAAGGTTACTACCCCTCTAGCCTGGGCCTGAGAATGAGACACCTGGAGCAAATCTGAACTGAACTCTAAGCATAGAGGCAAGCCTCACCAACTCTCAAGAGTCGTGAGTAAGAAAAATAAATGTTTTTTTCTGTTGTAAGCCCCTGAGGATTTTTTTAAAAAACTTTATTTATTTATTATGGTGATTTGGGTGAACATGGACAGAGCTAATTGATTTTCCATTCAACAATCCATACACATTCCGTTTTGTGACATTTATTGCAATCCCTACACGCATACACTGCAGGTGGGACTGTAAAATAATACAACCACTGTGGAAAGCAGTATGGCAATTCCTTAAAAAGTTGGAATTAGAAATACCATTTGATCCAACAATCCCATTACTAGGTATATATCCTAAACAAGTGAGAGCCAGACAAGAAGAGATATATGCACAACCATGTTCATTGCAGCACTATTCACAATAGCAAAAGGGTGGAAATGACTTGGGTGCCCATCAACAGAAGAATGGATAAGAAAACTATGGTACATACACATGATGGAATACTATGCAACACTAAAGAATAAAGTAGAATCTACAAAACACTGCACAAAGTGGATGAACTTGGAGGACATTAAGCTGAGTGAAATAAATCAATCACAGAAGGACAAATATTGTATTAATTCATTATTATAAAAAGTCAAGGAAAGGTTTATATATGGAAGTTAACTTTCTTTGTTCATTACCAGGCATGGGAGGGGAAGGGAAGAAACACTCAAAAAATAAAATAAATGAATAAATAAATAAATCCCCACACTATAACAGTCGTCTTCCCACTTCCTCCCTGTGCTCACCCCTTCCCTTCATCCTTCCTTCTCATCCCCTCCTTCCTACCTGGCTCTATCCCTGGGCAAATGCTGTCCTCTTGATCTCATATGCTTGTTTGTTCTCATGAGTACATACCTTCCTGAAATTACTATTCACCTTATAGGTCTGTCTATTGTTTGGCTGACAGTTGAGTTATGGGGGATCAGTTCAGTTCCTAGCTTGAAGGGTATCTAAGGGCTACAGCCTTGGGGGTTCCACCATTTTCATCAGACCAGTAAACCTGGTCTCCTTCTTCTTTTTTTTTTTTAATGATTTTGAGTTTTGTTCCACATTTTCCCCCCTTTTATCCAGGACTTCTTCTTGTGATCCCTTTCAGAGCAGTCAGCAGTGGTAGCCATGCACCATGTGGTTCTTCTGGTCTCAGGGTTGTGGAGGCTGGGGTTCACATGCTCCATTAGTCCTTTGGGCTAATTGTTTCCTGTGTCTTTCTTTGACTCTTCTTTGCTTTGCATGGGTAGAAACAAATAGAGATGCACTTTAGATGGCAGCTCACAAGCTTTTTTTGAAAAAAAATTTTTTGTGATTTGGGTGAAAGTTTACACAGCAAATTCATTTTCCATACAGCAGTTCATACACATTTTGTTTCATGACATTGGCTGCAATTCCCCATAATGTAACCTGCTCAGAAGATTTTAAGGCCCCAATAGCTACTCCCAAAGTGGGATGTAGGACATTGTCTTTGTGGACTATGTTATGCTAATTGACCTTACTATTCCCCAAGACCATGGTCCTGGGGACTTCTGGCATGATGGTGGCAGACAAGCTACACAGACACTCAGCAACAAAGAAACGAGAAACCAATTTAAACAGATATAGAAGATAATCCTGGAACCCTAAGCTTTGAAGGAAAGGATAAAGAAGTGGATTAAATACCAGCTAGTAGAAGAACTTGAATGAAAATAGTGAATAAGGAGACAATCAGAGCTGTGGACTATTGGCTGTCCTCATGACACAGCCACTTTGAATATTTAGAAGTGGCTTTCTGATCTAGGCAGCAACCTAAGAATTGGCTCTTCTTGGTGAAGACTGAATGGACAACTGCACTGGTGGCTGATGACTAGAAAGGAGAACGTGAATAAGGAGTCAAATAGCTGTGGACTGACTGACTGCTGTCCTGAGGGTATGGTCATTTTGAATATTTGCAAGCTGTGGTCTAATCTGGGCACCAACCTAAGAATAGACTCCACTTGCTGAGGACAGCACAGGCAACCACACTGGAGGCTGATGACTGGAAAGATATGATGTTACTCTTGTGCCCCACACCCTCTTACTGAATGGATGTGTGGCCATCCCCCACCTCTATCCCCCTTCTGGACTGGCAGGAATTCCATCATGATCTGGGTGCCCTGACAAACCCCAGATGCCCTGACTTCTCCCAGTTTTGTTTTTGTTTTTAAATTAATCTTTTTTTTTCTTCCTTTTAAATTTTTTTTTCTCTTCTCTTCCCTGGTTCATTTTTTTTTTTCTTTTTCCTGGTTCCCTTATTCTTTCTTTCTTTTCTTCTTTTGGTTCTTGTCATCCTTTGTTTTTCTTTTTGCATTTTTCTCATTTTCTTCTTTATTATTCTTTTTATTTTGCTCTTTTCTATTATTACCCTTCCCCAGATACTGTGGGCTTTTTTTCATTTTTAAATTTTTAGTTTCATTTATTTCCTTTCCTTTTCTTTTCTTTCCTTTCTTTCTTTTTTTTTTTTGCAATCATGCTGTTTGTTTATGTAGGTCATTGTTTTCTCTCTCTCTCTCTCTCTTTTTGTCTAACTAGGTGGGAGATGACAAACATGCCAACACAACCCAAATATACCCACACCTCCTGCGGCCCCACCTCCTATGTGAGGGCCATTACTTGCTTCTGCAATAACTGATCAGTGAGAAACAGTGGCCAATACCAGCCTAATTCACCTTCAACTGCTCTTCATGAGTAGCTAACAGAGATCTTGCACACATACTCATTCTCTACCACACCCACTAGGAGACAGCTGGTGAGTGCCTGAGTGTTGCCAACTAGTGAACAGAGGAGTATGCTAGCCTTGCTCACAAAGATATATCCAAACACAATAAAGCAGAAAAAAAATTAGGCAAGTCACACTAACATAAATCACTGATTAAATATAAATACAAAAACCATAAAATGTCTCAGAGACATAAGCCCATCCCAGTCCACACAAAGAAGCAAGATAAAATAATACAAACAAGGGACCAGGATATAGACTCAGAAGACATCCATGAGGAGGAAGTGACTCTGGAACTGCCTGATAAGGAATTCAAAAATGATATATTTAGGTACCTTCAATGGATTAGGGGAAGAGCAAGGACAAAACTGACAAAATTAAGAAAAACACAGACAAAACTCTAGAACAATTTAGGAAAACAACGCAAGAACAAACTGACAAAATAAATGAACCATAGTTAGAAACCATATATAAACAATGAATAGAAATCCAGAAGATTAATACTAAAATTTCAGAAATAGGTAATACATTGAATGGGCAAAGAGTGGAATAGAATCAATGGAAGACAGAATCAGTGAGATTGAAAACAAATAGCTCAATATTACATTGTTAAGGGATCAGTAAGAAAAAAGATCAAAACAAATGAAGAAAGCTTAGGATTCATGTGGGATATCATCAAGAGGAATGACTTATGTATGATCAGAATTCCAGAATGGGAAGAGACAAAACCACAGAGAAAATTGCCAAATATTTGTTGGAAAAGAATTTCCCTAATATGATGAAAGATGAGAAGATATCCATTCAAGTTCAATAAACTTCAAACAGATTAGACCCCAAAAGAAAATCACTAAGACATATCATTATCAAACTCACCAAAACCAAAGCAAAGAAAATTTCTTAAAGGTAGCACAGGAAAAACAAAAAGTTACCTACAAAGGGAAACCAATAAGACTGAACTCCGATTTCTTGGCAGAAACCATGCAAGTGAGAAGGCAAGGGGATGATATATATAAAACCCTGAAAGAAAAAAATTCCAACCAAGAATTATATACCCAGCAAAACTGTCCCTCAAATGATGATGAAATTAGAACATTTCCAGATAAGCAGAAATTAAAGGAGTTTATTAAAACCAGAACAACCTTACAAAACATGCTAATGGGAATCCTTCAGACAGAGAACTAACAAAAATAGACAATTGATGATTAACACACATGACAACATAACCCAGAAACCAACTCAGGTACAGTAGCGTCCAAAGTAAAATAAACTTACAAGGCTGTGAACAGGAAACCAGAGACATCAATTGGTAAATGAGGACAACTGCAAACCAAAAAGAGGGATTAAATAGTGTAGGAAGAAATTCCAAATGGAGAAAGTCAAGACAATTGCGAGATAGAACAACTTTGGAACTTTGGAAGAAAATAATAAATCACAGGGTAACCTCAAAGGAAAACAATAAACCTTAGCATCAAGACAAAAAAAGAGGACAAGCACAAATATTTAGAAAATACTAAAACAATAGTATTGAAGGAAATGAAGCTTGGAGAAGCTAATTTCTTCAAAGTCATATGGCAAGTAACTTTCAAAACAGAGATTGCATGAAAGTTAGTCTGATTCAAGTCTGTGCTTGTTTGTCCCCTTATTTTTATTTTGAAATAATGATAAGTTAATAGGAAGTTACAAGAAAAAAAAATGTACAGGGAGATCTTGTGTACTCTTCACCCAGTTTCTTCCAATGATAACATCTTGTATCCCTATGGTACAATATCAAAACCAAGAAACTGACATTGGTACAATCCACAGACCTTATTTAGACTTCACCAGTGTTACGTGCACACACGAGTGTGTGTATTTAGTTCTATGCAGTTTTATCACCAGTATGGATTCATATAACCACCACCACCACAAGCAAGACATAGAACTATTCCATCACTACAGGAATCCCTCTTGCTACCCTTTATCTCTCCCCCATCAGTAGCCCTTGTCTATTTTTCATCTCTACAGTATTGTCATTTGAAAAATACTATATAAATGGGATCATACAGTATATAACCTTTTGAGGCTGGCATTTTTCAATTCAGCATACCAAACCAAACCAAACTCATTGCCACTGAGTCGATTCCAACTCATAGCGACCCCTTTGGGTTTCCGAGGCAGTAAATCTTTATGGAAGTAGATTGCCCAGTCTCCCTTCCATGGTGTGGCTGCTTGGTTTAAACCACCAGCCTTCTGGTTAGCAGTCAAATGCCTTAGGCACTGTGCCACCAGAACTTTTTTCAGTTCAGCATAGTGACCTTAAAACCCATCCAAGCTATTAGATATTTATTATGCTTATATCTTCATGTTCAATTGATCCTTTAATCATTATATTATGTCCTTCCTTGTCTCTTATGGTGGTTTTTGTCTTAAAGTCAATTTAATCAGAAATTAATATTGCCTCTCCTGCTCCTTACAGTTGCCATTTGCTTGATATATCTTTTTCCAATCTTTGATTTTTAGTCTATTTTTGTCTTTATCTCTAAGGTGTGTCTCCTGTAGGCAGTATATTGATGGGTTTTGTTTTCTTATCCAATC
>NW_006921676.1:3070158-3074846 GCF_000298275.1 Orycteropus afer afer | reverse complement strand
TTAGAATCATTTCTAATTTTTCATTTATTTTGTCATTTTGTTCTTGTATTTCCTTCCAAAATTCTTCTAGGGTTTTTTCTGTGTTTTCTTTGGTCTGTCTCTCAATCCTTTGAAGATACCTAAAGATAATTCTTTTGAATTCCTTATCTTATTTTGAGTTCCAATGCTGCTTCTTCCTCAGGGATGTGTTCTGGGTCTATATCCTGCTCCCTTGTTTCTACCATTTTATCCTGCTTCTTTGTGTAGACTGTGATGGTCTGTTGTCTCTGAGGCTTCTTGGCGTTGTTG
This sequence comes from Orycteropus afer afer, assembly GCF_000298275.1. NCBI lineage: Eukaryota > Metazoa > Chordata > Mammalia > Tubulidentata > Orycteropodidae > Orycteropus > Orycteropus afer. The sequence continues at coordinate 3,074,558 of NW_006921676.1, read as the reverse complement.
TATTTAGATCCGTTAACTGTTTGTGAAGAGTGCCAAGGGTGATTCAGGCTCTTCTTGGTGGTTTTTTATTGTTGATCCATTGGTGGAGAAGGAGGTATTGGCTGTTGCTCAGTAAGGAAAGTCGTAGGAGGTGTGGGTATAGTTGTGTCTTATGGGGACTGTTGTTGTCTCCCACTCAGTTAGACAGAAATTATAATTGAATAACCATAAAAAAACTAAAAGCACATGGAGAAAAATCACACCATGTAATCACACAGGAACAGTAACCAAAAAAAGAAAAAAGGGAAAAAGAAGAAGAAAAAACAAGAAAACCTGCAATATTTGGGGATAGGGCACTAAGAGAAAAAAAGTAGAGAAGGAGAATAATGAAGGGTAAAAAAATGAGAGACATGGAAAAAGAAAAACAAGCAACAGGGTTAACCACAAGAAAAAAGGTTGGGGGCGGGGAAGGACACTTAAATTAAAAAAAAAAAATTTCAACCAGGAACAGGGAAAGGAAAAAATGCTGAAAACTAGGACCTGGGTTGGGGGGGAAGATTAAGAATAATAGTAAAAAGGACAAAAGTATTAATAATGATAGTTTTTTAAAATAGACAAGTACAAGCAAACTAATCACCAGAAAAAGAAAGCGAAAAAGAAAAAAAATTAAAAAAGAGAAAAAAAAAATCTATGGAGGACAGGGCAGGGCACCCAGGCTCTGTCTGAGCATACAGACTGTGATGCAGTTCCTGTAGGCCCAGAAGGTAGGTGGGAGTGGGGGATGGCCACACCTCCATTCACCAAGTGGGTGTAGGGTATAAGAGTAACAAGAGGAATGTGGTACCTTTTCTGTCTTGCAGGTCCAGAGTGTCCTTGGGGTTGCTGGAAAGCAGAATATGTTCTTTAGCCCCAGGAATTTGTGAGAGTGCTGTCTCTTTAAATATCCAAAATAGGCAAGCCACGTTTAAACCTTCAAAATGGCGGTGCCCTCTGGACCAGCAAAAGTCCACAGCTCAGCCTGCCTTTCTCTTCACCTTCTCCGTTTATTCCCCAGCCACCAGAGAAGTCCTCTGTGCAGTCCCTGGCTAGCAGGGCTGATTTTTAGGTTAATTCTTAGGTCCTACTTCCGTAGTGATACCGCCTCGGAAACCTAAGGAGGGGTCGCTATGAGTCGGGGCCGACTCGACAGCACATAACAACTAACAACAGCCACCACCACTCAGGAATCTCCAAGCTGTCTGTGCCGTCAGGATCACTCAGGATCGCTGCCAGACCGCAGCTCCATATGTCTCCTTTTTTGGTATTTCCAAGCAAATTCTTCTGCTAGTTGGGGTTTAGTCCACTTCTCTATCCTTCCCTTCAAGGCTCAGGCATCCAAGATAATCTTCTGTTTCTGTTAATTGGTTTCCCTTTTCTTTGTTGAAGAGGTTGTGTGCAGTCTTTCTGCCTAGTCCGCCATCTTGCTGGAACTCTGTAATATTTTTTTCTTCACATTATTTGAATACTTACTCTTGGACAGGCTCTTCATGTGTCAATAATTTTGTAATGTTTTATTCCATAGCGATAATAGGAAGTAATTTAGTCTTATCTTTTTCATGGTTGATCTAGGTTTGTTTTTTATTTTTGGGAGTTTGGAAATCATCTCTGTCACAAAACAATGGCAGGGATGGGGGGCAATGAATGACTGTAGTGGGTGAGCTGACTCATCCAAAGGAACACTCATCCCCTTTCTTCCCCTGGCTTCCTCCTTTTTAAGATCTAATAGAGTGAGGCCCCCAGAATGCCCTATTGGGAATATGCTGCAGTTGCCAATAGTGGTATATCATTTAATAACACCTTTTATTGGCTGCCTTCTCTTCCTTGTTTCACTCCTCACTGCCCAACAGGTACTTCTTGGAATCACTTCCTAAATAAACTACTTGACTTAAAAATAAATAAATAAATAGACAAAGCCCTGATAGCATGAAAATAGTGGTAGTTTGCATGCTAGTGCAAATAGCTAAGGTGCTCAGCTGCTAATTGACAGGTTCCACGTTCAAGTTCACCCAGAATACCTCAGAAGAAAGGCCTGATGATCTACTTCTGAAAAATTAGCCATTGAAAACCGATGGAGCACAATTTTGTTGACACACTTGGGGTTGCCATGAATTGGAGTTGACTTGATAACAAACTGTGGTATAGTGGGGGGCAAATCACCATCAGGCTTTCTCCCCATGTGAAAGTGAATTATGGGGTCCTGGCAGGTGGCATTAGTTTTTGGAGTCATCAAGTGAAACTGTTCAATGAAACAGTTCAGTGAAACTGTTCAGTTACTGGTTTGGAAAGGTAAGGTGTTCTGTGTATCACACAGCCCTCTGTTGTGTATCTCAGTGGTATATGTCCAACACTGTTCCTTGCAAACAATAGCTACTTGTATGTGGCAGGTGAAGCTCTCATCTTCCCTGGGTTCTATCCCAGGGACACTAGTTTTGCAGAATAGCAAGCAGGAGCTTCTCACTTGGAAGCAGGGAGATTTTCCCAGGGGTCATTGGTTACACACTAACCCTCTCCAAATGCATTTTCTTCTATCATTGACCCAAAGAGAAGAGTTCGTAAGCTCTCATACATAATTACATTCCTAACATTATTGCCTTCCATCCCCTCTCCCACCCTAGCTTTTTTGAATGTTATAAATTCCACTTAAAAGAATCTGAACAGCCCTGACCGAGGAATAAGTGATTTAACTCAGGAATCTATTTAACCCAGTATTGTACTCCTGACTTAGCTCTGGGAAATTTACAACCACATTTTAGAGAAAGAGTATAACTGTAGAAGGAGGTCTACATACTTTAAGGAAGATAAATCCATTGCTGTCAAGTCACTTCTGATTCTTAATGACCCTGAAGGACAGAGCAGAATTGTCCCACAGAGTTTCCAAAGTTGTAATCGCTATGGAAGCAGTCTGCCACATCTTTCTCCCATGGAGTGGAAGGTGGGGTCAAACCATTGACTTCATTTAGCAGCCAAGCACTTGGACCACTGCACCACCAAGTCTCACTATAAGGAAAGATAAAGTACAGCAAAATCATATGTTAAATTGGAAAGAACTCCTAAACATAAAGAACTAGGTTCATAGCTCTGTCATAATTAAAAATGGCCCAGGAGCAATAGCAGCAGCAGCTGCACATGTATTTTTGCCAACCAGTAATTTTCATGTGTCCCTCTTGCAACCCACATTGTTCTTTAAACCTAAAAGGATTGGGTAGCTCTCCACTAAAAAAGATCAGGATTCTTTGAGGTGGTAGTGGTGACTGATTTTGTGACAGGGGGCGGAAAAAAATCTAGATGGGTCTGGAATATTTGTTTATTACCAAAACACAAGGATGCCTTTAAAAAATAAAAATCCTATGTGCAATGTTCAAAGGATAAAGATGTCACTTTAAAGGGTCAGTGGCTAAGTTGTGACAATTGGGAAATCAATGAAAATAATAATTCTAATTCTAAGTATAATAATTGTCCATTGAAACTTCCTTAATTAAGTCTATGAGTGAGCTGTGGGCTTACAATGATAGTTGAAAAACAGGTGTTAGTATAAATTCATGATTTCTGATCCAGAAATATGATAGGTTTGTTCTGGTTACCTAGTCCTGCTCTGACAAGAATATACCACAAATGAAATGGCTTGAACAAACAGGAGTTTATTCTCTTATAGTTCGGGAGGCTAGAAGTCTGAGTTCAAAGTGTCAGGCTCTAGGGGCTGTGTGTGGCTCAATCTTGGGCTTCAGCTCTGCCTCATGCTCCCAGCCCACTGAAGCTAGAGGCATCTCTTCACTCAGGCAGCTACTGGCTGCTGAGGCTAACAAACCCAAGGTCAACAAATAAAATGGCACAGTCCCAATGTTACCAAACCACATGTCAGGCCATTAATTCAAGTCCATTGAAAGTCTGAGGATCGGCAGAGCATGGCAGGCTGCTGAACAATGACTCGGCTACATGCAAGGTTCAAGCATGTCATAAGCTAGAGACTGTTCCCCAAGCCTTCTCTTTATATACAGGAAGCAGACCACAGCCCTAAGGCAGCTACTCAGCTACTCACAGTAGATTCCATCATGGAGTTGATTACCAGTCTTATCATAGGGAATATTACATCCAGCTGCCCAGCCACTCAACCAGCCCTAGCCAAGTTGACATACAAACTTAACTACGACAGGTTAAATTATTAAAAGCAATTTCCTGCTACAAAATATTGAGTCATACACAATATCCTTATAGTTCAGTTCACAACTGTGTTAGACTGGGTTCTCTAGAGAAACAAAACTAGTAAAACTTATATATATATGTATATATATATATATATAGAAATTTATCTTAGGAAAATGGCTCACACACTTATAGAAGCTGGCAAGCCCAAAGTTCCTGGATCAAAAGTCAAGCTGGAGACT
>NW_006921676.1:3067317-3069468 GCF_000298275.1 Orycteropus afer afer | reverse complement strand
TTTTTTTTTTAGGACAGTTTTAGCCTCATAGAAAAATTATACTGAAAGTAGAGAGAATTTCCATATTTTTTTTTCTTCCTTGCACATAGCTTCTCCTATTATTTACATGTTACCTTAGTGTGGTACTATTTACAATTGATGAACCAATATCAATACATTGTTGTTGTTGTTATTGTTGTTAGGTGCTGTCCAGTTGGTTCCAACTCATAGTGACCTCATTTACAACAGAACAAAACACTGCCCAGTCTTGCACCATCCTCACAATCCTTGCTATGTTTGAGCCCATGGTTGCAGCCCCTGTGTCAGTCCATCTCATTGAAGGTCTTTCCCTGTTTTGCTGACCCTCTACTTTACCAACCATGATATCCTTCTCCAGGGACTGGCTCTTTCTGATAACATGACTATAGTAGGTGAGATGAAGTCTGGCCATCCTCAATTCCAAGGACCATTCGGGCTGCACTTCTTCCAGGACAGATTTGTTCATTTTTCTGGCAGTCCGTGGTATATTCAGTATTCTTCTCTAGCACTATGATTCAGAGGCATCAATCTTCTTTGGTCTCCCTTATTCATTGTCCAGCTTGACATGCATATGTAGTGATTAAAACTACCATGTCTTGGGTAAGGTGCACCTTACTTCTTAACACTTTAAAGAGGTCTTTTGCACAGATTTTCCCAGTGCAGTATGACATCTGATTTCTTTTTCTTTTCCAGATGGCCTAGTACAGTCACACTCTATTCCTGTTGCCCTGTTGTCCCAGTAATTATTAACAGAGATCCCATGCACTCTCAAAAGTGCCCTGGTTCAGAAGATAACATGTATGGTCTTTCTAATTATATTTCCGAGGAGCTCTGGTGGTGTAAGGCATTTGGCTGCTAACCAGAATGTTGCTGGTTAGAACTACCAGCTGCTATGCAGAAGAAAGATAAGGTGGCTTTGCTTCTGTAAAAATTTACAGCCTTGGAAACCCAATCGGGGCTGCTATGAGTCAGAACAGACTTGATGGCAGTGATTTTGGTTTGGTTGGTAACTGTATTTCCAGGTGTAATAAATTTCTACATTGTGTTTAATTTCATTTTTTAAAATGTCATCTATGTACATTAACACATGACCCCTGTTTTCTATTTACAGAAAATAAAAAATAATAATGATTTTTTTAAAAAAATGGTTTTGTTTTCTTGATATCCTTTTCAGAGTTCTCTTTATTAGTGTAGAGGAATCCTACTGATTTTTGTATGTTGATCTTGTTGAAGCCATCTTGTAGTTCCAGTAGGTTTGTTGTTGAGTCTCTAGGATTCTCTATGTATAGGATCATATCATCTGCAAACATAGATAGTTTTCCTTCTTCTTTACCAGTTTGGGGATTCTTTTTATTTCCCCTTCTTGCCTTATTACTCTACTAGGACTTCCAATACAGTATTAAATATGAGTGGTGATGAAGACTATCCTTGTCTATATCTGATTTCTTGACCACTGCTTCTATAAGTGTTGATTGTGGAACCAAGTAAAATGAAATCATTGACAATTTCAGTCTTTTATCTATTTATCATGATGTTGCTAATTGGTCCAGTTGTGAGGATTTTCATTTTCTTCATGTTGTGGTGTAATCCATAATGAGTACTGTAGTCTTTGATCTTTATCAGTAAGTGCTTTAAGTTGTCTTCACTTTCAGCAAGCAATGTTGTGTCATCTGCATATCATAGGTTGTTAATGAGTCTTCCTCCAATCCTGATGCCATGTTCTTCATATAGTCCAGCTTCTCAGATTATTTGCTCAGCATACAGATTTGAATAAGCATGGTGAAAGGATACAACCTCGACACACATCCTTTCTGATTTTAAACTATGTTCTGTTTGAATGACAGCCTCTTGATCTATGTCCATGTTCCTCATGAGCACAATTAATTGTTCTGGAATTCCTATTCTTTGCAATATTATTAATAATATGTTATGACCCACACAGTCAAATGTTTCTGCATAGGTGTGTTGGATTGGGTTCTCTAGAGAAACACAAAAACCAGCAAAGTGTATATATATATTTATAGGGAGAGAAAGAGAGAGAGAGAGAGATTTATCTTAGGTAAATGGCTCACAAGCGTGTAGAAGCCGACAAGTTCAAGCTGAAAAGTTCGTCTCTGGAGGGGGATGGGGCCC
>NW_006921676.1:3032842-3036942 GCF_000298275.1 Orycteropus afer afer | reverse complement strand
GTGTTAATTGGTTTCCCTTTTCTTTGTTGAAGAGGGTCTGTGCAATCCTTCTGCCTAGTCCGCCATCTTGCCCCACCTCCCAGGAACCTGATCTTATAGCCACATTCCCTTTCAGAGTTGATTTTCCAGGGTGGAGAAGCGGTGACTGGCCCCCACCACCAAGAGAAGCTTGCACATTCAGCCCCATTTCTGGCTTTCTTTTGAAAATTAAAATAATAATAATAATAATAATTTTAAGACTGCTTATCTAGTGTTGTTGTTGTTGTTATGTGCCATCTTGTTGGACCCGACTCATAACGACACCTCCTTGGGTTTCCATGGCAGTATCACTATGGAAGTAGATTGCCCCATCTTCCTTCTGAGGAGTGGCTGGTGTGTTTGAACCGCCAGCCTTCTGGTTAGCAGTCAAGTGCCTTAGGCACTACGCTACCAGAGCTCAGTGAAATTAAATAGCCTTGCCATGGCCATATAGCATGTTAGGAGCCTGGTAACCAAATTGGCTAAGATCACACAGCTACGTCAGAAAGGGCAAACTGTGTCATGGATTCTACCTCTCTAAGCTCCATAGTTCACAAAGATCCTGAAGGTGGCTGTCATCACTCCTGTTTTTCAGAAGAGGCAAAAACAGTCTTAGAAAAATGATGTTACCTGCCCGGGGTCATTATATTACTCTGCTCCAGCCTCCCTTTTAAAGGACTAAACAACAAAATCACATTGTGACACTCCTGTGGTTACCAAAAAGTTTCCATGTGAGAATCACTAGCTAGCTACCAACTAGCAAGTTCAGTCTATAGGAGAGCAAGAGGTGTGACCTCCACGCCAACTGAATTTTTGTATGCTCTGGTGGTGTAGTGCCTAAGGCATTTTACTGTTAACCAGAAGGATGGCACTTCAAACCCACCAGCCACTCCTCAGAAGGAAGACTGCACAATCTACCTTCATAAATATACCACCTCGGAAACCCAAGGAGGGGTCACTATGAGTTGGATCCAACTCAATGGCAGTGAGTTTGGTTTGGTTTTGGTATATTGAATATGTAAGGCATTTGGCTACTAAGCAGAAGGTCAGCAGTTCAAACTCACCAGCTGCACCTTAGGAGGAAGATGAGGCAATCTACCTCTGTAAAGATTTACATCTTAGAAATCCTCTGGGGGTTGCGATGCGTTGGAATCGACTCAATGACGTGGGTTTTATATTGAATATGCGAACATCCTTGACCAGAATGCTGGAATTTCTGAATAGGCAAGTCTAGTCAGCCACATTTATTACTATCGTACTAGAAAAAGAAGGCTTTTCTTTTTAAAATTGAGCGTCTGGTGGTTCAGTGATAGAATTCACACCTTCTGAGAGGGAGACCCAAGTTCAATTCCCAGTCAGTGCACCTTATGTGCAGCCATGTGATGCTGAACAGGTTTCAGCAGAACTTCCAAACTAAGATGGACTGGGGAGAAAAGCCTGGCGATTTATTTCCCAAAACCAGCTCGTGAAAACCCTATGGATCACAGTAGTCTGATCCATACAGGGCAGGGCAGCATTTCATTCCATTGTGCTTGGAGTTGTCATGAGTTGGGGGCCCACTTGAGGGAACCTAACAACAATGAAATGAGATGCAGACTATAAAAGAGCTTTGTAAACTTTGGTGTGTCTCCGAAACGGAAGCTTTATTATGTTATAACTACTGGTTTAACTACTATAACTGCTCTGTTTCTTGAACTTTGTTCACCAGCTAGAGCACAACATCATGTCAGTCTTCTTTTAATTATCAAACTGTAACTACTGAGAGGCCATACTTTTCCAGCTTGGTAGGAAGTCTTGGTTTTCCCAGAGTTCTTTCTCCTCAAGTAATTTCTGGCTTTGCCAAGGAAAGCGTGTCTGGAGGTTGTACAAACTCATCCCCGTGGTCAAAAATGACCCACTCCTGTCTCCAAACCTTTGCTGCTTTGTGTCTTTCACATCACCCTGTGAAATCCAAAGCATGTTTCTTCAGGCTGCTTGGCCTCCATGGTTATACCTAGTTAGTCTTCAATCCTGGACACAGGGCTCTCCTTTCATGGTCTCAGCCAAGGCCAGCACTAAGGCCAAGCTGACCAAAGCACAGAGCTGAGAGTAACTTTCCCTGCCATTGGTGTTGGCTCTTGGGCTAACAGGCCATAAATGTAACCTCAGAGTCCCTGCATACATCTAGGCCACCTCCATAGACAGGAGACAAGCTTCCACCAGGCTTGCCTCACTCAGAGTCCAGAAGTCCCCAGTCTTCAATCAGGCCAGGACCTGTTTCTTCTCGCCCCAACAAAATTGAGAGCAGGGACTAACATGCCTTTAGGGGAAACCCAGCAGGGTGTAGCCAGAGGCAGGGTTTCAATAATCTGCAATGCATTTCCCAAAGTCTGTTTAAGTATTATCCTATAATCTTAGTGTCGAGTGTGAGTGTGCACGTACACTGAGTCCTGTAGAAATCCATAAATAGGAAGAATCACTAATTCTTCAAAGGTATGTTCTAGTTAATAAAGAGACACCCAATTCAGCAGTGAGTTTATGTTAATGGCAGTGAAATAATTTGGAAAAAGATAGCCAGAATGGTTTAAAAAAACTTGAAGAATGCCAACAAGACAGAAAATAACAAATGCCGGCGAGGTTGTGGAGAGATTGGGACTCTCATACACTGCTGGTGGGACTGTAAAATGGTACAACCACTGTGGAAAGCAGTATGGTGATTCCTTCAAAAGTTGGAAGTAGAAATACCATTTGACCCAGCCATTCCATTACTAGCTATATATCCTAAAGAAATGAGAGCCATGACAAGCACAGACATATACACACCCATGTTCACTGCAGCACTATTTACAATAGCCAAAAGATGGAAACAACCTAGGTGTCCATCAACTGAGGAATGGATAACCAAATTATGGTACATACACACAATGGAATGCCATGCAATGCTAAAGAATAACCTAGAATCTGCAAAACACCACATAACGTGGATGAACTTGGAGGACATTTTGCTGAGTGAAGTAAGTCAATCACAGAAGGACAAATATTATATTAGTCTGTTATTGTAAAAGTCAAGGAAAGGTCTATCTATGGGAGGAAATTTTCTTTGTTGGTTAGCAGGGGTGGGAGGGGAGGGTAGATAGGTAGAGATAGTGTTGATTTGAGTGAAGAGAAGGGCAATGTACCAAATGTGAGTGATCAACATGGTGGCATTGAAGAAGAGGAAGACAGAGAGAGGTACATGGGAGGTACAGACAACAAAGATGAATCCTTTTGCACATACAGTCCTGTGTTGTCAGTGAAGGCAAACATGGGTATACGGGTGGATAGATGGGTGGACAGGTTGAACTATTAAGTATGTCTATGAAGCAGGGAGTGTACCATGACCATGTATAGGGTTGATGGACAATGGTTCTATAGTTGTATTTGTATGATCTGAATTCCCAGGTGTATAGTAGAGCTGACAAGGGACAAGGTTGTAGTCACTTCTTGGTCACAGCCAGCTACCCAGAAGAACTGAGTAGTTGAACCTGTGGGCTTGGGATCATAGTCACAGGGGACATCAAGCGCAATTGGCATAACATACTACACAAAACATTGTTCCACCTCCTACTTTGAAGAGTAGTGTCTGGGATCTGAAAAGCCTGCAAGCAGCCATCTAGATGCAATGATGGGCCTCTCCTCATCCAGAGCAAATAAGAAGGAAGAAAACCAAAGATTCATGGAAAGAATTAGTCCTAGCGACTGGTACACCATGTGATCTGCAGCCTATACCATTATGAGACCAGAACTAGATGGTGCCCAGCTACCACTGTCAACCACTCCGAGGGAGATCTATGTAGGAGATCCTGGATAGAGAGGGAGGACAACGTGGAACAAAACTCAAAATCATTTGGAAAAAAAAAGTGTATGGGGGGGCAGGTTTGCTGGTCTGATGGAGCCTGGTGGAACCACTGAGACTATGACCTCTAGCTGCCCTTCAGGTCTGGAATTGAACCCACACCTGTGGCTTCCAGCCGAACAAAAGACAGGCATATAAGTTGAACATTACCTGAGGTAGATACACTCCTTGGAGAGAACAATCATGGGAAAATAGAAGGGCTGTTTAT